>NC_086269.1:4663373-5007374 GCF_021018805.1 Prinia subflava
TTCACGCTGCCTTTGATTGACTGTTTCAAAGTGTGATATTTAATATTGACTTTAGGATGGGGTGTTGCGAAGATGTTTGGCCTTGCTTTGCTGAGAGGTTTGCCTGGCCTGGGAGAAGTTATAAACAACTTGTCTTCATGGCTAGTTTGGCAAATGACATTTTTGATTGCTTTCCCGTGGCACAGGGTGTGTCCAAGATGGGGTTTTGGTCTGTTTTCTGCATTTTGTGGAGCGGGTTCCCGCTGCCGGCCGGATCAGCGGCTCCAGTTGGCGCTGCAGGTCTCCAAAATGTTGGGGAGTCATTGAAAACCTTCCGCGCTTCTTTTGGGTTTGATTTTCCAAATTTTTTTTTTTTTTTTGCTCTGTTTGGTTTTTATTTTTCCATCGCAGCCAGGTTGGGAGGACACGAAGCCAAGGGAACAAAATGGCCACACTCGGCCATTTTGTGCCAACGCCGCCGTTCCAGGGAGCCGGGGCCAGTTCTGCCCCAGCTCCAGGAGGCTGAAAATCCTCTTGGAGACTCAGGGTCCTCATTTCCCTCTGAGAAGCCCTCCCTGTCCCTGGCACGTTTCGGCACCGATGCGGGACCGCGGCTTCACAAAGGCTGAAAGTGGTGTCAGCTTTTAAAGCAGAGATTTTTGTTGTTTTATGGGTTCCTCCTCCCCCCTCCTCCATTTCATTCAGTGCTCCTTAACAAACCAGATCAGCTCCTCAAGGCTTCGGAGCCTTTCCAGCTCCTCCCCGAGGTGGGCTCTTTTTAAACACACACACTTGGCCATGCTCAGGAATCTCTGGTGCAAAGACGTTTCAAAATTTGGGGGGGAAATAGTCTTGGGTTTTCTGCTGGGGTCATCACAAGCCACCCTGAGCCCTGATAAATGAGGAGCAGTTCAGGTCACTTCTTGATCCCAAAAACAAGTCTGAAAGCTGGACTGGAAATGCCATTTTTATTCCAGCCTGGAGGACTTTGCTGTGAAAAACCCATACCCTTAACCTGGCCATTTTCCTCAGCCCTCCAAGCACCTGTAGGCAGTGGGCCCATGCTGGGACACACTCTGTGCACAGGGACCTTTGTGCAGTGGCTTGCAGAAACTGGGGAAGTGTTTTCACAGAAATCAGATTTAATAAATTTTGAGGGGTCCATATGAATGTGGAAAGTAAAAATTACAGGGCTGCTGCCTTAAGGCCTGCACAGACAGTGGTGGTTTTGGAAGAGGTTCTTGGCAATCAAGTATCCAAAAATCTTTCCATTTTAGTCTGAGAAGGCAGTGAGAGGCTTTGGGTGTGGGTCTCTGACTCCTACAGACCCTGTTGGCTGTTTTATCTAGAATTTTGCATAGCTACATCACACCCAGGCAAATTTGGGCACATCTCCTTCCTTCCCTCTCTTTTGTCTTGATGGTTTAGACCTCGGGCCATGAGGAGAGGGAATTCCTGTCATTGCAATTTGTGTAGGACAAACAAGTGTGACAGCAATACTGAGAAAGGATGCTCTTAGTCATCCTTACTGGGCATAAAAAAAATCCCCCTATTTGCTCCATAAATCCTCCTGTTTGACTCCTTTCTTCACAGATCTTGCTAAAATCAGGATTCCAGAGTCAGCAGCTGGGTATTCCCAAAACCTATACTCATTAAGACAATTATTATAATTAAGTCTTCCCTTTTCAGGTTTACTTACAGAAGTCAGAAGAGATTTTTTTTCTCTCTCTCTCTCTCCATGCATAATTACATCTCTGTGAACTCAGAGTTATTTAATGTAATTTCCCACCAACACTTTGAGATTGGCCTGTTGTCTGCAGTGGTACCAAGAGCGACCTTTCAAATGCCTGCCTGATACACCTGCCTGATATGCTTAAAGTAATATAAGTTACCAGATTGGGAACCAGGAAAAATTGTTCCTCCAGGTCAGTTGCTAAAAGTCTCTTTGGAGAAGACGAGCATCCTCTGCCTTTATGCATCACCCAGGAATCATCTAGATCACCCAGTCCCTGACCAGTGCAGCATCTGTTGGCTTTCTTGCCACCCTTCTGCTCGCTGCTTGTGGCAGCAGCTTAATTTTTGGGAAGCTGAAACATTTTTGTTTAAACCAAGGAGCTGAGCAGTGGCACACCTGATGGACCTTTAAGCCTGGCTGCCACCTCCCCGAAGCTCTGGCTGGTGTTGCATGTGCTGAGGAGGGATGTGCAACCCCCTGTGCATCACTTTCTTTGCTGGTAAAAACAGCATTATAGCATTTCCCATCAGGAGGCTGTTTGGGATGCACTTGGCATCGGGGATGGGCTGAGCACTGCAGTGCTGCAGGAACCAGTTCTGCCACATTGGGGTTTTGACGTTGTTCGTACAGGAGAGGCCTGGGCCAGATGGTCCAGCACAGTGGGTCATTCCCTGTGAAGGACCAGTTTGTCAGAGGAAATTAAGAGAATTACCTGGACTGTGTCGAATGCCAGTGAGGAGAGCCTGGGGAGAGCTCTGGGGAAGAGGACACTTCCCAAACCTTGCTGCAGAGATCGCCCTGTACCTGAGGCCATCCTAAACTCTCACAAGGATTCCAGCTACAGCAGTTCACCAAAGCTTTGGGAGTGTTTAGGCTGTTGCCTGGTAGCTGTGGAAGCACAAAGCACTAGGCAGCTTTTATCCCTTTGGAGACTTCTGCCCCCTCCTCTCCCACCACAGCACTCAGCTTGTGGAGCTGGGGACATCTCCTGCTGAGCTCCCATGGGAGGTTTTCCTTTGGGTCTGTGCTGGGCTGCACATGCAGCCTGCTTGGCGTGGCTCCCTCGTCGTTAGGGCTGCTTTAATCTCCAAGGGGAATTCTTTCTCCTTGCAGAAGAGCCTCACGCGTTCCTTTCAAACTACCAGATTAATACCTCGCCTCTGTATTTGGGTGTACAAAGAGTGAAGAAGCCTCAGAAGGTGAGCCAAGGGCTTGGGGGGAAGCCAGTCTGTCTCAGATCCATGCTAATACTGCTTGGCTGGGCTGGAGCATTAGAGGAACAGCACGGCTGCATGTTGCACTCATTTGTTTAGGAAATAAGATCTGCCTTGATGTACTCGATACCATTACATTTGCAGCCTAAAAGCTTCCTTGTACTTAGTTATTTCTAATCTGCTCAATTCCCTGGAGTGCACAGCAGCTGAATTGATGGATTCTCTTATCTGGTCTGGCAGGTTTGTTCTAGATACTCTGTGTGTTCAGGAGGTGAGGTCAGCCTGGCTGGGTGTGCTTGGCGCTGCTGCAGCTTCCCGAGAGCTCTGCTATCTCCATGTGTAGCCCCGGGTTCCAAGGGCAGGGCTGCTGCTTTTGTGCACCCTTGGGTGCACGAAGTCTGCAGCCAGTGGGATTGCCAAGCACAAGGTGTAGTCCAAGTGGGCTGAAGGAGGTTTGAAGAAGGAGAAAGAGCTCCAGGACAAGGTTGGATATGACTCCTCTCCCCTGCCGTCAAAAATTCTGATTTTTCATGCATTCCTCTTTGCAGGACCTGCGGAGCAGCCAATGCCTGGATCAGGCTCATCCCTGGATAAGGATCATCTCCGTGCCCTAGGCTGCCACGGTCCCAAGCTGTCCTTGAGGCTGAGGTAGTAGATTGAATAGTTGTGGAGTCCGGTCCTCCCTCTGAACTAACTATACAATCTACTGTCTTTCCTAAGGAGACAGTCAGGTCTTCAGGTCTGCTCATCCACCTCTGCACCAGCTGTGGGGGCAGAAGGTGCAGGTACAGCAAATCCCTGGTCTCTGTTCTGCTCTGTGGAGGTGAGGTAGTAGGTTGTATAGTTTGGTGGGAGGGATTTGATCCCATTTCAGGTGATAACTATACAGTCTATTGCCTTCCTTAAAGAGCAGCAAAACCACCAGAGGAGCTCCTGAGGCATCGCTGCTTTTGTTGAGGATCCAAAAACGCATCGTGGCATTGTTAAATAACTCAGTGGGCGTTTCACTTACAGCATCCAGAACTGCATTCTTCCAGGAATTGCTTCATGCCTCAGGCACTGGAGCATGGAGCCACCTGCTTCCAGGGAACCCACCTCTCTTTAAGGTGTGAGAGATCCAGGGAAATGAGTTTGCACAGCAGCTCTCAGTGTTCAAGTCTATTCTTTTTTTGCAGGAGATGGCTCAAGTTGTAAAGTGTTTAAGTGTGTTGATATTTTCTGGTCTGTCCTCAGGTCTGGAGGGGAGCAGATATTTTAGTATACATGGGACAGATCTGAGCTCATGATTTAATTTTGTTGTGCCCAGCTCTGAAGTTTGGGTTCAGAACCAGACCCAAGGCCAAGCTTAGCCTGTGGACCCAGAGCCCTGGGAGCTGATCAGATTTGGCTGCTTGGCCCCTGCTCAGGAAGTGCATTTTGTTTTGGACAAGTTCCCAGCCTGTCCCATGGAACAGAGTTAGAGGGTGGTTCTTTCTGATCTGATAATCCCTTATCAAATGAACTCACTCACATGCAAACCCTGCCAGGAAGTTTAGGGCTCTTGGGTATTTACATAGGTTGAGCCAATGCTTCAGACTAAAATCTTATCCTGAAGTGGAGACAGGTAGGGAAGAGACAAGAGCCAAAGGGAGCAGGTTCTGATCCCTCTGGGTTCTCCTGACAACACCTGACAACACACAAGCGAGAAGTCCTCACGCTTCAGAGCCCTGGCCCTTGGCAAGGGGCAGGGAATTGTTAATTCTTCCCTTTCTTAGGAGCAGATGGGGCTCTCCCTCTGCCGCTTTCCAGAGTAAGGAGGATCAAGACCACGAGTGGAGCTGTAACACGATCAGGGCTGCATCAGGAGGGACATTTCAGGCCATTATCACAACCATCTCACTGCCAGGGAGACGCTGAGACCCGAGACACCGGGGAGCGAGGGCAAGCAGAGGACACCTTCTCAGATGAAGTGCGAGGGAGAGCGCGAGGAGAAATTGGAGCCCTCAAATTTCACCCCGAGCAAAGGCCCAGGGAGAGGCAGGGCTGGCTGCGGGGCCGTGGGAGTCCCCAGAATGAAGCAGCTCATTTCAGGCCCCTCTGCTGGGACAGGGCGGAGCTGGGACACAGCTGCTGGGTGGGGATGCTGCAGCTCCAAGCGGCGAAGGAATGCAGCCCTCTCTCCATAAATCTGGCTTTTCAGCAGTCCTGGCAACTTGCTGTGCAAAACTACAGCTTGGTGCTGTGAGCTGCGTTATTATCCTCCAGCTGCTCGCTCAGGGGCAGGGCTCCTGCCCGCAGATTGCTTGGAAGGTACCAAAATAGCTCCACAAGCATGGGAACAGGGTGGCATATCCACTTCATCTGGAGAGGTGTCCCTGGAAAAGAGCTAATCCCGCCTGTCCCAGATGGAATCTGTTCAGTCCCCCCTCATGGCACTGATATTAATGCAGAGAATCTCAAACAGGGGAACTGTGTGAGCTGGAAGCCATGAATAAAATATTGCTGGAGATATTCCCTTGTGAAAATAAACTTGGTTTGACTTTTTAAAAACAGAGTCTTTTTATTGCCCTGCAGTGAGCTTGGCTGGTGAACTGGGACCTCTGGAGGGGTGGTCACTGTGCCTGACTGCCCAAAATCCCAGGCGTGAAAGGGAAGCCACAGGATGAGGATGTGGGGCAGACTGGGTTGCCCAAGCTGAGCCCATCTGTGTTAGCTGTCAGCAGGTGCTTTCCTGACACAAATTTTCAGCACAACTCCTACACGAAGCCCAACCTCCTTTCTCACCCTCAGGCAGCTCAAGGGCTGCAGGTTGGGCTTCCCTCTGCCATGGATGGTCCTTGCTATAAACATGTTTATAATGTTTATACCAGCAAGAGGAGAACACAGGGACTTCCAGGGTCCACTAAACAAGAAAATCCCATCAAGAGTAAAACCTGGCAGCTTTGTCCAGGAGGAGGGTGACCAGCCTGGCAAATCTTACACCCATGGATATGTGGGACACCCACCTGACTCACTGGCCAGAATCCCACAGCACGTGGCATTGGGGGAGCCACAATCACCCCTACCACAATGGCAGGGAGGCATAGGCACCTTCTTTGAGCAAAAAGCAGCCAGGAAGCAAAATCCAGAAAGGTGAGTCCTCCCCAAACCCTCACAGGACAGTGTGGGACGAGAGTACTTTCAGCCCAAACACTCGGGGGGAATACTTGGAAGCTGGATGGACCTGCAAATCCCAAATGCAAATCCCCCAGCTGGCTGTTTGTGCTCCCACAACCCTTCTGACCCACTGCATTCATGGGAGATTCAGGAACTGAAGCAAAGGAACCTCCTCTCACTCAACCAGCAGCAAACACCTCCCTGTCCCTGCTGGAAACAGGCCCAGCAATGGAGGGGACCAGGCAGGAGAGGCTCATAAAGAAGCCAGGTCTCCTAAACACCACAAATCCCACCACTGAACCCAAGGTAGCCCAGTTAATGCCTTCTCCTGCCCCACCACACAGGGCCATGGGGCCGTAAGAACCTGGCAGAATCCTTGCCAGGGTCACCCCAGTGCCAGAGTCCCTTTATGCCAACCCCAGAAATGGAATGGAAATGCTGCAGAAGCCTCCCTTGACTGTTTGTGTGCTCCCCTGTGCACCACACCAAACCCTGGCCTTGCCAAAAGGCCCAAATTCAGGATTAAGGCCCCAAATGCCTGTGTGGGCAGGCTCAGCCCCGCTGTCCCGGCCAGCAGGGCAAGAGGAAAGCGGATTTCCTTCTGGGTTGGAGTTTTCTGCTGCAGGGAACTCTATAAATAGGTGCTTGCACAACAGCCTGTCCCCACAACTCAGAACCTTCAGGAAAACACAGCTCAAGAGCTTTCTCAAGGTTCATAGCCCCACACCAGTGACAAAACACTTCAGTGCTGGAATGATGTTGGTGGCTGAGAATCAGCAGCACCTCGAGGTTGTGCCTCGATGGCTCTCAGCAGGGTGAGGGATCCAGCTCTGCAAAAACATCAGGGCTTGCCCCAGTGCCCTGATCTTGCTGGGAGGAGAAATGTTTTTCTGCTCTTTGTAGTGTTTCTAGGGAACTTTTAGGGAATGCCGCACTGTCCCTTATGCAGCTCCAAAACCAGACGAGGTCCTGAAATGCTCTCCCAGCTCGGACCCCTCTCCCCTCACCCGGGTGAGGAGCAGCCTCTGGGGCTGCATTTTTCTCATCTGTCCATCAGGCAGGGATGGATTTGTGCCCCGAAGGCAGCTCGGCAGCAGGAGCGGAGCCTGCTGGCAGAACGTGCAGCAGCCGCGGCACCTGGGCACGGGGTTCTTTTGAATCTGATCCTTAACTACATCTGAAGCTGGCGGTGGAATCGAGCTCAGACCTGCGGGCAGGGAGTTGAGCTGCCCAGTTCCCACTGGTGCCTGTCCCAGTGCCATCTGCTGGTCAGTGCCTGGCCGGGCTGGACTGGCCAGTGACCCGAGAACACCCCGCAGGCAGCTGGGTTCCTGCAGGACAGCTGCTGCTGCCGGGCTGCCACAGCGGGGCTTCGGGAGAAGGGAAATGTGGAGCTACAGGGGCAGAGGATGGGGAAAAGCAAAAGGCAAAGTCAGAGACCAGAATCACTGCAGTGCTGATTCTGCCTCGTGAGACCCTTTCCCCTTATGCTGCTCCCAGATGGATGTTCTGAGGTGAAAATGCTGGAAAACCACAGGATCTGGGGATGTACCCTTGTATTTAACTTTTTTCTATGCCTCAAAGATGAAATTGTGTGAGTTTGGGAGTGGGAGGCTTGTACTGGGCTGCATAAAACAGGGAACCAGAAGTGCTCCAGCCATGGTTTTTATTTCTTTTTCTTTTTTTTTTTTTCTCTGAGCTCTTTTTCTCTTGCTTCCCTTGCCCAAGAGTTTCTGGTGGGGACACATTTTTACTTTACACTCAGCTGGATGCTCAAGAAAAATTCCCTACGTCATCCTCAATCCCCATGGCCTCCTGCTGCTTTTACACAGCTTTAAAAACATTAAGTCACACCCTTACAAAATGCAGCACATGGATGCTTTTGGAAAGCCAAAAAACCCCTTCTGGACCTACAGAAGTCATGTTATCTTTTAGCAATTCTATGTAAGCACATAATTAAGAGCATTTTACAGGTATAACAAGTGGCTCCCAGGTGTCCAGGTCCCCCAGAGAGACAGTGAACAGACTTTCACAACAGGATTTATTCAGTGCATGCTCTGGGGATGCACAGGACAGAGCAGCAGTGGAGGATCTCAGTAATGGCCTTCAGGTCATCCTCCACCTCATCTGTAAGAAAGGAAAGGTTGCAATGACCGGAGAAGGGGCTGCATCTCTCTGTTATCTTCCTTCCACCTGTCTGCAAAGCTTCTCACATATTTCACACCTCTGACCAGGAATCCTCAGGGGAAGGGAGGAGAGATGTGGGATAACAAAGCACAGTGGCCCAGACAATGCCAGTGGTCCTGCAACAAGCCCAGGAGCCACCAATAACCTCTAACAATGTCACTTGTATCCCTGGAGCTCAGATTGTACCAGCACACCTGGGGACTTGTTCTCCTCAGCCGCACACACACAAGTTACACGTCAAGAGGAATCTGTATCTAAATTCAAATACACTGGAATGATGCAAAGGATGAAGCCATGCAGGGAAAAGCTACATGAAGGAGCTGGTGGCCTCCATCAGCTCTGGAGGTTTCTCTTCTGTGCGTGCACACAGGTGCAGGCACACGCGTAAAATAAATCTTCGGCACTGGAGGAGGCAAGGGCTGCAGAGTGTGAGGAGGAGAGGGGGGAACAGCTGGGTAGTACTGGCCAGAGCTGTACCAGGAGCAGGAGGAAACAGAAATCCTCAAAACAGCAACTCCATTTGGACAAGAAAGGAAAGAGGTAAAACTTGTCCAAAATTGAGAAGGACACATTGGGAGGGAAAAGAGCATTTCTGCTTTAAAAAAACGCCAAAGTCAACAACCATGTCTCATCTACAAACACCAAAGCCAACACCATGTCTCATTGTCCCCAAGTCACCCTGCTGTCCCCAGGGTCACGCTGTGGCAGGGCCTGCCAGCCACATGGACAGGTGAGTGGGAGAGCTCAACAATTCCAGCCTGGGAATGGAACAGAAGCCAGGAAAAAGGAGAAGTGCCCAAGGTCACCAGCAGTATGGCAAACACCCTCCTGCCCTCAGGTCTCCTCAGGAAGGGGAAAAAGCTCCCCCTTGGCTCACTGGGGCTGCAGCAGAGGAGGCAGCGTAAGGAGGGAGGGTGTGAATTGTCTAAGGAGTCTCCTGAGCCTACCAGGGCTGTGGAAGAACCAGCGCTGACAAAAGCCTTGGTGAGGGGTGCAGGGAGAGCTGAGGAAGACCCTTCAGAGCAGAAGGCCCACCAGGGTGGCACTGGGGAGGAGGAAGAGCAAAAGGCCCAAGCAGGTCCTGGGGGCTCCAGCTTTGGGTGGATCCACACTTGTCTGGTCTGAGTTTGTCTCCAGATCTTCTGTGTCCAGGGCACCTGCTGGAAGAAGAGAGGAAAATGGGGAGTTAGAGGGGATGATCTGGCAGAAGAGAAACTCCCACTCATGCATGTGTGCCATGACGTGCCCCGAGGCACTGTGAGGCAGCAGAGCTCTGGTCCAGGGAAGCTGTGCGTTAGTGGGAGCAGGCTGTGAATGAGACCATGCTTCAGGGACATCCAACCAACCCCTCAGGGTTAGAGCAAGTGAGGAAGAGGCTTGGCGCCACATACAAGAGGAGGATCCAAAGGACCAGTCTGACACTGCTCCTCCCAAGCCCTCTCCATGCTGCTTGGGGATCCCTGAACGTCCGAGTGTCCATGCCAGGACAAACTCCACGGTTGCCTTACCTGAGAGGGAGGTCTGGAAATGGGGGCTCGGCCCTTTTTTGTCTTTGGAGGATGATGTTAAGCGCAAGAACGTGGGCTCTTCAGGGCTGAGGAGCACTGACTTGGAGGGGGTTATGAGCTCAGCTCTATTGAGACCTAACTTCATCTCTGGAACAGCTTGGCTGAGGGATGGAGATGG
This sequence comes from Prinia subflava, assembly GCF_021018805.1. NCBI lineage: Eukaryota > Metazoa > Chordata > Aves > Passeriformes > Cisticolidae > Prinia > Prinia subflava. Next base: position 4,673,310 of record NC_086269.1, read on the forward strand.
ACTAGAAAAGGCTGATTTCTCTTTCTCATCCTCTTTGACATCTTTCTTTCTTTCTGGGACTGATCTGGGGCTGAAGGCTGTGCCCATGCTTTCTAATAAGTCTGGATCCTCTGTACTGAAGGAGCTAAGAGGCTCTCCAGTGTCTGCCTCTGGAGATACTTTATAATCTGGGTCTAAGGTGGGCTCAAAGGAAAGAATGACCCCAGTTGCCTCAGTAGGATCAGGCTTTTCTGATTCTGGCTTTGTGGTTGTGGCTGTTTTCAGTTGTGTCTTTGCTGTTGTGGCAGGTGCTAGCATTGTAGCAGCAGGTGTTGGCTTGGCTGTCGTGGTGGTAGATGTTGGTGTGGTGGGTGTTGGTTTGGCTGTGACTGTAGCAAGTTTTGTCGTAGCGATAGTTGGGGTGGGTTTTGGTGTGGTGGGTGTTGGCTTGGCCATAGCTGTTGTTGGTTTTGGCTTGGCTGTAGTGGTGTTGGTTGTGGTGGGGTTTGGTGTGATGATAGTGGTGGTGGTTGTGGGGTTTGGTGTGGTGGTAGTGGTGGGTGTTGCTTTGGTGGTAGTGGTGGTGGTTGTGGTGGGGTTTGGTGTGGAGGTTCTTGGTTTGCTGGTGGTGTTTGTTGTGTTGGATTTCAGGGGGCTGTGTGTTGTCTTGGTAGTAGTGGTGGTTGTTGGCTTAGTGGCAGTGGTAGTTAGGGTGGGTTTGGGTGTGGTGGGTGTTGGCTTGGCCATAGCTGTGGTAGGCTTTGGCTTGGCTGCAGTGCTGGTGGGTTTTGGCTTGGCCGTGGCTGTGGTGGCTGCTGGTGTTGTGGGTTTTGGCCTGGCTGGGGTTGTTGTTGGGAGCATGCTGGCAAGTTTTGGCTTGGCTGTGCTGAAGGGTGCCTGTGCTGGGGGTTTGGGCTTGGCTGTGGTTGGGAATGTGGTTGTAGGTTCTGGCTTGGCTGTGGTAGACACTGGTTTTGTGGGTTCTGGTTTGGCTGCAATGGACACTGGTGTGGGTTTGGGTTTGGCTGTGGTGTGTGCTGGTGTTGTAGGTGCTGGTTTGGCTGTGAGGGACACCGGTGTGGGTTCTGATTCAGCTGTAGTGTGGACTGGTGCTGTGGGCTCTGGTTTGGCTGTGGGCCCTGGTTTAGCTGTGGCTGTGGGCCCTGGTTTAGCTGTGGGCCCTGGTTTAGCTGTGGGCCCTGGTTTAGCTGTGGGCCCTGGTTTAGCTGTGGCTGTGGGCTCTGGTTTGGCTGTGGCTGTGGGCCCTGGTTTAGCTGTGGCTGTGGGCTCTGGTTTAGCTGTGGCTGTGGGCTCTGGTTTGGCTGTGGGCTCTGCTTTGACTGTGGGCTCTGCTTTGGCTGTGGGCTCTGGTTTGGCTGTGGCTGTGGGCCCTGGTTTGGCTGTGGGCTCTGCTTTGACTGTGGGCTCTGGTTTGGCTGTGGGCTCTGCTTTGGCTGTGGCTGTGGGCTCTGGTTTGGCTGTGGCTGTGGGCCCTGGTTTAGCTGTGGCTGTGGGCTCTGGTTTGGCTGTGGGCCCTGGTTTAGCTGTGGCTGTGGGCCCTGGTTTAGCTGTGGCTGTGGGCTCTGGTTTAGCTGTGGCTGTGGGCTCTGGTTTGGCTGTGGGCTCTGGTTTGCTTGTGGGCCCTGGTTTGCTTGTGGGCCCTGGTTTAGCTGTGGATGTGGGCTCTGGTTTAGCTGTGGGCTCTGGTTTGGCTGTGGCTGTGGGCTCTGGTTTGGCTGTGGGCTCTGGTTTGGCTGTGGGCTCTGGTTTGGCTGGCCTTGCCTTTGTTGTCACAGAGGCCGGAGTGGTCTCTTCTACAACGAGTTCTGGTGAGAGATGAAAAGTGCCGTGGGTTAGGGCTGGCTCAGCTGATCTCAGTGGATCCCCTGCACTGAGCAGGACCAGCAGAAACCAGTGAGGGGCTGAAACAGCAGCTGATCCCTCTCAGGTCACTCTGGGCCATCCCCCACTCTGAGGTTCCCAACCTGGAGACATCTCATGTCCCTCACACAGCCTCCTGCCATGCAAGGGGCAGAAAATGCTGCCCAACGGGGTACAAGGCTCTTGTCCAGTCCTCCTTATCTTAAGGCAGTTGACCTCTGCTAGGAGCAGGAATTGCTCCTGATGTCTCATGGTCCAGCCCTGGAAGTGCAGTTCAAGGGCTTCCTGACAGCTCCAGGAGGGTTCAGAGCTCAGACCCAGCCCAGGGTCTCGGTCCCAACAGCCCCTCCAGGGCCATGCATGGCTCTGCTCACTCACCACACAGGTTGTTCTCACAGACTGTGCCTGGGGGACACATTTCACATGAGGGTCCTTCCATGTAGGGCTTTCTCCCTTTCACGTTACCCCTGGAAGCAGAAAATGCCAAGATAAGGAAGGTGTGAGGAAAGGGGAAACACCCATCCCAGAGAGGGGGCTGATTCAGCCAAGGCAAAACTTGGGATCAACACACAAAACAGGTCTTGGTCCCCTGCCACGGCCTGTCAGGGCCATTTACTCACCAGCCTGACCCCAAGGCAGCTAAAGCCAGGGCAGATCCCTGACTCCCCTCAGAACAGAGCAGGGGGTGGGCATTGGGACAGGGAATTCTGTCTCACTTCTGCTCCAGACCCCCGGGAAGGTCTGCAGCCACAAGCTGCTCTTGGTGCTCTCAGCAGCTCTAAGCAAGTGGAGCCAAGGCTGGTCCCAGGGCTGGAAAGGGGGTACCCAGCTCTCCTCCCACATCCAACCCTTCCTGCTGCTGCAAAAGGGCTTCTCCACCCCCAGGCAGTGGCTGCTGCCAGCAGGGAAGAGCAAGGCCCAGGGCAGGGAGCTGTTTGTACCCTCAGCTACGGCCACTTCAACCTTGAGCAGCTCCTGGGGAAGAAGGTCCCTCCCTGGGTGTGTGTCAGGAGCTGAACCAGCCCTCAGCAGTCACAATCATGGGCCAGGATCTCCAGACAACCCTTCCTTACTCTGGGACCAACCCAAGATAACAGAGGCATTATTTGGAACTTCTATTTCTGACCAAGGACAAACCCTGCTCTGACATGAGGACGGAAGCCAGGGCATTTCCAGCACAGAAACCCCACTGAGATGCACCAATCCATGCAGTGCCTGGGACTTACGGGGGATAGTAGTTGCAAACCAGCAGGTGCATGTTCTCTGTTTCGATTCCATCGATCTTCTCACAAAAATGTGCCCCGCAGCCGATCTGATGCGTGTTTGACCAGACCACCTAAGGCAAAGACCAGGGTGGAGCTGAGGGGATTGGGTGAAGGCAACCTGTCCCCTGGCCTCAAAGGCTGCTCCAAAGACCTCCTCATCCCACAGAGTGTGCCCCAGATCCCACATCCCCATGTTCCTTTGGCTCTCAGGATCCACCACCATCTCTGCTCCTACCCAAGCTGTGAAGAAACACTCAGACTTCATCTCTCTGAGAATATCTGGCACCCAGCTCTGCTGAGCAGCCACCCCTCCACGCCAGCAGCTGGTACCTGGGTGTAGTGGCCACACATCTGCCCGGGGACACATGTGGATGTTGTCAAGTTGTAGAATTTCTCCTCCCCGTTCCAGTCTTCCACGGCGAATTCTAGCTCCAGGGTTGGGGCCATAGCAAAGAGGTTTTCTCCCCGTCGGCCTCTCTCCTTGTTGTGGTCCCAGATGCACTTCTCTGCATAGGATTGAGCCAGGGCCTCCAGCTCCTTGTCCCAGGTCTGAAAGGAGCTCGGTGTCAGCACACACAGAGGGACACTGGGCTCTCCAACAGGAACAAGGCACTCACCAAGGGCCCCTGCGCTCTCTGGCTGCAGTTTCCCCATTCATGAGGAAAACTCAAATCCCTACCCAACAGAGCTCAGGAGAGGGGAGCTCCATGGTCAGTCCCAGCACAAACTAAACCTTGGTTTACAGATCAAACAGGAGAAGGTCAGGGCACCAGCACAACCCTCACAACCTCTCCTGGAGCTCATCTAACACCATCACGGAGCATCCTCAACTCAGCATGGAGAAACCATGAAGTCATGGAGAAGGGAAGGAAACCCACTGTGGGTCACACCAGAGGGGCCTGGGGCTGTCCCTCCACGCCCAGGGTGGGGACAGGAGGGGAATGGGATACATCTCTCCTGGCAGCTGGGAGCACACGCTCCTGGGAAACATCATCTGTCTGCCTGGAGCAGAGACGTGGCCACCTGGCTGCCAGCCAGGAGCCCCCTCTGGAGCAGCAGCGGCCCCGCCGCCAGCTGAGCCCCCAGCCACAGGGATGTGCGGGAGGAGAACAGGGAGGAGGAGGAGGAGGAGGAGGAGAAGTAGAGAGCTTTTCTCTCAGCCATGCATATGGGGAATCCTACACTGCAGCTGTTTGGACCATCCTTGACGGAGAGAGCAGCTTGGCTGCTGGAAGGCAGCCCTGCAAACAGGGGGTCCTGAGGGGGGACCCTCCTGGACAGAGCCAGGGCTGCATCCAAAAGGTGCCAGACAGGAGGGCACATCACCACTGGGGGGTTGAGGGGAGGAGGACAGGCCCGAAGGCACTGGGGGGAGGAAACACCTGGATGGGACAGAGAGTGTTGGTTCACCCCTCACCATGGCCCTGAGCCACACTGAGAGATGGCTGGAGACCCCAATTTGGGGAGCACACACCCCTCTCCCTCTGGCACAGAGCTGGGCTCCATAAATAGGGAACTCACACCTGCAGATTTGCCTCATTAGTAAAGTGATTTTAGGCTACAGATTCCTCCCCTTCAACTAAATATTTCCAAAGCAACCAGCCCCATGTCCCAAAAGGAAGCACGGAGTGACTTCAGCCAGGCACGGTGCCACAGCAGCAGGTGAACCCAGAGGCAGAGACAGCCCAAGCAAAAGTCCCAGGAGGGAAGTGAGGACGATGTTCTCATGGAAAACCTCTACTGAAGAATCGTCAGGGCTGCTGTGAGCTAAACATTTGCTGGGATTCAAAATGAAAAAGCCTTTGGCTCCAGATCCTGTGTGTTTAAGCAGGAGCAGAAGCTGCAGAGGGAGCATCTCAAAGCACAGGGGCTACAATCAAAGATTCAGGAGCAGCCCCCATAGGTTTGGAATTGCACTGAGTTAAGGACCTTGAGACACCATTTCCCTCAGGCTTTCTCTAACACTGTGGCTCCAAAGCCCTGACACTCTGAGCCTGGTGGGTTCGATGGGACCATGGTGCTGAGGGCTCTGGCTCTGTCCCCTTCGAGTCTGCAGTCACTGCTCAGGCCTGCTCTCCCTGAATTCAACTTTTTGCTTCTTTCTAATTGTTAAGCTCCCATTTATCAGCCCATAAGGCTGGGCAACTTCTGGGCCAGGCAGGAAGGTGTCCTCCAAGCACAGTGACCCAAAGAGGAAAGGACTCCAACTTTCCATGATAAACAATTATCCTTCTCTGTGCAATTTGCAAACAGGGAGGAAAAAATCACATATGGTGCAAGATAAAACTTGATAGCCAAGTTCTAATCAAATCAAGAGTCTGAACAAGACAAAAAGCAGCAGCAGCACCAAGCTTGTTTTTGGTCTTACTACAGGTTCCACTGGTGTGGGACCTGACTTGATTTCTCCAAACAAATCAGGACAGGAGATCCTGTTTTCTTTGGATCTCCAACACACCAAGTCATGGCAAGGATTAGGAGTGTAATGAGCCCAAATAACTGAAAGACCTTGACTGACAAGTTGACATTCCTGCAATAGATAAAAATACCTTCACCTGCAAAGGCAAATACAGAGCAGTGCATGATGTCCCACACAGCAGGATTCCCCCACCAGCTCTTGGTAACAACCATGGCAAAGTCTCCAGGTCATGGTACCTGCCCATGGCAGCCCCTCACCTGCCCTTCCTGCCATCCCAGGGAGCTCCAGCAGGCACTCCTGTGACTGAGGGCTGCACCACTCTCATGGAAGGGCAGCTGGGGACTCACATCACACTTGGGAACTTCCAGAAAATGATCAAAGACAACTCCAAAGACAAAAGGAAACTCCTCTCTTTTTGAGGCTGTTTAAGGAACGCCTGCACTGACACCTACTTGTAACCCTACACAAGAATTGCTCTGCCTCCCCTAAGGAACACCCTGATCCCTCCTTGCATTAGGATCGAGCCTTGGACCACACAAACACCCCAATATTCCTCTCTAATAAAAGCCACTTACCATCTTCATCATACCCTTGGCAGGAGGAGAGACCTGGGAGCGATATTTATTGTGCTCATCCAAGATGATCTTCTTCTCTTCATCACTCAGGGACCAGCTCAGCTGCAGCATTGAGAGCACCAGGAGAACGGGAGGAAGACCTGAGCTCAGCATTGTGCAGGCAGCTTCTGCTCTCAGCAGCCCACGGCTCTGGCAGTCAGATTTAAAGCACCTCCCAAAAGCCAGGAACACCCAACAGCTTGAAGATTGGGGAGGAAATGTATTTATTAGAGTTTTGGAGCCATGTAGAACACACCCATCTCACATATCGGCCTTGATGGAGAGGCAGCAGTGCCAACGAACACGCAGGGTCCTCTCCCAGGGACAGACCCTGTGCCTGAATCCTAATCCCTGGGCTGGCACTCTTCATCCAAACCTCTGCTGCTCCAAACCTCAGCCATCCCTTGAGCCTCAGTTACAGGTCCTCTCTTCTACCTCCTGTCCCATTTCTCCTAATCTGTAACAATAATCCCATAGCAATCAGCAAAGCCCTGTTCTCACACGGGTCTTCCCCCGTCCCTGGAATGCAGCTGCGTTATAAACAAAGGCAGCAAGATGCAATTGCTGAGAGCAGTTTGCAGCACAGCAACTCCCCAGACAGAGTCAGAGCCCACCTGGGCCAGCCCCGTGTCTGTACTGGGGGACAGCAGCATTTGGCAGCTGAGGAACAGACCCCGGGCTGCCCCAGCCTGCTGGGAACAGGGGCAAGCAGTGTAAGCCATCAGGAGAAGGGGGAACAGGAGAGGAAGAACGGGGTACAGAGCTGAAATCGCCCCGAACAGGAGAGCTGGGAGCCCGTAGCTGCCCTCGGCGCTGGCTGCAATAACCGCACCGCGGCTCTGCGGGACAGGCTGCGCTGCTCGGCACCCGCGCCCCGCAGCCCCCGCGCCGCAGCCGCTCCGGCAGAGCCCCCCGGGCTGCTCCGGCCTCGGCTCCCCATCTGCGATTGTGCAAGCGCCCGGCCCGGCTCCAGCAGCTCCGCTGGGATCGCAGCCTGCTCGAGAGGAGCAGCGGGTGGGCAGCTCGGGAGAGCCGAGCCAAGTTAATCACACGCTGTAGGCTTCGCCTCCCCCTCCCCAGTCCCCAGGCAATGCTTTGTCGGCTTTGCTCTGGTTTCGGACCACACCGATCACCTCTCACCACAGCAGTTCTCCTCCTGCCCCCCAGATCTCTTAGCTCTGTGTATTACCTTGTCCTTCACTGGCTCTGGGGTCAGCCATCCCCTCAATTGTCCAACAATTCCTGCAAGTGGGGTCTGAGGCCAACATCTCACCAGGTCTTCAGCTCAGATGGTCAAACCACAGATTCCCATGTATTGCTAAGGCGAATCTGTCTCTTGATGGGGACACCTCAACACATTTGCTATTGTATCTCTGTAGACCTGGAGAAACGTCTAGAAAACATCAATACAGGCTCCAGCTCCTGCTGCCCAGCTCACCGTGGCCTGGCTTACAAGGAACAAGGCAGTGCTGAGAATCACAGAGCCATGGAATGGTTTGGATTGGGAAGAACCTGAGAGATCATCTCATTCCAACCCCTCTAGTGGGCACCTTCCATTAGACCAGTGCAGGTGCTGGTCTCTCTAAATGTGACTGGGAAGGTGGAGATGCGGGGCCAAGCTCCCCATAGCCCCTGGCTGAGCCCTGCAGGAGACAGCAGGGCAACAAGGATGAAGAAAAATGGGATACACAGAGCTTGTGGGGAGGAGCAAACAGCCCTGGAGGAGTCATCACCAGGGCATGTGGCTCGTGGGGAAACGTGAGTAAGAGCCGATGCCTTTGGCAAGCGCAGGGCGGCTGCCAAAGGGGTGCAGGGCCATTTCTCAACTCCCAACCTGCTGCGATGGCTCCTTCTGCAGCCAATGTCTGAAGCATCAAGATCAGCAGTGCAGGGTCCAGGCTCCACCCTGGGCTGAGACACTCGTGTCCAGCCGGCATTAGGTAAGTGTGTGTGGAATGCAGCTTTCCTTCTGCTCACTCAAGGAACAGCCCATCCCCACACCTCAGGGAGCAGCACCCTCTGCACGGGGACAGGAGCCGCACACCAACCCCTGACAGGCTCTGCTCCAGCCTGGGGGCTCCAGAGAGGCCCCACTCTGCAGCACAGCAGTGACCAAGCCTGGGCTGCCCCTGACTCACATCTCGAGGGTCTCCAGCGGGGCTGGCCGGTGTCTGAGAGGGTTCCTGCACTGGAGTGGGAGTAACAGGATCTCTCTCTTTTCCCTGCTCGCCTGGACTGATGAGCTCTGGAGGAGTTTATTGTCTTCCACACTATTCACTCATCCATTCTATTATTTAAAAATGCTGGGACACAAGTGTTGACTGGGGATCCCTCTGAGCTGAGCAGAGTGAGAGTGGGGTATTGTCCAAACCGGTGCAGTGAGTGCCAAGGAGAGCTGAGGTGAGGGAGGCCATGGTAGACACCCCATCTGTGACTTTTCCAATTGTGTCTGCCACCACAATGCCTCAATAGCTGCAGGAACAGCTCCATTCACTCAGTTCCACCTCAGCAGGTCACTAGGACCACCAGGCTCTCTAGGGAAGTCCCAGCCTCCTGCAACCTTTCCAGGGATCTGTGAAACTGGAGCTCTGATGAGGAAAATTACCATGGGTCACTTGCAGCTCATTGCCCAAGGTATCAAAACCTCCCCTTGGTCATCCCAGTTTTGCCATTGTGGCCTCACCTCTGATTTTCCCATCCTGATGATGCAGAAGGTGTGAGCTCCACTCTCCTCTGGCAGCTGGGGACAGGAGCTACTCTGGAAGCCATGCTGCAAACCAGGGCTTGGCAGATTTGGCCAAAAGCGATTCCTGACCACCAGGAGAACTGCCCTCCTGTTTTAGTTTTGCAAAGGGTTGCAATGGCATGGAAGGGCGACACCATTTAGCAAAAAGCAGCCAAGAAGCAAAATCCAGAAAGGTGAGTCCTCTCCAAACCCTCACAGGACATTGTGGGATGAGAGCACTTTCAGCCCAAACACTCGGGGGGAATACTTGGAAGCTGGATGGACCTGCAAATCCCAAATGCAAATCCCCCAGCAGGCTGTTTGTGCTCCCACAACCCTTCTGACCCACTGCATTCATGGGAGATTCAGGAACTGAAGCAAAGGAACCTCCTCTCACTCAACCAGCAGCAAACACCTCCCTGTCCCTGCTGGAAACAGGCCCAGCAATGGAGGGGACCAAGCAGGAGAGGCTCATAAAGAAGCCAGGCCTCCTAAACACCACAAATCCCACCACTGAACCCAAGGCAGCCCAGTTAATGCCTTCTCCTGCCCCACCACACAGGGCCATGGGGCTGTAAGAACCTGGCAGAATCTTTGCCAGAGTCACCCCGCTGCCAGAGGCCCCTTATGCCAACCCCAGAAATGGAATGGAAATGCTGCAAAAGCCTCCCTTGACTGTTTGTGTGCTCCCCTGTGCACCACACCAAACCCTGGCCTTGCCAAAAGGCCCAAATTCAGGATTAAGGCCCCAAATGCTTGTGTGGGCAGGCTCAGCCCCGCTGTCCCGGCCAGCAGGGCAAGAGGAAAGCGGATTTCCTCCTGGGTTGGAGTTTTCTGCTGCAGGGAACTCTATAAATAGGTGCTTGCACAACAGCCTGTCCCCACAAGTCAGAACCTTCAGGAAAACACAGCTCAAGAGCTTTCTCAAGGTTCATAGCCCCACACCAGTGACAAAACACTTCAGTGCTGGAATGATGTTGGTGGCTGGGAATCAGCAGCACCTCGAGGTTGTGCCTCAATGGCTCTCAGCAGGGTGGGGGATCCAGCTCTGCAAAAACATCAGGGCTTGCCCCAGTGCCCTGATCTTGCTGGGAGGAGAAATGTTTTTCTGCTCTTTGTAGTGTTTCTAGGGAACTTTAGGGAATGCTGCACTGTCCCTTATGCAGCTCCAAAACCAGACGAGGTCCTGAAATGCTCTCCCAGCTCGGACCCCTCTCCCCTCACCCGGGTGAGGAGCAGCCTCTGGGGCTGCATTTTTCTCATCTGTCCATCAGGCAGGGATGGATTTGTGCCCTGAAGGCAGCTCGGCAGCAGGAGCTGAGCCTGCTGGCAGAGCATGCAGCAGCCACGGCACCTGGGCACGGGGTTCTTTTGAATCTGATCCTTAACTACATCTGAAGCTGGCGGTGGAATCGAGCTCAGACCTGCGGGCAGGGAGTTGAGCTGCCCAGTTCCCACTGGTGCCTGTCCCAGTGCCATCTGCTGGTCAGTGCCTGGCCAGGCTGGACTGGCCAGTGACCCGAGAACACCCCGCAGGCAGCTGGGTTCCTGCAGGACAGCTGCTGCTGCCGGGCAGCTGAGCCCCCAGTGACCTGTGACAGCATCACTGGTATCTCTGCAGCTCAGGTTGTACCAACAAATCCCCCTGTGTGGGGATTTGCTCTCCCTGGCCACACACACACAAGTTACACATTAAGCAGGATCTGTATTTAAATTCAAATACACTGAAATGATGCAATGAATGAAGCCATGCAGGGAAAAGCTACATGAAGGAGCTGGTGGCCTGTGGCCTCTCTCAGCTCTAAAGGTTTCTCTTCTGTGCGTGCACACAGGTGCCGGCACACACGTAACACACACGTAAAATAAATCTGTTGCTTTGGAGTAACTGAGGAATGGGATGTGCCAGAGAGCAAGAGAGAGGGAGGAGGACAGAGGGAAGAGGCAAGTGCTGCAGAGTGTGAGGAGGAAAGGGGGGAACAGCTGGGTAGTACTGGCCAGAGCTACACCAGGACCAGGAGGAAACAGAAATCTTAAAAAAAGCCACTCTATTTGGACAAGAAAGTAAAGAGATAAAATATGTACAAAACTGAAACACCTTGGGAGGGAAAAGAGCCTTTCTGCTGGAAACTCATCTGGATGTGAAAAATATGGGATGGTAATTTGTGTTCTTATGGGTTATGGGATGTTAGAAATTATAAAAACCAATGTAGATATGTTATATGGGAATATAGTCTTAAATTTCAGTCTGCCTTGGAATTCACTGAGGCAGGCACCACCCTGGAATTTCCATTTAGAAAGGAGACAAAGGATTTATGGGAAAACCCTGGCCTTCTCCTTGGCATCAGAAAGGACACATTAAGATAAGCTATCAGTCCTTCCTCCATTGAAGGCAGAGCCATCAGAGCACCATCATCGTTAAAATCTCCGAAGATGAACTCTTTCCATTCATAAACTTTGGTGTCTATTCAGTCACGGGAAACCAAACACTGACAATTTAAAAAAGAGGAGGAAACTCTTCAGTTCAGCCAGAGACAACTATGAATTTGAATAACCAGCATAAAAACAAAAGGACTATGAGGAAATTTTTGCCAGAAGCGGAATAAAGTGTATAAAAACTAAGCCCCGAACAAGGCCAGTTTGTGAACTCAGGGGGGACAGCAGAGTGCCAGATACTGCATCCCACTTCACCCTTGACGATTTCCTGGGTCAATTGTGAATGTCACTCTGCTGGGGGGGTTTTGCAGAAATTCTGTAATTCAATCCTTTTTTAATACACCAAAAATTATATTTCTAGTTGGACTACTGTATTGGCATTTATAACATGGACAAACACCAAAGCCAACACCATGTCTCACTGTCCCCAAGTCACCCTGCTGTCCCCAGGGTCACTCTGTGGCAGGGCCTGCCAGCCACATGGACAGGTGAGTGGGAGAGCTCAACACTTCCAGCCTGGGAATGGAACAGAAGCCAGGAAAAAGGAGAAGTGCCCAAGGTCACCAGCAGTATGGCAAACACCCTCCTGCCCTCAGGTCTCCTCAGGAAGGGAACAAAGCTCCCCCTTGGCTCGCCGGGGCTGCAGCAGAGGAGGCAGCGTAAGGAGGGAGGGTGTGAATTGTCTAAGGAGTCTCCTGAGCCTACCAGGGCTGTGGAAGAACCAGCGCTGACAAAAGCCTTGGTGAGGGGTGCAGGGAGAGCTGAGGAAGACCCTTCAGAGCAGAAGGCCCACCAGGGTGGCACTGGGGAGGAGGAAGAGCAAAAGGCCCAAGCAGGTCCTGGGGGCTCCATCTTTGGGTGGATCCACACTTGTCTGGTTCAAGTTTGTCTCCAGTTTTGCAGCCCGGGCTGAAGGAAGAGAAAACATGAAGTTAGAGGAGAAGATTCTCTTTAGTGAAGGAACTAAGAGTCTCTCCAGTGCCTGCCTCTGCCTCTAGGGATGAGTCTATCATGGGCTGAAACGAAAGAGTGATCCAGTTGCCTCAGCAGGTCTTTCTGCTCTGGCTTTGTGGTTGTGGCAGTTTTTGGTTGTGACTTTGCCATTGTGGCACGTGCTGGTGTTGAAGCAGCAGATACTGGCTCAGCCAGGGTTGTGATGGGTTTTGGCCTGGCTGGGGTTGTCACTTGGGACCGTGGTGGCAGGTTTTGGTTTGGATCTTGTGATGGGTAAGAGTGTTGGGGGCTTGGGCTTGGCTGTGTTTGGCAGTGTGGCCGTGGGTGGTGTCTTGGCTGTGGCTGTGGTTGGAAGTGAGTCTTTGGATGGTGGCTTGGCTGTGGTTATGGTGGCCTCTGATGCTGTGGGTTCTGGTTTGGCTCTGGTGTGTACTGGTACTGTGGGTTCTGGTTTGGCTCTGGTGTGTACTGGTACTGTGGGTTCTGGTTTGGCTCTGGTGTGTACTGGTACTGTGGGTTCTGGTTTGGCTGTGGCTGTGAGTTTTGGCAGAGCTGTTGTGGTGGATGAAAGAGATGCAGAGATTAAAAGTGCTGTGGGTTAGGGCTGGCTCACCTCAGCAGATCCCTGCACTGAGCAGGACCAGCAGAAACCAGTGAGGGGCTGAAACAGCAGCTGATCCCTCTCAGGTCACTCTGGGCCATTGCCCACTCTGGGATTCCCAACCTGGAGACATCTCATGTCCCTCACACAGCCTCCTGCCATGCAAGGGGTAAATAATGCTGCCTAATGGAGTACAAGGCTCTTGTCCAGTCCTCCTTATCTTAAGGCAGTTGACCTCTGCTAGGAGCAGGAATTGCTCCTGATGTCTCGTGGTCCAGCCCTGGAAGTGCAGTTCAAGGGCTTCCTGACAGCTCCAGGAGGGTTCAGAGCTCAGACCCAGCCCAGGGTCTCGGTCCCAAGAGCCCCTCCAGGGCCATGCATGGCTCTGCTCACTCACCACACAGGTTGTTCTCACAGATTGTGCTATTGGGACACATTTCACATGAGGGTCCTTCCATGTAGGGCACTCCTTTCTTTCTACTAACCCTGGAGGCAGAAAATGCCAAGATAAGGAAGGTGTGAGGAAAGGGGAAACACCCATCCCAGAGAGGGGGCTGATCCAGCTGGGATATCCCAGCCAAGGCAAAACTTGGGATCAACACACAAAACAGGTCTTGGTCCCCTGCCACGGCCTGTCAGGGCCATTTACTCACCAGCCTGACCCCAAGGCAGCTAAAGCCAGGGCAGATCCCTGACTCCCCTCAGAACAGAGCAGGGGGTGGGCATTGGGGCCTGGAACTTACGGGGGAAAATATCTGCAAACAAACAGCTGTACGTTCTCTGTTTCAATTCCATCCATCTTCTTACAAGAACTCTTCCCACAGCCAACACGATTTGTGTCTCCCCAGACCATCTAAGGCAAAGACCAGGGTTAAGGTGAGGGGATTGGATGAAGGCAGTCTCTCCCCTGGCCTTAAAGGCTGCTCCAATATCTTCCTCATCTTCCAGCATGTGCCCCAGATCCCACATCCTGATGTTGCTTTGGCATATAGGACCTTCCTCTTGCCCCTGTCTGGACCATTTTCCCAAGGTCATACATTCCAGTGCCGCAGCTTTCCTACCATGTAGTCTACCCAGGCAGAGGATCACCACCTCTGCTTTGGTCTTGGAACCATCCATCCATCCATCCATATACTTACCACCATCATCCCTTCTCCTCCTTGCTCCCACCCAAGCTGTGAAGAAACACTCAGACCTCATCCTTCTACCCAAGACAAGCTGGTACTGAGCTCTGCTGAGCAGCCAAAAAAAGGGCTGTAGAGCTTGTCTCAAAAAAGGTCTTCTCCAAAAGGCTGCTCATGGCTGACACCATCCCCAGGCCCGCCTCTATCATTGTGAATCCCACCTGGTTCCCTGTCCTTTTGCAAAGATTTTGGGAGGAGTTGGGGCACTGGCACAGCTCCTGTCTCAACAGCCCCTCCACCCCAGCAGCTGGTACCTGGATGTAGTTGTCACACGTCTGCCCGGGGTCACACGTGGAGGTTGTCAAGTTGTAGAATTTCCTCTCCTCGTTCCATTCTTCAATAGCCAATTTTACATCCAGGGTTGAAGTTGTAGCAAAGAGGTTTACCCTGCCTGGGCTCCCGTTCTGGCCCCAGATGCAATTCTTTGCATGTTTTTGAGCAGCAAACTCCAGGTCTGTGTCCCAGGTCTGAAAGGAGCTCGGTGTCAGCACACACAGAGGGACACTGGGCTCTCCAACAGGAACAAGGCACTCACCAAGGGCCCCTGTGCTCTCTGGCTGCAGTTTTCCCATTCATGAGGAAAATTCAAATCCCTACACAACACAGTCCTCAGGAGAGGGGAGCTCCATGGTCAGTCCTAGCATAAGCCTTGGCTTAAGGGTCAAACAGGAGAAGGTCAGGGCACCAGCACAACCCTCACAACCTCATCTGAAGCTCATCTAATGCCATGGTGGAGCATCCTCAACTCAGTGTGGAGAAACCATCACAGTGCTGAGGGTTCTGCCTCTGCCCTCTTTGAGTCTGCAGTCACTGGTTAGGCCTCCTCTCCTCGAATTTAACTTTTGGCTTTGTTTGTTTGTTAAGCTCTCATTTACTAGCCCACAAAGACTTTATTCAGCCTAGGCAACTTTGGTGAGGTGTCCTCCCAGCACACTGTGACCCAAGGAGGAAAGGGCTCCAACTTTCGAGGATAAACAGTTGTCCTTCTCCTCCCCACAAATTGTAAACAGTGAGGAAAAATCACATGTGGTGCAAGATAAAACTTGATAGCCAACTTTTAATCAAATCAAGAGTCTGAAGAAGACAAAAAGCAGCAGCTCTAGAGCTCAGTTTTGCTCCCACTGCAGCCACATGTGATGTGGAACCTGACTCAATTTCCTCAAGCAAAACAGGGGATCTCTCATGTCCAAGGCATGGGGAGAAGTAGGAGCATGATGGGCCCACATACGTGACAGACCTGACTGACATGTTTGAAGTTGATGCAAATACAGAGCACTGCATGATGTTCCACAGCAGGATTCCCCCAACAGCTCTTGGTAACAACCATGGCAAAGTCTCCAGGTCATGGTACCTGCCCATGGCAGCCCCTCACCTGCCCTTCCTGCCATCCCAGGGAGCTCCAGCAGGCACTCCTGTGACTGAGGGCTGCATCACTCTCATGGAAGGGCAGCTGGGGACTCACATCACACTTGGGAACTTCCAGAAAATGATCAAAGACAACTCCAAAGGCAAAAGGAAACTCTTCCCTTTTTGAAGCTGTTTAAGGAATGCCTGCATTGACACCTACTTGTAACCCTACACAAGAATTGCTCTGCCTCCCCTAAGGAACACCCTGATCCCTCCTTGCATTAGGATCGAGCCTTGGACCACACAAACACCCCAATATTCCTCTCTAATAAAAGCCACTTACCATCTTCATCATACCCTTGGCAGGAGGAGAGACCTGGGAGCGATATTTATTGTGCTCATCCAAGATGATCTTCTTCTCTTCATCACTCAGGGACCAGCTCAGCTGCAGCATTGAGAGCACCAGGAGAATGGGAGGAAGACCTGAGCTCAGCATCGTGCAGGCAGCTTCTGCTCTCAGCAGCCCACAGCTCTGGCAGTCAGATTTAAAGCACCTCCCAAGCGCCAGTAACTCCCAACAGCTTGAAGATTGGGGAGGAAATGTATTTATTAGAGTTTTGGAGCCACGTGGGACACACCCGTGTCACGGGTGTCCAGCCTTGATGGAGAGGCTGCACTGGGGCTGGTGCCAACAATCATGCTTGGTCACTCCCCATGCCTGAATCCTAATCCCTGGGTTGGCATTCTTGATCTCTTCAAACCTCTGCTGCTCCAAACCTCAGCCATCCCCTGAACCCTCAGTTATGGATCCCCTCTTCTACCTCCTGTGCCTTTTCTCAGAATTACAGAATTCCAAAATAGCTGGGGTTGGAAGGGCCCTCAAAATCATCCAGTCCAACCCCTCTGCAAGATCACCTAGAACAGGTGACACGGGAACACGTCCTGGTGGGTTTGGGATGTCTCCAGAGTGAGAGACTCCATAACTCCCTGGGCCTCTGTTCTAGTGCTCTGCCACCCTCCATGGAATGAAGTGTGTTCTCGTCTTGATGTGGAACTTCTTGTGTTTTGAGTTCATGGCCATTGCTCCTTGTCCTGTTGCTGGGCACCACTCAAAGAGTCTGACACTATCCTCAGACCCCTCCTGGATATATTTATATGGATTGATGAAATCCTCTCTAAGTCTTCTCTTCCCCAGACTAACCAGGCCCAGTTCCAGCAGCCTCTCCTCATCAGAGGGATGCTCCAGTCCCTTAATCTTTATGGCCTCCACTGGACTCTCTCCAGTAACTCCTGGGTTTTTTTTGAGACCAGAACTGAACACAGAAATGGCCTCCCCCGGGCAGAGCAGAGGGTAAGGACCACCTCCCTGACCTGCTGACCACACTCTTCCCAATGCCCCCCAAGATCCCATTGTCCCTCCTGGTCCCAGGGCACTCTGCTGGCTCATGGTCAACTCATGGACTCTCTGTCCTTCTCTGCAGAGCTGCTCTCCACTAGGTCACCCCCAGCCTGTGCTGGTACCTGGGGTTTTCCCTCCCCAGGTGCAGGACCTGCAGTGACCAAGCCTGGGCTGCCCCTGACTCACGTCTCGAGGGTCTCCAGCGGGGCTGGCCGGTGTCTGAGAGGGCTCCTGCACTGGAGTGGGAGTAACAGGATCTCTCTCTTCTCCCTGCTTGCCTGGATTTACGAGCTCTGGAGGAGTTTATCGTCTTCCACGCCTCAAAGATTGGCTTAAATCAACTGAATTGTGAAGGAAACATGGAGATTGTTACTGGGAAGAAAAGAAAGGAGGGACAGGCAGAGCTGTTGCATCAACTTTGTTCAGAGAACCAGGCTAAAACCCACAGAACATTTCCCAAACTGCTCCTTTTACACAAAGTGTTTCTTATGGCATTTTTCTAACAAAAGCATTCTGACTTTTTATTTAAAATTACACTTCCCTCAGAAAAAGTGCCCTAAAAAAGGTTAAATAACCCCTCAATAGCTGACATGCAATATGAAAATAAAAATCACAAAAAGGGAAAAGGGTCATCAACACTTGTATTTAATTGCAAAAATTAAAAAATTTTTTATTCTTTTTACATACAAATCTCATTTATTTACACACTTTACAGTCTTTCCCCAAGTATTTACAAAGTTTGCAATATATTAAATTAGGACCATCCATAAAATTCTGCATTAAGTGCATATTCACATTCTTTTTTTTTTTTAATCCATCACTGAATTTAGTGTTCAGCATTGAAACAGTCTTTATGCATATATAGCTTTACTTCCCAGCACCTCTGAGCCTTAAGAATGTGGCTCCCCTCCCCAAGACAAGGAGATAATGCTAAAAATAAATCACCTGTCATTTGTTTGAATCTCCAAAGCAAAGGGAAGTCCAGCATCTCCCTTGTCTAACTCAGCAGGACACTAAATCTGCCCTTTACAAGGAGGAGGTTCCTGAAGAGGAGGATATCGAGTTCTACCTATAAAATTTACCAAGAGGAGAAAGTTTGGTTTGCAGGAAGCAAAAGCTCTTTGTGCACCCACCAAAATGGCCTCACCCCAGGAGTGTTCAGTTCTCTTGGGGGCCACGAGGCTGAACGTGGACCTGGGATTGGGGTGTGTGGAAGGGAAACTTCCCTCCTGGAGGGAGGGAACAAGAGGCTTTCAAGGCAGAAGGATCCCCTTTTCTGAGACACTGGTGTTTACAGAGCTCACATCCCTACCATGAGATGCTCTCCTGCTCCCCATCTCCTCCTGCTGCTGCTGGAGCGCAGGAGGCCATGAGGGAAGGGAGGTGCTGTGATCCAGCCCAGACAAAGCAGCTTCTCCTTCAGAACACTGCAAAAACAGGCCTGGGACAAGCTGCAGTCTGGACACTCATGGGAAATCTGACTCAAAGCTCTCCAGGGCCTTGCAAAGAGACCCCTTGGGGGAATCAGTGTGTGCAATAACAGTGGGCAGGGAAAAAAATGAAAAGGAACAAAGCAAGCAAAAAAAAAAAGAATCAATAGAAACCGCCAGCGTTGCTCCCGTGGGGGCCGCTGATTTCCTGGTACTGAAGTAAATCATAATAATCCTTTCTCCTCCTTTCAGTTACCCTGAGTTCAGGACTGACTGACAGCACCGTTCAGTGACCCCTGCTTTGGGGAGCAGCTTTAAACCACGATCCTCCTGCCCAGCTGATGGAGACAGCCTGTCCTTCCAGCCTGGCAAGTGCAGAGGTGACCCCTCCTCACCTCTGCCCATGGGCTCGTGGCTAGTACCGATTTCTGGTGTGATTTCAGAGCAGCTTTGGGGATGTGGGGTGAGGAAAAATCCACTTCCCAGCTCACAAGCAATGAGCTCTGAAGCACAAAAAAGGATTTGAAAATGTGTTGACTGGGAACCCGTGTGAGCTGGGCAGAGTGGGAGATTGTCCAAACCAGAACAGAGAGTGCAAAAAGGGAGCTGAGGTGAGGGAGACCACGGTGGGACACCCCCTCTGGGATCATCTGATCATGGCTGTGAAACCTCAATAGCTGCAGGAACAGCCCCATTCCCCCCAGTCCCACCTCAGCAGGCCAATACAACCACCAGGCTCTCCAGGGAAGTCCTGCAGCCTTTCCAGGGACTCTGTCAAGCTGGAGCTCTATATGAGGAAGATGACCACGGCTCATTTGCAGTAAAGGTATCAAAACCTTCCTTTGGCCATCCCAGCTTTCCCACCGTGGCTCCTTGCCCGCCCTGGGATGTGGAAGGTGTGAGCACCACTCCTCTGGCAGCTGGAGACAGGAGCTGCTCTGGAAGCTGTGCTGCAGACTGGGGCTCTGTACTTCAGCCAAAAATCAGCTCTTTATCAGCAGGAGAACTGCCCTCCTGTTTTAGTTTAGCAGCTAATTCCTTACAGCTTTTGGAAGAGGAAGAGAAAATATACCGGAGAGCTTAAAAACAAATGATGTAAACTCCGAAGGGAGCGAGGTTGGGACATATGCAATGTATTGCTGAGACAGGGCTGGAAACTTATGCAGAGCCCATAAAGTGCACTTGGAAGGCTGCTCTGCAAACAGGCCAGACTCACCAGCTCCTGTCCAACCAGCTGCAACTCTTCGAGGAAGGGAGAAGCACACTTCTGCTAAACAGGCACAGACCTGCCCCTTCCTCCCCCCAGTCCAAACAGAAACTGTAAATAAATCCATTTTCTCTGCTTCTTCCCGAAAGAGCCAGACAGCCACAATGGCTTAAGTGTGACTCTCAAAATCCAGGCATTTCACAGACACTTGGGAATTGTCTCCGCAGCTCTTTTACAAGTTACAGTCAAGGACACTTAGCAGTGACAGTGTCACCGAACCACCGCAATCTCAGCAAGAATGGCTCCAGCAGCATCTCTGAGCAAATGCTTTACAAAAATGGTTCAGATACAAAACCAGTAAGAGGTGAAGTAACCTTGTCAGTCTTTGAATTTGATTTGAGAAGCTGCCAAAGTGTCAATAGCAACAGTCACTAATGAGGCCCTAATTCTGCCATCACCAAACTCCCAAATTTCCATTAACTAAGACCCAGGCTTTAAGACGAGGGAGAGGGGTGATGTGTGTGTGTGTCTTGGCATGTACAAGATTGAATGCAGTGTCATGAGTGTGAAATACACTCCAAGCAGTGAGAATACTAATGGAAGTTTTATTAGTCCAATTCCCTTTAATACTTTGTAACAAATTATATTAGTCCTTTTCTATCCTGAGAGAGCAAGACTCTCCCCCTTTGGTTCTACTAGATCTGGTGTGTGTCCAGCACCGAGGGCCACGCACAGACTAACACAGGTGCTGGGCTTGTTCTCATTGTTTTGACAGGAGAAAAACAAGGATTATGCATAGAAATGTTTGTAGTGTCAAGGCCTCAGACTAAATTCTTTGGAGCAGGAACTGTCCTCTGCCTTATTCTTGTACAGGAGCCAGACCTGGTCATCCCACTTGGCAGCTTTTGTCAGCTCCTAATCAGATTAGCACAATGTTTGCTCCCATTCTCCTCAAAAACAAAGGGTGGACAGACGTTTTCCCAATCTGTCATTTGACATGTACCTAAAATATTTACAGAGAAAAAGGCTCTTGCTCCTGAGAACAGAGTTAACTCACTGTCAACCAAAACCCCTCCCAACTCCATATTAACAAGTGTGAGAGTATGTCCTGAACTCCAGCCCTGGCCTATGAGTTCAGCCTGACACATCTGTAAATGATCTTCAGCAGTGGGATCAGGCCCAAAGGATCAGACTTGGAAGGGACCGGAGCAAACACCGAACCCGAGCCTCTCTCAGGGCACTGGAGACAGCCCTGCTCCAGCAGCAGGAAACACGCAAAGGCAGCTTGGAAAGGACCCAGGAAAAACCAACGTTCATTCTGAAGACAGAGTTCCAGGTCTGGAAGGAGTCAATGCAAAAATATGCCAGGGAAGAGAGAGGTTTCAGGTGCTCCCAGAGGTACCGTGGGCTGGGAACGCAGGCAGTGTCTCCAAAAACAAAGAGCAGTTGAGAAGGGCTGTGCAGCCCTTGGTGTCTGAGGTGGAAGTTGGACAGAGCTGCTCCCTCCCAGCCCCAGCTCCATCCAGAACTCCTGCACCACCAGCACCACTAACGTGTGTGTCGTGTGTTGGTGATTTTGCAAGAAAGGAAGTGGAGGTGAAGAAAAGCACAATTACCATTTGACTCATTCACAACCTGCTGACAGAGAGCTGCAGAAGGGTGATTACAACACAGAGGCCTGAAGGGATTCTTTTGGTACAAGAAGGACAAAGTGGGTGAGAGTTTCTGCTCTCAGGCTTGAGGCTCTCCCCAGCCCGGGAGCAGGAGCCAAGATCAGCTCTGCAGGGCTCACACAGCTGCGGACGTGAGGGAGAGCTGACACACATCACCAATTAATTCCCTTTATAGAACTGGCCTGACTACACAGGCTCAAAGCTTCCTCCTCAGGAGGAATGTACAGAAATGTCACACACCCCATCCACTCCCAAACCCCCCAGGAAGTTTCAGAAGTGCCATAATCCACAAAGAACACAAGGTGAATCTCATCCTGAGAAATCCATCTGCTGCTCCTGGAAAAAAAACCCTTTGCTGCAAACCCAGGGCTTACCTGAGGGGACAGGGAGGGTCATAAATAGCTTGAGCTTCTCCCAAAATACATTTGAGGAAAGGCAAAGGATTACCTCAAGGGTCAGGAAAATAGTCACTTTTCAACACTGTAAACATGCAGGGTGGCAAAGCTGCCTGCCCCAGTTGCCCCGGCTCGCTCCTCTCAAGACGTTGCCTTGGCTTGAAGCTGAAAGTCTTCCTGTCCTGGGAACAGCTCTGTTTTCCCACCCCTCCATCCTTAGCTGGCAGCTCCATCACAAACCACAGCTGGCTCTGTCCCTCTGGCCATGAAGCTCATTGTCCAGTGATCTGCGCTGGCATAACCTTGGGAAAAGGCAATGGAGAGGCTCTGTTAGATGAGCCCATCCTTAATGAGTGCTCCCATTTCCCACAGAGGGACGTGGTCATGCTGGAGCCCTTTGGAAAGACCCTTCCCTCAGTGGGCACTGGGTTTGTAATGCCCACTGTGTACCCACACTGCTCAGCTTTGAGCATCTCCTGGTGTTCCAGTGTTGGTGTTCCAACAGGACCAGGATCATTGCCTGTGCTGTGACAAGCAGGCACACACCAGCCTGGAGGTGACAATGGCACAAACACCATCCCAGGTGTCAGAAAAACCCAGCTGGAAGCAGTCTCCTGATTCCAAGGGCTCTCCCAGTCCCTGCACGCCACAGCTCTGGTACTCACCCAAATCCCCAGCTTCCAGCTCCACCTTGAACATCTCACAGTGTCCTCTGCACGTGTCCAGAGGTGCCACAGTCAGGGTGAGCTGCCCACTCCCAACAGCGAAGAGGCTGTGCAGGCTGTAGCTCTAGGATGGAAGGAAAAGATTTCAAAAGCCTGGCCAGCTTTCCTTGGCTCTGTCTGCCCAAAGCAGGGACAAGTCACGGCCTTGCAGGCAGGTGAGACACAGCAAACACATTTGCTGCTCCCCCAGTTACCAGAGGATCACAGAATCTCAGCTGAGATGCAAGGTGCAATCTCAGCTGCATGCAAGGCTTCTCCTCTCCTCCACGGCAAAGCAGGGCCTGCACATCCCCAAAACTCAGGAAAACACAGAGGAGGAGATCAGGCCAGCAGCCTGAAGTGTCTCAGAACGAGTGAGACTCTGCCAGAACAGCTCCTAAAATGCAACTCTTAAAACAATTCTGCCCAACTGTGCACAAAAAGACCTCACCCAACTATAGAGCAAGGGTAGACACATGAATGCAGCAGGCAAGGGGTGCTGGAACAAGATGATCTTTAAAATCCCTCTGTTTCTGTGACATCTCCAGCTGCCAAGGGAGATGGGCACAGGGTATCTCCTGCCCCAACTGACACAACTGCTGGGAGGCACAGTCACCTTGAGATGCCACTTTACACAGGGGTGGACAGAACTGATACAACCCCAAATGCTCCTTTTCAGGACTGTATCAGCTAAAAATACCCTGCAAATCCCACAAAAAAACTCAGAGCTGCTGGGAGACAACACACAGACAGAAAGAAAATGTCTCTGGAATGAATCTCTCACCTTATTCCCCAAATCTGGATGGCGGATGAGGAAGCAGCTCTCTAGGGACACTCTCTTGGGGAAGGACAGCAAAGAGGAAGCAGGGAAAAATTCCTGCAGAATCCGAGATTTATTCACGGACTTGTTCCTAAACAAACCAGCCCATATTAAAGAATCATCATACAATGATAATGTTTGCATTTAAAAGCTGCTTTCCAGATAAAATTCTTGCCAAACTTTCATGCTTGATAAACAGCATGACAAAGTAACCCTGGGAGCGAGAAATAAAATTCAACCTCAGCCTTTAAACCTGTGCTCCTTCCCACTTTCCTCTGGGCTCCTGTACCAGGACCACGTAAAGAAGGAACAAACAGATCTTGAGGGATACCTGAACTTAATTTCCCTCCCCTTTTCCCTTAAAATGATCCAAGTCATTGAGCAGATCCATTAATTACAAAAGATGCAGAGAAGTGGCATCAGACACAACTGAACCCACATGGCGAGGCAGGGGGGATCCAAGGCAGTTCTCTACACCAGGAAATGTAACTGGAAAAGGCCAGGTGGGGTTTGTTATTATTACATGCCTGTCTAGGGGACTGACATGATTAATTCTTTTGTACCCTGACCATCCCTCTATCAGTGCTTGCTCTGAGACTTTAGAGAGCTCTGAATTGTTCACACTAAAGGCTTTGGCAAAGAGCTTTTGGTTAACAGGGGCAGGATTAGAGCTGACCATATCTTCTGCACAAGACCAAACACAAATTGCAGGATTCTTTGACCTTCCATTACTACTCAGTGTTTACAGAAGTCATGGCATCTCGTCAGTGGTGGAGGATCTCCACCGAGCAGACAGAGGTGATAGAAATGTGAACCAGCTGCCTCAGGTGATCAGATCACAGCCCAGATGATTTACAGCCTGAAGAACAGGACCAGGCAATCCCTCATTAATTTTATCTTATAAAGGGAGCAATACCTGGAGACCAAGCCACAACTCTCCATTTTTAGTGCAGAAGTCTTGTCCTCAGAACAAACCAGTGGCAGCAAGCAGAAGCAGCTTGTAACCCATTCCTGTATGCCTTCCCTCCAGTTAAACTGCAACTTGCAGGCACTGGTGCCTCACACAGGCAGAGCTTGAGCACCCCTGCAGAAAGGACGTGTCCATCCATCACTTGTTTTGTCTGACTCACCAGGGAAAGAAAAATGGGCAGCTCCATAACTCAGCTGGATTTTCTTCTATTATAACCTCTGCCAGTTCTGGATCCTGGGACTGAAAATGCTTCAGTTCTTCATAGGAGAGATGCTGCCCTGTCTTAAAGAACATGAAACAAAGATAAAAGCTGCACCCCCAGGGCTGCTCCCATTTCCCTGCCACTAGAAAAAATCCAAGAGCAACAGCCACGTGGATTGCTAAGTGTCCAAATACAATGATCATTGGTCAGAAGAACAATGCAGGGAGCTCTCTCCTCCCACACCTTTACATTGGGGTGAAATGTCCTCTTAGCCACATGTCCTGAATGAGCAGTGGGAGTTCGTGGGTGAAAATACCGGGCAGGGGTTTTGGGCTCGTGCTGTTCAAGAGTTTGGCCTCACCACCCAGCCTCACAAATCCCTGCATTACCTTGATTAGAAAAGGCTGATGCCTCTGGAGCTTTTCTGAGAGCTCTCTGAAGTCTGTCACTATCTGAAGGCTTTTCACAGCAGAACAGACTGTGCAGTTTGCAGGAAGTGCGGAAGTGTTCTGTCTGCAACCTGCTGCCCACCAGTCCTGGCATTCTGGGGAAGAAACAAGGGAAACCTGTTTAGTGAGAGCAAAAATGGAATGGAAAGGAGACAAATTCAATGATAAACTCATTATCCCTAACATGAAACACTGAGATTTTTTATAGTTTCTGATGGCTGTAACTCAAAAAGAAGCAGCTTCACCAGGCAGGGAACTGGAGGGAATGTTTCCAGCACATTTTGGAAATACAGCTAAAGGTTGTGAGCAATGGGAGAGCTTATGGAAATTACATTTCTCTGTACATGAGGCACACAGGCTCAGCTACCCTTCCATGAGCAACAGAAGGATGGCAACCATCATATGTGGTGTAATTAAACTGAAACAAGTCCATAAGCAAAAGAGCAACCCGAAAGCGTTATCAAGGAGATAACACCCAGTAAACAAAAAAAGATCCAGGTTGGAAGGAATAATTCCTACACTGGTGTCATGAACCCTGCTAGGACATACCTGAAATCATCACCCTCCTCTCTACCACTGTGTTAATTTAGAAATACTTTTTGTCCCAGGCAATGGTTATCCAGTCTCTGATGTGCAGAAGATGCTGGGGAAATGTCACATTTCACCAAGACATGCTGCTACTCATTTCATTCATCCCATGCTTTGACTTGAAGATGAAATGGGGAGAAAAGTCCCAGCACAAGCAACCCCTGGACCACAGCCAGATTCATTCTGAATTCCAAAAACTGTTGTTACACCACAATCAGCTGAACTGGCCTACAATGAACACTGCATATGTTTACATCTTCAAAAATTCAACTTTTACATGAAAACACAACTTGATGCCTATATCCAGCCTCAAACTTAACAGCTTTCCCCAGAAAACAAAGAAACATTAAGAGAAGGGACTTGTTGCAGCAGGGAATGGGCAGGACAGTGCTGCACACCCCATGCATTTCTGTGCTAAAGGATGTGTAGAGCAGCCATCACACTGAAAGGGTGTGGCTCTAATTTACAGAATCACAGAAGATCAAATTCCAACTCCTGGCCTTGCACAGAGACAGCCCAAACTCTCACTCTGTGCCTGAGAGCAGTGTCCAAACACCCCTGGAGCTCCGTCAGCCTCGGGGCTGTGCCCATGGCCTGGGGAACTGTTCAGTGCCTCAGCATCCTCTGGGGGAAGAACCTTTCACTGATATCCAATCTAAACGCCCCCAACACACATTTTATATTTGGAGATACAGCAGCAGGTTGTGAGAAATGGGAGAGCTTAATGGAAATTCCACTTCAAACACAGATTTTATGGCAGTGACAGGCCTGGTTCTGCATCCTTAATCCAACAGGAGAGTCTTAACTTAGGCAGGCAACAAACCCATCCCAGGCCTGATCTGTGAGGGTGGGTCAGGAAAAACCCAAGGCTGGGACACATCTCACGTGAAATATCCAGGGATCTGTCCTCACCAACAGGCCCACCCTGCCAGCACACATCAAAACAGCTCCAAAGTCTCCTGGACACTGCTGCAGGCAAACTCAGAAAACAGAGGGGATGGCAAAGGGAGAAAGAAGAGTGAAGCCTGGCTGAAATATCAAGTTGGGAAACAAAGATGCACAGCAGCTTTTTTTGGGGAAAAAAAATGCCACGCACAACCTGTCTGCCACTGCAATTTCCAGCCACACTCATGCTGGGCTAAGAAGGGATGAACAGCACTTCAAAGGAGAGCTCTTGCTTTATTTTCCCCTCTGACATCTGCAATGGGCCACGAGGAATGTTACAGAGGATTTATGTTCATTGGGACATAACAACAAGGAGCAGACTGGGATTCATTTTGCTTCTTTCTTGCTGAGTATTTCCAACTCCCAAATGCTGCATTTCCCACCCTACTGCTGGGATATGGACTGAAAGGGATCAGGAGATAATTCCTAGTCCTTCTGGAAGACGCATCTACACTGCTTTCAGGGAAAGGGGAAAAAAAAGGCAAAACAAAGTGTAAAATCTTTCTTGCAAGCAGAAGTCCCACTCCCATGAGAAACTGCTCCGATGTACTTTCCCTCCCTGCACACAAGAGAAAAAAGAAAATCTTTGTTCCACTGCCTGTAGAAAGCTTCAGTTTTACAACAACAAAAAAACTCAACTCACAAAAAACAGCTGGTCAGTGACAGGAAACAAAAGGCTGAAAGATCTCACCAGAGAAAGGGCAGTCGCTGTGAAGAGAACAAGAAAACATCTCTCTATGGTCTGTCATCAGACGGGGCGTAGCAAGACTGTAATTTCTCTCTGGGCAAAACTCAGAAACCTCATCCCTAAGCATTAAGCATAGTTGTCCCCAAATTTCCCCTCTGGGCTCAGGGCAGTACCCCACGGAACAGGATACTAATCAGCTTGACAGTACAGAGCTTGATTCCTCTTTTGAGCCAGGCTGGGATATTTGCATTCTCAATTGCTCGATTCAGGAGGTGATTTCTTTTCCCCATGAATAACCAGAGCAGAGCACTGGTTGAGATGCATTTCAAATGCTGCAAGTGGGGTTGTGGGATTTTTTTTTTCCTAGTAATTAATCTTTTAGATTTATTGTGGAGGGTGTTAGTCTGTGCACCAGCATGCGTGTGACTGGCATGACAAGTACAGGCAGCGCCTGCCCTTCCCAGGGAGGGCGGGAGGAGAGATGGTGCACGGAGGAGCCAACTGGCACTGGGGACCAGGGCAGGATTTTACCCAGGATGCTGATTTCCCCTCCTTACCCTCCCTGCATTCCTTTTACATTATCACCCTGTCTGCCCAGACACCCTGGGGATTGTTCTGGTGGAAGCCGAGCTGTCTGTGCGCACACACGGCTGCTCAGGGATGCAAATGGAAGATGCTCTTTTCACTCCAGCACAACCCTCACACCATGGTCCCATCCACTCCCATCCACACGCTGAAGGGCTGGGCGTGGGCAGTGATCCCTGAGGAGCTGGAGAGCAGGAGAGCAGCTGTGGCAGTGACACATCCAAGTCGCCACGACACCACACAAGTGTGGCCAACTTCTCTCTGCTTTCTTACCCATTTTTGAGGGGCAGCCTTCAGTTTGTTCAACAGAACTTCAGTTCCCCATTGGCCATAACCACCTAATATTCCCTTTTATGTGTTATTATTTCTCCAGAACAAAAGCTGCCTTCTCCCTCATGTCAGGAGAGCTCCTAGCAGAGCCAGGGCTGGGACTTTCAGCTGCTAACACAGCACAGACCAAGAGATAACAATCTTTCCTTAAAACACATCTATGATTAATGCTACAAGGAGTTTATGACTCTACTTTCCACTATGCAGAAAAATAATTTTCAAGTCACCATCAATTTAAAATGAGTACCCCGCCCTTCTTGGCTGTTTTCACAGAGGATCTCCCAAATTTTTGGCTGCCCCCAGCACTAGAGAGGGGTGTGTGTGCACAGCCCCAGAGATGCTGGGTGTGGATGATCAGATTGTAAACTCGAGGTTCCTGAGAAGACCTGGCCCTGCTTCTGCCCGTTGCAGCAAAGCAAATTAACTTATGGAAACTTGCCCACATGGATCTGAGAGCAGGATCTCAACAAGCCCTGCTCTCTTCAGGGACCATATGGAGGGCGCAGGATCAATCTGCCAGTGCAGCAGGTTCAAAGGGAAGCCTCTAGCAGGGAGAACTTTTGTTCCTGCAGGATACAGAGCCAAGGGCTGCTCCTGACCCTAACAAAGTGTTCAAAACACAAAACCTCCTGCTTGTAGCACTGCAGGTGCTGAGGCAGTTTGCTGGCTCCCCACCAAGCTGGTTTGCTCCCTAGCACAGGGGGCTGAAGCAATCTCCACCAGGCAAGTGCCAGCCAGTCTGGTCCCAGGGAAGACCCCCCAGGACTTCAGAGCCCCCCAGGTGTTGTGTCCATAGGGGCTGTTGCTGCCATTGCCCACAGTAACTGTGGAAGCTCCCCAGAGGACTGGCTAATGTACTGAGCAGCTCTACAACCCACAAAGGCTGGTTCCACATCCCAGATTCCTCTTTCTGAGGATGAGACTATTCCCCAGACCCATCACATACTTCACCAGGGCCAGTCCTAGGAATATTCAAACAACTTCAGCAAGCATCAAATGAACTCAGGGCTCCCAAGAATGGCTGTGCACTGAATATTCCCCAGACATTTCTCTGCCCTTTCTTGTAGGTCCACTGTACAAACCTGGGTGTTTCATTAAAAGGGGATTCTGCCCCTCTGCCCTGCTCAGGTGAGACCCCACCTGCAGAGCTGCCTCCATTCTGGGACCCCAGCACAAGAAGGATGTGGAGCTGCTGGAGTGAGTCCCAAGGAAGCCACAGAAATGCTCCCAGGGCTGGAGCCCCTCTGCTCTGGAGCCAGGCTGGGAGAGCTGGGGTTGTTCACCTGGAGAAGAAAAGGCTCTAGGGAGACCTCAGAGCCTTTCCCAGTGCCTGAAGGAGATCCTAGAGAGCTGGAGAGGGATTTGGGACAAGGCCTGGAGTATCAGGATGAGAGGAAATGGCTTCCACTGCCAGAGGGCAGGGATAGGTGGGATATTGGAAAGAAATTGTTCCCTGTGAGGTGGAGGGCCCTGGCACAGGGTGCCCAGAGAAGCTGTGGCTGCCCCGTCTTTGGAAGTGTTCAAGGCCAGGCTTGACAGGGCTTGGAGCAACCTGGACTAGTGGAAGAATTTAGGCATCAATTCATGATCACAACCTATGACACAGGTAAATCCCATCTTTTTCACTTTACAGATGTAGGAATTCCAAGCTCTGTAGTTACCAGGTGGCACAGTTTGCAAGAGGCATTTGCAGCACTTTGTTGCACAAGCACTGTTTCGCAAACTCTATCTTGCTAAAATTCTTCACTAGACTAAAAATTAATTTGACCATTTATAATGTCATGTCAAAGTCAGGCTAAACTGATGGGTTCTTAAGTAAGTCAGGCAGGAAACATAAGGATTATTAATTACAGCCTGCAAGTCTTGATTAAGGACTGCATCACAGTGGGGTTTTAAATATATACTACAAAGAGTGTCCCTGTTCAGCACAAGATCCTCACCCCTCCCTCATACTGAACTTTTATTGTAGCTCTGGGTATACTGAATATATTTATGCCACGAGAAGAAAGTACCTCCCAGTTTAGTTCACACCATTTTTAGGAACAGCTAAGAACAAAATAACAGCTACAAAAAACCCCATCAAGAACCCCTTTATTGTTGTTCTGGGTAGAAGTCAGCAGCTTGAAGAACTACTCGTTCATCTCGCTAATGGGTAACGGCTGCTCCACCAGCCCAGGGATCATTAGTCAACCTCGAGCAAAGCATGAAAATGATTCTGATCCAACCAGACATTGTGAAATCAAGTCTGCTGAGCCGAGCCCAAGAGGAATTCACAGTCCACTGGGGCAAAAGGGCATTATTTCCAGGAGAAATGTGCACCTACCAGTCTCAACAATGGAAGGCAGGGACCAAGCTGTCAGGAAAGCATCCAAAGCCCACTGCAGCTGCACCTCTGGTTACCTGCCCCAGCGACAGCTTGTGCTGCATGAGCAATCTGCCTCAGAGGAACAGCTTTGGAAACAAACCCCTCCCAGCTGCTGTCACCTGCCTGATGGTGGCCTCAGCCTGTAAAAGGTTTGACATGTCTGTGTCACAAGTGCACAGAGAGCTCTGCCAGGCTGCTAAATGCCTCTGCAAGAGACCACCTATGGCAGATGCTCTTTGCAGGGAGGCGAATCCAAAGGAAGGATTCACTCTGCAAAGGAGGAGACAAGAAATTTTGGAGGCTTCACAATACAGAAGTAAGAGTATTTCCACAGCACCACAATGGGTTGGGGTTAGTTTACTCCCAGCTAACCCAAATAAATAGCGCACTGGCTGAACCAAGGCCAAAGTAACAGAGAGTATGAACAGCTTGGCACCACCCTGCCCTGCAAAGTCAGCCGTTTCTTTCCCCTTTGAACGAGCCAACACATGTCTGCTGGTTGCTCTTAGGTTATATCATAAAAGGGTTGTTTACACACAAAAGATCAGATAAACTGGCAGCTGTGCAGTGATGGGAGGGAGCCCTGCACATGCTGTGACCCACAACCCCCCCCAAATGCTTCAGCCCCCAAAGCGGGTGCACGAGAACACGCACTAAAACGAGCAAAAACCAGCTCAGTTCTGCTTAGAGGAAAAAAGAATAAAAAGTAACATCCTTTGAGAGCCAGAGGAGAGGCAACAAGTTAGAAATCAGACCCTGCCTTACCTCCCAAGCAGCCTTATTGTGCAACCCTTCATTCAGAGCAGGCCCATGCTCCTTGGGCTCAGGAATCCCTGAGCCCCACGGGTCAGAGCGAGCATGAGCTGCAAAGCCCATGGGAAAGGCTGGATGAACTCCTGGGTGCTCAGCTCACAAGGAAAGGCTGGATGAACCCCTGGGTGCTCAGCTCACAGGGAAAGGCTGGATGTACCCCTGGGTGCTCAGCTCACAGGGAAAG
Organism: Prinia subflava; assembly: GCF_021018805.1. Lineage (NCBI taxonomy): Eukaryota > Metazoa > Chordata > Aves > Passeriformes > Cisticolidae > Prinia > Prinia subflava. The sequence goes on from NC_086269.1 coordinate 4,704,456, forward strand.
GCTGGATGAACCCCTGGGTGCTCAGCTCACAGGGAAAGGCTGGATGAACCCCTGGGTGCTCAGCTCACAGGGAAAGGCTGGATGAACCCCTGGGTGCTCAGCTCACAGGGAAAGGCTGGATGAACCCCTGGGTGCTCAGCTCACAGGGAAAGGCTGGATGAACCCCTGGGTGCCCAGCCATGGGAAAGGCTGGATGAACCCCTGGGTGCCCACACTGCTCTCAAGAAGCAGCAAGTCTCCATGCAAGGCAGGCATGCTGGATGCTTCCCTTCTGCACAAAGCTGTGCCAATGATAAAAACACTCCAGGGCTGGAGTGAGAAAAGCACAGGGAAAAATGTTTTGCCTGGAAAGGGTTAAGATCAGAGAAGAGACATGAGCTGGCCAAGTGCCAAGGCAAGCCTCCAGCTAAACCCAAGGTGGGCCAGCCAAGAGGCAGAGGCTGCTGCCCTCTCCCAGTAACCAGCTGCTGTCCTCCCCCAGTAACCCAGCCTGCTGTGACCCGGCCCCACAAATAGCTCTGGCACCCAGCAGGCTTTAGTAACAAAGTGACAGGCCATTTACAAGGTGTTGCTAAACACTGCTCCTCCAGCTGGGCTCCTTTCTCTACAATAATTACATATAAACCTGTAAACATGATTTTAGCCCTCCTGGTCGAGGCAAAAAGGGTATTTAACACTTCTTCTCCGAGCTGGGGATAACTTGCACAGGCTCTCTTTTCCAGCACTGAGATCCATGTGTGCTTTGTCTGATTTCAGGTGTGCTGAGCAGTTACTGACCCGGCTGATTCTGGGCTGTGCAGGATGAGTGTCATTATCAAAAGCAAAGCTGGATTCTCCTCGAGGTCATTACAACCCCTGCTACCAGGACAACGTGCAAATTGTCACGTTGGGCCACAGCCTGTTCCCCACTGACAGACCTGCTCTGCTGAGGTTTTTGAGCTGCAAGGACTGAACTTACCATGGCCAGACACAGGAGTTAATGTGAGAGCAGCTTAATGCTCTGCTCATCACATCATTGCATGGCTGGCAGGGAACAGTTACCAACCAGCTGACATCAAAAATCATACTTAGATATTAACAAAGCTATAGGGATGACACAGTTGTGAGGGGAACAAAAATCAGGTAGAGTGACCACCAGCGTGGTTTTAAAATTTCTGTTAAAAGCATAGAAAACCCCTTTTCATTTGGCTTTACTGCAGACTTTGAGAGCTCATATATTACCTCCTAATGCCTGCAGGGAGAGAGGAGCACTCGTACCCCTATTTTGCACCAGAGAACTGAAACACAGAGGGAATTGTCCATCCCAGCCAAGGTGAGAAATGAATCCACAATGCACAGGTTCTAGTTTTTCTACTGAAGAGTATTAGATAGCCATGAGTTAACCCATGTGCTCATCAAAATACACTGTTTTCCTTAGAGCAGGCAGACCCAGAGGTCTGACAGCCCCCTGCCTCTCTGGGTTATAAAGGAAGGGCTGATGTGCCAAGAGCCACAGGCCCAGAGCAGCCAACGTGACCCAGCACCGGGGCTTTCACAAGCTCTGCATAAACACCAGCTCAGGAAGAGTAAATGCAAACCACATTTCCACAGACCTTTCCCCCAACCACAGGGACCTTGCCCTGGGAAAACAGCTGGAAGAGAGGCACAGACCCAAGGGTCTAAGAGTCAGCTATCAGGGAACAAAGGCTGGGAACATAAGGTTTAATACGGGAATTGATCCGGGGGGAAAAGTCAGCAAGAAAGAGAGCACAGAGACAGGCAAAAAAGGAAATTTACTTTGGACTCAATCCTATAAACAATGCAAGAGAGTTTTGTGGATGCTGCTCCTCACCTCGGCTGCTCAAAGGTCCACCCACAGCCACTGACAGACATGCAGCCCTTGTCACCCAGAACAGCTCTCAGGTGGAAGGGACAAGGATGGAGGGCACGTCACCATGAGCAGGAGGGAGCGGGGAGCACATCCTGCACCTCTGCACCTCCCAAAGCCTCACCACCACCTGACTGGAGCTCTTGGCTCTCAGGGGAAACCCAGCAACTGAGCTGCCCTTGTTCTGCAACACAAACCTGGCTGCTCAGCCCACACCTCCCAGCAGACCGAGCTCCAGCCTCAAGCCCGGACACAGGAAAGCTGTCCCAAAGCTCAGGAGGGACAGCACAGCCCAGGCTGCCCCTGCCTGCCCAGCACAGAGGAAGGAGCCAGACCACCCGTGTGCCCACGCCGGGCTGGGCCGTGTCCACACCACGCAACGTGTGCCAGCACTGCCGGTGGGCCACGGCAGCCTCAGCTGACAACAGGTGGCTTTCAACAGGAACAGCCCGAGCTGGCTTTGAACTGCTGCCCGAGCACAGAGAGCTCCAAGCTCCATCCTCAGCCCCCTCAAAATTTTCTTCCCAGAACCTACATAGGGAAAGGAAAAGGAGTCTGTACGTCGAGTCCCTTCATTAGTGGTTTTCTCTGCTGCTCAGGCACAGTGCAAACATCCCTTCTATCTCATTAATGCATATAAATATCTCCAAGGGATGCCAAGAGGATGTGCCAGACTTTTCCATGGTGCCCAGCAAGAGGACGAGGAGCAATGGGCACAAACTAAAACGTGAGGAAGAACTTCTTTCCATGGAGGGTGGCAGAGCACTGGAACAGCTGCCCAGGGAGGTCATGTCTCCCTCTCTGTCCACATTCCAAACACACCTGTTCCAGGTGACCCTGCCTTGGCAGTGGGGCTGGACTGGGTCACCTGCAGAGGTCCTTTCCAACCCAAACTATTCTGGGATCCTGTGATCAGAGAACACCAGACCTGCCTACAAGACCTCCTGGACTTACATCAACAAACAAGACACAAGACCCAGCTTTACCCTTCCCTTCAGCAGACCACAAGGCCAAAATTAGGGGCAAAATAATACAACACACACAAAGCAGGGCTAAAAGGGTTGGGAGAGCACTCAGCCCCAAGCCATGGAACTCCCTCTTGCAGATCCCTGCTGGATGGTTTCACCAGTGTCCTCTCAGCAGCAGGCTGTGACGGTGACACCAGTGTCACTGGGACAGTGTCGGTGGCTGCAGCTGCCTGCTGGGAAGCCAGGACATGAGGGATTCCCACAGGAACCCAGCCAAGGTTCAGGCTGGGTGCTGCACTCTCCCATTCAAATAGCCAGGGTCTTGTCCAGTTCCTTTTGCCGAGGCAGGATCAAAGTCACCCCAGCCAACCCCAGTCAATCTGTTAATGGGGACACGCTGTGGCTTCTACCACAACCTAATGTTGTGGAAAAGAGAGCAGGATCTGCTTCCCCCCTCTCCTCTTTTTCCCAGAACTGGATTGTTGCCCACCCTATTGCTCATCGCTTCTGAAGACTTACAGGACTTGCAGAGGCACGAGGGATTTTATGTGCATTTAAATAACAACATTGCATCCTTCCTCTCCATCCATCCATCTTTCCCTTTTCCCTTGCTCCTCTGGATGTTTCCTCACCTCCTCATCATTCAGCTGGTTTTTCCAAAGGTAGACCAGAACTGCTCCTGCTCTTGTTTATCTTTACAAGGAGATGCTCATCTCTTTAAGGGTTTCAGGCAGCCTTTGTCCTACAAACCTTTTGCTGTGCCAAGGAACCTCCCTGGGCTCTTCTCATCTAAAGAGACCCCATAGTATCTGAAGGAAGAACCTATCAACTTTCCAGACAAAATCTGCCTGAACAAATACAACATAAACACAGAATGGTTTGGGTTGGAAGGGACCTTAAAATTCATCTCACTTCAGCCCCTGCCATGTGCAGGGACACCTTCCACTATCCCAGGTTGCTTCAAGCCCTGTCCAGCCTGGCCTTGAAAGCTTCCAGAGATGGGGCAGCCACAGCTGCTGGGGGCAACCTGTGCAAGAGCCTCCCCACCCTCACAGGGAAGAATTTCCTCCTAACATCCAACCTGCCCTCCTCCAAATTTAGGCCATTCCCCCTTGTCCTGTCACTCCTGGCCCCCATGAAAAGTGAAATGAGCATTAAAATTCCCACTGGATTCCAGCTCAGTACAGGAGCAGGGGGGCGATCACCCGTGGAAAAGCTGGAATGCAAGAGATAAGCAGGCTGCTAATGTCAAGTGCTTATCAGAGCCATCTCCTCACCTTTGTTTTTCACTCCCAGAGATATCCCAATGTACGAGAAAGAAGAGGAACAATGGGGGATACCCTGTCCCACCCATACAAATTGGAATCAGCAGAAATCCCATGTCAGCGTCATCGGAAAACAGGGAGGGAGAGAATGCAGAATGGTGCTGGCATTTCAGGGAGCCCTTTTTAGCTCTGGCAGGAAGGTCAGAGCCAACACAGACAACCCCAGCACAATGAGGTGCCCAAGCTAAATATAAACCTGACAAGGGCACGGCTACAGGAGTTTGTTTTTACAGTGAGCTGCCAGACCATCAACACTGTGCCACAACCCTGCTCAAAATAATTCCCAGCTTTATCATCACTGACAGTCTTTGTGTTCCAGCAGAGGCAGACCCCAGGCTTGCACCCACCTGCCAGTCTAAGTCAGTGAAATGATTAACCAAGAATGAGAAATAGCCAAACTTTTCCACTTCTATTATGCCATTCTAGGAAAATCTATGATGTTGCTCTCCTGTGATGAGATCACCTCACAGGGAACCCTTATCTGACTTCCTCACACACACACACTGCCCTTAATGTCACATAAACATGACAGCACTCAATCCCCCAGGCCTTTCCCAATCTGCCACTTGGCAAAAACTCCTTTCCCTTAAACTAGGCCACAAGCTGAGGGTTTTACACTTTGCTCACAGATATCAAAATTTGGTTGAGAAATTGGTTTTGCCTTACTGAGAAAAACCAAGAAAAGGTGACATTTCCCCAGCAGAGCTAGCTCAGTTCTGGTTCTCAGAAGTGCAAAGATTTCTAGAGGAAAGGGAACTCTTGTGGAAGAAAGACCCGAGGTGTTAAAAGCAAGGAAAAGAGAATGTGCAAGAACAAAATTATCCAGTTAGAGATAAAATATGCTTCAGTCCTCATGACACCAGAACTCAGGGTGCTATTTTTAAGTACAGTGGTAGGAAAAGACAAAACCATGATGCCAAGCCAGCAACACATTTGTGGTGCCCTGGAGACGCTCGAGTGACTCGCGTGGCTGATATTTAAGTTGGTATTTCTTGCTAGGCTTATGTTACAGCAGGGAAAACGTTTCCTTACTCTCCAACATGTACTTCTTGGCAATGGGCAGGGACAGCAGCCGGATGTGGCCGACGAGGGAGCCCCAGGCCTGGGCTCTGGAGAGCGGCGCTTCGGGCGGCAGCGGGTTGTAGGGCTGGATCACCAAGTACACAGTCAGCAGCACCAAGCCCAGCGTGAGCAGGCCCTGCCAGGGAAAACAGCACCGAGTTAATCACACTGCAGGGAGCTGAGTGTCCTCACACCCTCTGCTGCTATCGAAGGGCTGTGGCTGTGCACCACAACATGAACACTTGTATTTTTGCTGTGTCTCCTCGTTCAGCTGCAGTGCTATTTATGTACACAGAGCTGACACCAAGTTTTATTAGTAGGGCTGTCCAAGGATGAAATTAAGCAGCCTTCAAACCCAAGCCACACAAACAACTCTGTTCCTGTGTTTTAGCACTGCAAATAATCCAGCATGAGATCAATGAGGATTATCTACAGATAGTTCCTTTTCCTCCCTACCTAATCAAATAAAAGCTTGCACTCCTGCCATGCCTCTTACACAAGGAAAACCCCGTGGCTTTTGCAAACATCCGTCAAGCCTCGAAACACTCTGGCAGAGTTGGCACCAGCTCCCTCCTCCATACCAGAATCCCAAATAAGCCTTTAAAAGATGACATGACGTATTTCTCCCCCGGCCAAAGTCAAACTGAATCAACAGCAAAAGCAAGAACAGAAGCTGAAAGTTCAAATTTGCAGTTTCCTGTTCTCCTGCTTCATTTTACAGCTTTTTATAGGACACGAGGAAGAGAGCTGGAATTTTTTCCAAATAAACCCCATTGCAATGGATTTGTAGAGATGACACTAAAGTATTACTGAATATTATGTCAAAGTGGGAAGCTTTTCAGACTTGAAGGAAACATCTGGTCTAGTGGAAGGTGTCCTGCCCATGGCAGGGGCTTGGAACTAGATGATCATTAAGATCTCTTCCAACCCAAACCAATCTAGGGTTGAATGATCTTAAACCTACCTAACAATAACATCCTTTCACCCACTTTGCAAAAGTGTTTACAGAATCTTTTAGTTAAGGCTTTTAAAACATTTTTCTACCATCAAGCATGATGATAATAGATTTATTTCATAGACCAGAAGGAGAATAAAGACATGTAGAAGTTTGTGGCAGGGTCAGAAACAGAGCCATGTTCACTTCATTACTCAACCCTGAACTTCAAGAATCTCTTTCCTTCCTCACATTTCCACTCAGGATGCCAGCACCAGGAATCTTAGTCTGAAAAATCAATCCAAATCTCATTATTTAATAATTTATGGGAGAGGAAGATGTTGACAATGTGAATTTACAGCACACATGAGCAATTTCAAATTTTGGGCAGCTGTCTCCTGTTGTCAAAGCAGCTCATAGCATGAAGGAAGGAAGCTACACTTCACAGCTTTTTAGGTACAGATCTTGGAAAATTCATCAAGAAAGTGCAATGGGAAGTAACAAGCTCAGGTGCAAAGGAGAACCCTGACCCTCAAATGCTGTGTTCAGGCACCAAAGTTGTCTTACCTTGTAGAGAGCCACTAAGACAGGGTACCGTGGAGGGCCCCTCTGGGGTTCGTTTCTTTCCAAGAGCTGCTTGATGAACTTCTCAATGGCTTTTTCTGACATGCCACACTGGTGGCCAGTCTGCCTCACCAGGTCAATGGTCTCGGAGAGCTTGTCATAGATGCTGAGCTCGTTGGCCGAAAGCTCCATGGCCTCCCAGGAGAAATCCCTGAGGAGAGATGGGTTTGTTAACAGGAATGGGCTGCACAACCCAACAGCAGCGTGTGCACAGCCATCCCAGGAATGTGGCAGTGCCCACGAAAGCAGGAAGGCTCCTCTGGAGCAAACCTGCTCCCAGCCAACAGCACAACGTGGAGCTGCACTCCTAATAGTCTCTGCTGGCTCAGGATCTCCCACCGACTCAAAGGAGCCGTGAAATTTCCTGACAAGAGCAGAACCGGCTGAGATTCGCAGCTTATGTAAATGAACAAAGCTTCCCAGAAATCAATGAAACTCCATTTATTCATCTGCTCCAAATGAATCCATCCCGTAAAGCAATTGCTCACCGAGTACAAAAGCCAACAATACAAAGCTGATCATCACACGCAGCAGCCCCGCTAAGCCCTCCTGTGCTATAATTTCACTCGCTTATTTTAACCCAGATTTGTTTTCCTTAAATCCCCCATCAGCAACAGGGACAGGACAGAGACACAAGCAGAATGTGTGGGGCAAAGTTCAGCAGTTTACAGTTTGTTTAAATTTTCGCAACCTGATGTCCAGGCCAACTGATTATTGAGTAACAGCAACGTGAGAGCAGCTGCTCTGCAGGCAACAAAGCCCCCACCTTCCTCTCCAAGTTGGCCTGCAGGTCAGAGATGCCACAGAACTAAATATCCCAGCAAGAACTGCATTGTGCTGGGTGACAAAATGGCATCTGACAGCAAATTATTTCACACTTATAAGGACACACCCACGACAGATCAACATTAAGTTGCAAAAAAAAAAAAAGTATATTCCTCTACCACTTCCACTCTGCCACAAAGGGCTCTTTGAGAGCAGCTGATGGGTTCAAGAAAAAATGTAAAGAAATTGCTGGAAAAGGTACAAGCTGCCAATGTGAGAATCACATTGTAAAAAAATTTCCCACTGCCTGGGAAAAACACTGGCACTGCCTGGGGGAAAAGGCAGAATCTGTAGAGTTTTGTTTTGCCTCTTGTTTCTGAGCTGGGTAACACTAACCTGATCAAACTGGGCCAACTGGGAGAGAGTTTAGCAGTGCTCTGCCCTGAGAGCACAGCCTGAGGATCACCACATAAAAAAACCAGAAACACAATGGATAATCACAGCTGAAAATTGAAATCACGCTCCTGTCCCCATTTTGCTCTACAGTTTCCTGGCCCCAGGAACCAGCTCATGAATCCAATTCACCACTTTGCTCCCCAACTTCTGTCCCTGCACTGTGAGAACTGAAACTGCTCGCAGGGCTCTGCACGCAGCCTGCCTGGGAAAGCACAGACCTGCTGTGCTCACCTGAGCACACACCGAGCAGCCTGAGTAACAAGCCACCTAAACTTAGATTTGCTCAGCTGTAATTTGTTCTGGCTGCTCCCACAGCACAAACCAGCCATAACTCTGTGTATGGATAGAACAAGAGCCATGACAAAGTTCAGATCTGAACTCTGATTTGCCTGAGAGCTCTCCCTGCCTAAACCACGGGCTCCTACGAGTCACAACTCAAGCAAGGGCAATTCTAATATCTTCATTTTAATGCAACACTGGGGTGTATTTTCAAAAACCCCCAGGTTTCACAGGACTACCAGCTTCAGCAATTGCTCCTCTCCCCACAAGATCTCCCCTTTTCTGCCCTTGCACACTTGTTTATGTGGTCACATGGAGCACCAGGTCAGGAAAATTAAAATAACCCTGATTTGTTTGGTCAGCAGTTGCCTAAGCATTCAACTCCAGCAGTTAATGTCAGATGTTATATTAACATCAGTGTCAAATTTCTAGCCACAGCCACAGAAACACCAAAATAGTAAAAATACCAAATTAAAACCCAACCCTGAGAACATACTGCGCTACATTGCCAGGTTAATTAGCTCCTGGCCCTCTTCTACCAACATTCCTTGCGTTCCATGCAAATATTTGTCCCAGATCTTGCCACCTGAAGAGGCCCATGGGCAAGCAAAGCAGGTTGGGTCAATAATATCTCATATTAACCACTCCAAGACAAGGACTTTTTCTTCTCATCTGGAAAGCACCTGCCACGTACGTGACAATAAAAACAAGCCATTGCTTTACTAACTCTTTCATGCAATATCCTGATTCATGGAACAGGCAAGAGCCAGCACATCTGCAGGATATTAAAGGCCTTTCTTCGCCCCCTCCAGCTTTTCTGGTTACTCTAGTTGCCTGGACACAGTAAGTGGTGTGCTAAGTGGTCTGAAAGATTATCTAGTGTCCTCTGGCTCCCGAGTGCCAAAGCTTTCCCCTGTGAAGCTGTCCCGTGCAGAATTCCAGCAGATTCAACAAGCCTCTCCTGCTTGCAGGATCTGCCTGGAACCACTTATAATAAACATCCCCACAGAAATGCTGTCAAATAGTGTGGTTTCCCCTTTTCCAAACAACAGAAAAATCCTGCTAAAATACAACACGGAGGTATATCCCAGTTCCCACCCCTCTCTATTTACATTCCACTCTGAGCAAACACCTTTGTAGACAACTCCTGTAAATCACAGACACTGAAAACTCAATCCAGCTCCTTGACAAATTCAAGAGTAACTCAATCTTCCAGAGTAACTAAATCTTCAATCTAGGAAATAAGGCATTATGCTCCCACATTGCTAGGAGAACAGACGAGGCCTTAAAAAATAAATAACAACCCATTATTTCCCTTCCTATGCCTCCGATACAAGCGACAAAACAGTAACAACAGGCTACTGTACCCTCTCTGCCACACACACACTGAGCAGGGCTCATCCCTTGCAAACCCCTGAGAGAGAGAGGCCTTTGAACGAGGAACCCGTATGTTATTCTGGTTTTTTAATGAACTCCACCACCCTGGGAGGAAACAGCAGCTCTCTCCACAGACAGAATCAGTGATGGCACTTGGCTCGCCGGGTTTGCACCCCAGAGCCCAGTTCTGCCCACAGACCCCACGGCTGTTAGTCCAAGGCTTTAGAAGGTAAATATTTAGACAGGAACGGTGCTGGAGGAGTCTTTAAAAGGCAAAGCTTGCTCGCCTTGCTGGTGAACCTACAATGATGTACATAGATATAGATATAAAAATATATTCCCATCTGCTTTAACACTCTTGATGCCGCCTCCCTCGCCGTGCCCGGGGAGCAGGTCCCGGCCTTGCGCTGAAACCCCTCCGGAGGGATCCTCACCCGGCCACAGCCCCACGGCCTCCAGAGCAGCCCCAGCCAGGGAGTTATTCTTAAAAATAAATCAATAAGCTGAAGCAGGACACCCCCAACCCCCACTCCCACCCCCGGCCTCCACAAGCCGGGGAGCCCCCTCAGGCCGAGCCCGAGCTGAGGGGCCGCGCTCCGGCTCCCCCCGCGCCCCGCGCCCGCGGCCTCACCCCGCTCGCGTCCCGCCCGGCGGCTCCTCCCGCTCCGGCTGCGGCCCCGCCCGCCCCGCTCCGGCTCCAGCTCCAGCTCCGGCTCCGGCTGCGGCCGCGGCTCCTCCCGCGGCGGGGCGGGCACGGCCCGGCTTCCGGCTTCCGGCACGGCCCGGCCCGGCCCGGCCCGAACCGGGGTCCGTGCACCGCCCGGGGACTCAGCACCGCCCGGGGAGCCCCCAAACCGCTCGGGGAGCCCCAACACTGCCCAGGGAGCCCCAACACCGCCCGGGCTCCGTGCACCGCCCGGGGAACACTGCCCAGGGAGCCCCAGCACCGCCCGGGCTCCGTGCACCGCCCGGGGAACACTGCCCAGGGAGCCCCAGCACCGCCCGGGAAGCCCCAACACTGCCCGGGGAACACTGCCCAGGGACCCAGCACCGCCCGGGCTCCGTGCACCGCCCGGGGAACACTGCCCGGGGAACCCCAGCACCGCCACGAGAATATTGCCCAGGGAGCCCCAACACCGCCCAGGGTACTCCAGCACCGCCCGGGGAACCCCCAGACCGCCCGGGAAACCCAGCACTGCCCGGGGAGCCCACACACCGCCCGGGGACCCAGCACTGCCCGGGACCCCTCACACCACCCAGGACCCTCAACACCGGCCCAGCCCCAGCACCGCGCAGGGCCCTCAGCACCCTGCTCAGCCCGAAGCTTCAACACCCTCCAGAACCCCACCAACACCAGTCCCTCCACTGTCCCAAACACCCCCCAGGACCCCCCAATACTGCCCTGGAACCACCAACACTTGTCCCGAGACCCCTAAAAATCCCCAGGAACCCCCAACACCCAGCTCGGCCCCAGGGCCTCCCAGTGCTGCAAACATCCCTTGGGAACCCCAACCACCCTGGCACCTCCCTGGAGCCCCCCAACACCCACACCCCTCCCCGCTGGCACCTCCAATGCCCCACTGAGACTCCCTGCACGCATTTCAGCCCAGAATATGGAGATCTAATCCAGCACCCATCTCAGTCTGTGATCATCCTCAACCCAGACCAGCCTGAGCCTCCCTTGGATCATCAGAGCTCCTCAGGACCCCTAAGACCCTTCCCAGCACACAAATGAGCCCATAAATACCTTGAGACCACCCCCAGCAACTGCCTGACCCTGTCATTACACACAGACACCCCACCAGTACCTACCTGAGCCCATAAACACCTTCAGACCACGGTCCAGCACCTGCCTGATCCCCCATCACTCACAGACCCCACAAGAAACACCCAAGCCCCCCACCAGCCCCTAAAGACATCCCACACAGCACCCACATGAACCCTCAGCATCTTCCTGCACACCCAAGACCCCCAGAACCCCCAAAATCTTTCACAGCCACATCCCACAGCATCCCTAACACCTCCCTGCACCCCCCAGCACCCCATTAGTCACCCCAGCATCACCCCACAGCTCTCCAGGCTCTCCATCCCCTGGGAGACCCCCACAGTGTCCCCTTGGACCCCACTTATCCCCAGCCCCCTGGGGGAAGGACATGGGTGCCCATTCCCACAGGTCAAGTGACAAGCGCTGAGCACAGGGCTAACATCCCCTAAAAAAAATGTGGGAAAGCCCTAAAAACCTGTGGGAAAGGCCTCGAGGAATAAAGGGCTGCAAATGGGGCAAGAGAAGGTCCCTGGATGCACCCATGGCATTTTTCATGCTTGGGAGAATGCAGGAGTGAGGGGTCTCAGCCTCACCCTACTCTCAGACATGAGCTTCAGTCCTTAACTGCAATTAAACATATTTTCAGCCAGCCCTTGATTGTGGGTATGATGGATATTTTTGGTGTCTCTCTGATGGATTTTCATAGAATCCTAGAAAGGTTTGGGTTGGAACCTTAAAGATTGTCTCATTCCACTGCCCCTGTTCTACTAGACCAGGTCCCTTTAGGGCAACCTTGTTCAAATTTCAACCTTGTTTAAGTTCTGAGCCTCAACAACTTCCTACAGCGCTGAGTTCTGCAGATGAGTTAAACATTGCAAGAAAAAGGACTTCCTCTGCTCAGGTTTGGATTTCCTGCCCTGTCAACCCCAGCCCAGGGATTGTCTCCTCATCTCAGTTTTACTGTCTTTCCAGGGAAATGGGGTGAAATACTGGGAGACACTCCTGGGCAAAACCCAAATCCCATGGCTGGAGCACTGAAAGCTGTGGTTGAAGATCTGTTCCAACTTGTCAGAAGCTCGTGTGGGTTCTCAGCTTCCAAGGAGGATTCATCCAAGCAGGATGGTGGTAAATGCCTGCTGACTTTGGGCTGGCATCCGAGATCTTCCCAATCTGGGCTTGGCTGAGGCAGCTCCTCTAGTTCTTGTGGAGCGCCTTGAGGAATTTCAAACAGCTTAAAAGGAAAACACCTTTAAAAAGAAAAATCCTGTGGTCCAAACAAGTATGCATTTCCCTCTTGCTATTAATATCCCAGGCCTTGATCCTCCTCCAAATATTAGTGCAGGCGTTTAATGGCTTGCAAAGGAGCGGTGCCTTTGATCCCGGAGTGGGAATGTTTGCTGGGATGTGAATTATTGAAGGTGAAAGATGCTTTCAAGTGCAACAGGCTGCCCATGTTTTCCAGTGTGATTTATTGCCTCCCTGGTGTTTCTCCCAACCTGGCAATGAAAAATTCATTTCCGAGTTTGGCGGGGAGGTTTGGAGTGGAATAACTCTTGCTTTGGGCACGAACTCCATCTTTTTATCTAGAGATGATTTCCAGGGGAATAAGATAGACATTTCTTTCTGCCTGCTGTTCTGGGAAGCCTTTTGTTTTTCAGCTCCCACTTCAGGCCCTGTTTGAGCGCCCTGGTCCTTCCCTGCAGCAGCAATATTGCAGTGGGGATGAATTGCTGCAGCTGCTGCCATCTAATGGGAAAATTCAGCCTCCACGGCCTCAGCTCTTCATTTTGGAATCAAATAAAACCATTTCTTGCACAATCCTGCTGCCACTCGGCCAAGCAGCATCTTCCACGTACAATCCCAGCATTTTTAGGCAAAAGGAAAAGCTGATCTGATGGGTGGCTTTGCATGGGGAAGTGCTACAGACCCAGCAGAAAGAAGTTTTTGGGTTAATCGGGTTGAAATGGTGCTTCTCTTATTGTGGATCAAATTTGCAAAATATGCTTGAATTTATATTATTTTTAAATAAAAGAAGAAGTAGTGAAGATGGTCCCAAACAATTAGAAAAAGCCATTCCAGATATCCCAAATACCAAACCCAGGCACAGCTCTGAGCTGAGCCGTATAAATCCTTCCTGAGGAGCTGCTCCATCACTAAAAATATTGTATAAAGAAATATGGTAAAGAGTGATGAACAGGGAATGATAGCAATAAATATATTGCATTAGGAAAATAACGTGTTTTAATTATGGGACCAAAGGAAAATGACTTGAGATAAGCTGGGGGAAGACACAAGGATGGAGACTTAGGGTACAGAGGTACTGGAGTAATAAATTGGGGTGAGCAGGAGAAATAAATCATCCCTGAAAGACTCAGGAATTCCAGAGTGGCTGCGAAGCTAGACCCTCGCTGGTGAAGCTGATATATATAAAATATATATAATTATATATGAAAATATGTAGTGTTGCTAGAAGCCCAACTCCTATTGTCACTTTATTTTTCTAAAGCACAAATTGGCTACTATTATGCTTTGCCATTATGTACATGAAAATAATAATGGCAACAAAAAGCAGACCCAACTAGGCAGAATTAATTCCCCAAACTCTGCACATAAGCACAGTCTTTAAATAAACCTGTTGAACTACTGGGAATTCACATGGAACATATAAAATACAAAATTATAGCACTTGTATTCTTATTTATTTAGACTGTATGTCTTTTTTTTTTCTGCAAAAATATAGTTCAATCAAACTGTAAAAAGATAAAAAACACCCCTTGAAATTGTGGCATATTTATTTAGATGTTTCAAGCTGGATTTAAAACCAATTCAGTACTGCACTGGGGACAACACAAGAAAAAAACCTCTTGCAAGCATTTGTCTTCTTCTTATCCTGGACATGCTCTTGGGGCTTTTGTGTTTATTTTGAGCAAAATATTCAGTAGTTTCTGTCAAGCCCCATCACTGCTCACTGGCAGGATTAACGAGGGAAGGGAAAAACTACTTTTACCTTGTCTCATTGGAGAGATTTAAGTGCATTTAGAATATATTGAATATCGCATTGTTCCTGATCAAATCCAGTCAGATTGCAAAGCCAGAGCAGAAGTCCCCACAGCCCAGAGCACCAACAGCACTAAACCCCCTTGTTTTATACACTTGGATGGCTTCAGGTTTTCATTTATTCTATCCCAAGGCTTGGGTTTACACTCTGCTGCTTCCAGTATCACTGCAGCATCTCAGACCCAGCTGGGTTCCCTTTCTGCCTCTCTTGTTGGCCTGTTTTTGGTCTCCAAAAGAAAGTGATAAAGTTCTCCAAGGAGAATTTTGGAGGGCTGGTGTGCTCTGGAGGAATGACAGGGGGTCCCCCACAGCAGCTTTTGCTCTCAGCATCCAAGGAAGATCAGGCAAGGAGGACACACAGGAAAAGAGAAGGTGTCCACAGACTATTTTTATGCTTTTCTGGCTGTTGGTGCAGTCTGTCCATCACCAGCAGCAGCCCTTTTTCTTCTGGGGTGCCTCTGGTACCTCTTCTGCCTTATTTTTCATTTCATCTTCACGAACTTTGAGCAGCCTGGGAGAAAAGGAAACAAATTAGTTGGGTATTTCCCCATATTTTGTATTTCTGTGCTGTTTGTCTTTGGTACAAGAGGCTCAGCACAGCTGAAATGAGTCAGGATCCTCCCAGTTCCACGTGATCTGAGAGCTGTGGATGCTGCTAAAAATGCCAGCCTAAATCAAATCACAGCCAGAGCTTCTTTCAGTCAAGCCAGGGACAAATCAGCAGCATCCCCCAAAGGGTTTTATTCACCTCCTTGCAATGCTGGTTGTTCAGAGACAAGTTAGGGCAGTGCTAAGTGCTCATCCCAGCATGTGCTGCCCTGAGTTTTCCCGGACATTTGGGCATGGAGTGTCTGGTGACAGTGACAAACCAGTATTTAGAGTTTAAAAAGCAGGGAGAGAACTCATTAAACTGAGGATAGCTGGAGGAAAAATCCAAGCACACAGCTCACCTGACGAAGCTGACCATGGACTCGAGGACGTTGTGGCCCGAGGCAGCGCTGCACTCGTAGAACATGAGCTGATGCTCCTGGAAGACACAGACCACAAACAGAAATGGAATGTTCTTGCACTGGAATAGCCTAATGTGGCAATAATTACCCATGGGACAGTCCCAGTCAAGGGGAAACTGGGGGGAATCAAGGAAACAAATAACTCAATAATTTATTTACTGGAACACGAGGGTGAAATCTAGATTTTCTGGTTGCTACAACATCAGCTTTTAATACCAAGGAAAAGGCTGACTGTGCAAACAGAAAAATTTGTGATGACTTCTGGTTATGGGAGTGAACACAGGGAGAGGCATAACTAGATGTTCCCAACTCTTTTTTTTCCTACCAGTTTGGGAAAATAAGCATCTATCCCTCATCTCCATTTGTAAAATTGGTCCATGGATTCTGGCCCAAATCCCATAAACTTTAAAATAAAGTCAGTAAAGGTGAGATTCTCATTCTCCTCACCAAAATTTTATTAGCCATCTATATTTGAAGAGATTAATCAAAATGTGATCATTTCAGTATCTTTATACCATCATAGTGCTCAGTAGGCTTATTATTTTTATGATGCTGGGACGATACTCAACACTTCACAGCAAAGATAAGCAGAGCTGAAAATGTTTTCATTTACAAATCCAGTTCCATAAATCAATTTACTGGTGCTGAGGCAAAATTAAAGTGGCAAAGGAAAAGCAAGGCAGGGAAGGGTGAGAGATGGGTTCAGAGAATATTTTGTCAACCACTGGTGCATGAGGGGTAAATGAAGGCTTTCCCCTTTCTCCAGCTCCTCGGGCTGCTGGTGTCCATCCTTAGCT
The DNA here is from genome assembly GCF_021018805.1 of Prinia subflava. Taxonomy (NCBI): domain Eukaryota; kingdom Metazoa; phylum Chordata; class Aves; order Passeriformes; family Cisticolidae; genus Prinia; species Prinia subflava. The sequence continues at coordinate 4,720,742 of NC_086269.1, forward strand.
GTCCCTGCCTCACTGCTTCACCACCTACCTTGGCCAGGCATTCACCCTCCTTTGTAGGGACCTGTCTCTGGGCAGCACAGTCGGTTTTGTTCCCAAGAAGCAGAACAGCAACTCCATCCTCTGCTGCTTCCTGAGGGAGAGAGAAGGGAAGATCAGGACAGCTTCAAAATCTTCCTTGAATCTCAGCTAGCCACACTGCAAATATCCTGGAGTACCATGACTGACACATGTGGATTTGGGCTAATAATGAAACTTTAAATTCTTAAATAAGTTCAACAGCATGTAAGAATTTTGTTTTCCTTAAATCATCTGCCCATGTCAATTAACAGGACAGAGCACTGGATGAGTTACACTGGTAATGAATTCACTTTGTGCTCAAGTGCAGCCGCCCTCTGGCTGTGATTTACAGGCACCGAGCAAGGCAATATTCTATTTTGTTTCAGCATTTTTAAACACTGGCTTTGTGTCAACTGGAAATCTCTGAAAGGAAGTTTTAATAAGCCTTGAATCACCTCCCATTCCCCAGGACTCAAATTGGACTATTCTTGATGTAAAAGCAACATTTTCCATTCCTTTGCACTAATCTTTAATTGTTTAAGAGCTGATCATTACCCTACTGGTGCTATCAACAAATCACCCCAGGAAACACTGCCAACGTGTGAAAATCTGACAAACCCTCCAGAAAAATTTCTTTTATGACGAAAGCAATGCAGAATACCCTTTCCAAAGGGCTCGGCCACTCCTACCAGCCCCAGAGCCCGGGATCTCCCCCACCTGGACGCAGCCGAGCCAGTAGCGCACGTCGGAGAAGGAGTGCTCGGAGGTGATGTCGTACATCAGCACCACCCCGTCCGCCTTGCGGAAGAACTGCCTGGTCACGCTGCGGTACCTGCGGGCATTTGGGGCGGATCAGCAGCACGCCCTGAGCGGGTTCTGCCTGGGAGTGCTGTGAGATCCTAGCGGGAAAGGTGGGAATGCAGGTCTGCGAAACAGGCAGCCCCCAGATTTGGCTCTTGTCCTGATGGCGGGGGCCATAGGAACAGGCTGAGTGCCAGCTTTATCTTAATTACTTCCTTTATTATGCTTTATCAGATCACGTACTGTACAGAGTCCCTCCTTGAGCAACTTCACCTTTGCTTAGCAAAGCCAAGAATATTCCTTGCCCCTAAAATACAGGGGAAAAAACCCCAGGTTGTGTCCTTAAGCAGCACAGCACCTCACCTTTCCTGACCAGCTGAGTCCCACAGGCGGAGAGCAAAGCACTTGTTGTCCACAACGAGGTTTTTGATGTGATAATCCATTCCTGGAAGACACAAAAGAGGATATTTTGGTAGTGCAGAGTTCTGCCCTGTGACAGAAGATGGATGGAGAAGAAACATGGTGCAGGGTGGTCTGGGGCTGCGGCTCCAGGGGTTGGTCCCAAGTGAACCTCTGGCTTTTAGATGTTTAATCGCTGGATTTTGGGAAGGTCTCTCATCTCATGGTGAATAAAACCAGGTTGGTGAAGAGAGGAGAATGGAGCTGAAAGTCAAAGCAGAGAGTAAAGCACTGGGCCACTGTTGCTGGTGCCCTAGGAAGGATGAGGAGGAGCAGCATTTCCTGCCCAGGAGCATCCAGGCGTGGGGACTTGGTGGTTCTGGTTGGCCCCTGGGGACTGGTGGTACAACACGCTTGGCAGGAGCTGTGACAGGCACGTGGTGACCTCCAGCAGCTTGTGGGGTGGAGGAAAGGGAATTGCAGTGGAGAGGGGCTGGAGGAGACCTACCCACTGTGGCGCTGAGCTGGGGGTTGAAGGTGTCGGCGTGCAGACGGTACAGGAACGACGTTTTGCCCACGTGGGAGTCCCCAACAAACAGCACGTTGTAGAGGTGCTCTGGGTCCAGGGGAGCCTTAGGACAAACCCCTGGAGCAGCTCCTGCCCCACCTGCAGTCACAGCCCCTGGCTTTCCTGGGCTGGGCTCGCCTTCCTGGCTCATTTTCTGACCAAACTCTTGCATATTCTCTCGTTGGCCAACACCAAGGTGTTTGCTCTGTTCTCCCAAGAGCTGCCTTTGCCCCAGTGAGTTCTCTCTGAGGACCATCCCCAGCTGATCCCTCCCAGCATCTCCTGGTTGTGCTGTGGTGTGCAGTGTTGATGCTGGTGGCACCTCTTCCCTTGGACGCCCAGCAGGTCCAGCAGCCGTGTGCTCTGGTTCCGTGGTGGGTGGTGAGTCCCCCTCTGGCTGTTGGGCCACCGTGTGAAGCTTCCCCTCATGTCCCTGTGCTGAAACCTGCTCCTGAAGCTCCCTTTGGGCTGCCTGTCCCGGAGCACAAAGCCGCCACACATCTGGAATGAGAACATCCTCCTGCATCATCGTTTCCAGCTTTAGGGGGCTGATCTGTAATGGCACCTCGGAGACCAGGGAGGCAAACACAGCATCCTCATGGCCCTGGTTTAGTCTTAGACCCTGAGTTTTCACTCCAGTCCTCACCCCTGCCTCCAGCCTCTCTCCCTGTGCCACCTCCAGACCGTGAGGCTTCCCCTCTGCAGCAGCCCTCTCCCCCTGCAGTAATTCCTGTGCCTCCAGAATCTGCCCCTCAGGACCAATGCATGCTCCCAGTTTGGCTTCCAGACCAGGGCCCTCTGCAGCAGTGACAGGCCCAGGACACAAAGCAGCCTCAGCTGGAGCAGGCACATCTGCAGCAGCAGCTCCTTCCCATGGGTTTGCAGTGGGAAATGCACCCAGACCTGCCTCCAGACCTAGAGTCAGGCTCTGCTGCCCTTCCCACATCCCAGCTACACCCAGAGGTGTCAGATCTGCCTCCGTGCTCCCTCCTGAGCCTGATTTGGCCTTCTGCTGATCTGTGAAGAGCTGCACATCAGCATCAGTGCTCTGGGCCTCCAGTGTGTGCAGGCTTTCAGCCTCCTCCTGTGGCTGGACTCCCGCACCAGCCCCCTCTCCCTGTGGGCCTCGTGCTCCTCCTAGACCAAGCACAGGCTCGTGTGACAGCCCATGCTCACCCTGTCCTTGTGCCTCATCCTCCTCCTCCTCCAGCTGAACAGCTCTTTCACCCTCCCAAACCCTTGGAGCTCCTGGGCTGAGACCCTCATGGGACATCCTATCTTCCTGGACATCCTCTGCCTCCCTTCCCAGAAATTCTGCTTTATCCTCCTGATCCAGGGGCTGCACCTCTGAATCCACGCCCCCTCCCTGCTCTGTCCCTGACGATCCAGCCTCACCCAGGGCCGGCAGATCTGTCTCTGTGCTCCCTCCCGGGCTCAGTCTGAGCTCCTCCCCCTCTGCAATCAGCTGCACGTTGGCACCGCTGCTCTGGTGCTCAGGGGTGTCCGGGATTTCAGCCTCTTCCTGTGCTTGCATGTCTTCACCAGCTCCCCCTGCCTGCCTGACCCCTGATCCCTGCAGATGAAGCTCAGGCTCCTGTGGCAGCCCATGCTCACCCTGTTCTTGTGCCCCATCTTCTTCCTCATCCTCCTCAATCTGAACAGCTCTTTCCCCTTCCCTTCCCTTTTCAGCCCAGAAACCCCCACAGAGCTGCAGATCTGCCTGGCCATTCTCTGCCTCCCCTTGCACTGACTCTGCTTTATTAACCTGATCCAGAGGCTGCACCTCTGAATCCACACTGCCTCTCTGCTCTGTCCCTGAGGATCCAGCCTCACCCAGGGGCTGCAGATCTCCCCCTGTGCTCCCTCCTGGGCTCAGTCTGAGCTCATCCCCCTCTGCAATCAGCTGCACATTGGCACCACTGCTCTGCCCTTCCCCCGTGTGCAGGATTACAACCTCCTCCACTGGCTGCACGCCTGCATCTGTCCCTCCTCTGTGTCTGGTGGTCACTCCAGACGGGTGAGGCACCAGCTCCTGCATCAGCCCATGCCCACCCTGTGCCTGTCCCCAGTCCCCAGCCCCATCCCTGGGCTGCAGAGCTGCACTGTGCCCTCCTCCCTGTGGGTTTTCTGGGCTGGCACTCACACACAGCTGACTGTCTGTCCAGGAGTCCTCTGCCTCCAATTCCACTAACTCTTCTTTATCCCCTTGATCCAGCGGATGCACATCTGAATCCGCACCCCCTCCCTGCTCAGTCCCCATGTCGTCACTCTGGCTTAAAGGCTGCAGAGCTGCCTCTGTGCTTTGTGCTGAGGCTGATTTGAGCTCATCCCCCTCTGCAATCAGCTGCACATTGCCACCACTGCTCTGGTGCTCAATAGTGTCCAGGCTTTCAGCCTCTTCCTGTTCTTGCATGTCTTCACCAGCTCCTGCACCGTGCCCAACTCCTGATCCCTGCAGATGAAGCTCAGGCTCCTGTGGCAGCCCATGCTCACCCTGTCCTTGTGCCTCATCCTCCTCCTCCTCCAGCTGAACAGCTCTTTCATCCTCCCCTCCCCATAGAGCCCCTGGGCTGAGACCCTCATGGGACATCCTATCATCCTGGCCATCCTCTGCCTCCCTTCCCAGAAACTCTTCTTTATGCCTCTGATCCAGGGGCTGCACCTCTGAATCCACACCCCCTCCCTGCTCTGTCCCCGTGGAGTCACTCTGGCTTAAGGGCTGCAGAACTGGCTCTGTGCTTTCTGCTGAGGCTGATGTGAGCTCATCCCCCTCTGCAATCAGCTGCACATTGGCACCACTGCTCTGGTGCTCAGGAGTGTCCAGGCTTGCAGCCTCTTCCTGTGCTTGCATGTCTTTACCAGCCCCCTCTGCCTGCCTGACCCCTGATCCCTGCAGACCAAGCACAGGCTCCTGTGGCAGCTCACCCTCACCCTGTCCTTGTGCCCCATCGTCCTTGTCCTCAATCTGAACATTTATTCCAATTTCTCCTCCCTGCGAGACTCTTGAGGGGAGACCCTCTGACAGCTGCATGTCTTCCTGGGCATCCTCTGCCTCCCCTTCCAAAAACTCTGCTTTATTAACCTGATCCAGGGGCTGCACCTCTGAATCCACACCCCCTCCCTGCTCTGTCCCTGACGATCCAGCCTCACTCAGGGCCTGCAGATCTGCCCCTGTGCTCCTTCCCGGGCTCAGTCTGAGCTCATCCCCCTCTGCAATCAGCTGCACATTGGCACCGCTGCTCTGGTGCTCAATAGTGTCCAGGCTTTCAGCCTCTTCCTGTGCTTGCATGTCTTCACCAGCTCCCGCACCGTGCCCATCTCCTGATCCCTGCAGATGAAGCAGAGGCTCGTGTGGCAGCCCATGCTCACCCTGTCCTTGTGCCTTATCCTCCTCCAGCTGAACAGCTCTTTCATCCTCCCCTCCCCATGGAGCCCCTGGCCTGAGACCCTCATGGGACATCCTATCATCCTGGACATCCTCTGCCTCCCTTCCCAGAAATTCTTCTTTATGCCTCTGATCCAGGGGCTGCACCTCTGAATCCACACCCCCTCCCTGCTCTGTCCCCGTGGAGTCACTCTGGCTTAAGGGCTGCAGAACTGGCTCTGTGCTTTCTGCTGAGGCTGATGTGAGCTCATCCCCCTCTGCAATCAGCTGCACGTTGGCACCACTGCTCTGGTGCTCAGGAGTGTCCGGGCTTTCAGCCTGTTCCCCTGGTTGCAGACCTGCACCAGCCCCCTCTCCCTGATCCAGGGTCACCCCACTGGGATGAGGCACTGGCTCGTGTGGCAGCCCACCCTGTCCTTGTGCCCCATCCTCTTCCTCACTCTCTTGGAGCTGACCAGCTCTCTCCCCCTTCCCTCCCTGGGGGGTTTCTGGGCTGAGACCCCCACAGAGCTGCAGATCTGCCTCCACCAGTTCCAGTGCCTGAGACTTAACCGGGAACAGTCCACACAAGTCTGGGCTGCCCACAGGTGTTTCTGTTGGGGAAGGCCTCTCACTGTGCACTGCAGCAGCCCTCATTTCTCCTCCCAGCTCTTCCTCTGGTTTATCCTTCTCCAGCTGCACACCTGGATCCACACTCCCTCCCTGCTGTGTCCCTGGGGGTCCAGCCTCATTCCAGACCTCCAGATCTGCCTCCACCTCTGCCAGCAGCTCCCTGTTGGTGCTGCTCTGGGCCTCCATCAGTTCCACATCTGTTCCCACTCCTCCTTGGCCGTGGGTGGGTGGCACAGCCACTGCCAGTGGCTCCAGAGCACCCACGCTCCCTCTCCACCCTGCGCCTCCCCTGGCACACTCACCCTGCAGCTGCTGCTCTGCTTCCCTGGGCTCTGCTTCCTCCACCTCCTCTTCCTCGGCCCTGGCTCTGCTGCTCCCTGCACGCTCAGCTGGGGCTGGCAGCACCTCTGGCACTTTGGAGTCCATGGCCTTTCCCCGGGGCTGCACCTCTGTCCTGGCACGTTCCTCATCCAGCACTCCTGGGTCAGGGGCCACTGTCACCTCAGGGACACCACCCCCACAGGCTGCTTGCCCCCAGGACGGTGGCTCTGGCTCCAGGTGCTCTCCCAGCTCAGTTTCCAGTTTCTCAGGGAGCCCCAGTGCTGGCTCAGCCCATTCCTGCAGCGCCGTGCCCGGGAGTGCCTGCACACCCTCACCCAGCGCCCTGCCTGGCTGCTGCTCATCCACGGCCAGGCACTGTCCCACGGCTGTGCCTTCCTGCCCAGCCTCAGGCGGCCCCAGACCTGCCTCCACATTTTCTCTCTGCCTTATCTCCACTTCCTCAGCCTCTCCCAGGAGCTGTGGTTTTGCTGTTTTTTCCTGCAGCCACCTTGCTCCCTCCACCTCCATCAGCACCTGCTCTCCTGCCTCCATGCTCTCTCCCAGATGCTCAGCCACATTTAGCACCATCTCCTCCACACCAGCCCCCTTTCCTTGCAGGAATAACCTCCTCTGTGCCTCCTCTGGGCTGTGTCCCTGCTCTGCCCCTGGCTCCTGAGCCGTGCAGTGCCCGGCTCCTGTGGACGCACCAGCCTGTGTCACATCCAGAGCACGAAGCTCAGCTGTGGCTGGTCCCTCCTGCAGGTCTCCTTCCACCAGCTCATGATGGACGTGGCCAGGGAGGGTCTCCTGCAGGACTCCAGGGGTTGTTTCATGTGCTGTGGCTGCCTCTGGCCCCGTTTGGGGCTCAGCATTGTCCCAGGGGTGACAGGGAGTGTCTGCCAGGGCAGGGGGTGCACCCAGTGCCTGTTCCTTCAGATGTTTGCTCAGAGCTGCTATTGCATCATTCATCTCTCTTAGCAAAGAGCTTTGGTCAGAGACACCTTCCTCTTTCAGAGATTCTGGGAAGGGGTCCTCTTCTGCAGAGCTTGCTTTCTGTGGGGCTCCTGAAATGTTTATTTCTGCTGGCAGCATTTCCCAAACCCTGGAAAGGGCAGAAAATGGGGCAATGAAGCAGCTCCCAGGTCAGGCTCCAGCTCCCTCCCATCCCCAGTCAGTCCCAGAGGGTCTCTGATCTACAGCATCACCCCATCCCTCTCCAAAGCGGATTTTATTTCCTCTCTGGGTGCACTTGGACTTCACACAGGCAGCAATGGGGGCAGGGGAAAGGGGGAAGCACACGCAGGCAGACCTGGGGCTGCATCCTGGCCTCTTCCCAGTACCCATATTGACATTATCAGACAGCAAAAGACAACTCTCAGCCAGGCAGAGCAAGTTCCTGAGCCAAGGGAGTGACGAGCTGGGATAAGAGATGGGAGCTCCAGGGTGAGAGATGAGTGGGTGGGAGAGGAGTGCTAAAAGGACAAAATACCGTTGTTTGCCTGGGGGGGTGGAGGGAGGGCCTGGGGCTCAGCCCTGGCTCACAGATCCCAGGGGCGCACAGGGGAGCAGCAGGAGCCCTTACACTTGGTGGGTGCTCTTGGCTCTGCTCTCGCTGCTCTGCGATCCCAGCCTGATGCGCATCTCGGAGCGGAACTTCTCACTCTTCCCAGGACTCAGCTGCAGGAAACAGGGTGGAAGAGGAGAGAGAAAAACGCTTGGTGAGGGAGAATATCCACCTGGAAGGATGTGGAGTTCTCTGACAGGTATCCTGCTGTACCCACCCTTGGGGGTAACAGAAATAAGGTGCTGCAAGCCCCTCCCTTCCCAAACATCTGCACCAGCCCTGACTGAGAGAGCTTTTAGGGGAGGCAGTGCTGCAGGAGCACCCTGTGCTCTTGAGCTCCTCTGCAGTCCCAGACAGAGCAGCACAAGGCCCTGGAGCCCCTGTCCTGTCCCCACACACCCAGCTGAAGTACCTGTGGGGACATTGGCACCTCGATGGGTAACTCTGCCACCACTCTGTCCCTGCAAACAGAGCACAAGGGTCAAAATGGGAACTCCATCCTCTTCACCACATCCACCCCGCACCAGGGCTGTCAGGGTAGTGACAGAGCAGGTCAGCAAAACCCTCAATCCTTGGATCAGTCCCACTGAGCCCTCCTGGGTGAAGGACACCCCCATCCCTCCCCTGCAGGGACACATTCAGTGCGTGGTGCTGGCAGTCCTGCTTTTTCCTCTGGTGCTTTGCACACCAAACCACGGTGAACCTGCACCATGGGCAGCACTGAAGCACCGTGCTGGCTGAGGCCCATCCAACTCATTCCCCACAAGTGACACGTGTGGGGACACCCGTGTGCCCCACGGTCACCCAGCTGCTCACCCGGGCTCCCCCGTGTGCTCCCAAACCACTGCAGCCCTCATCGTGCTCAGGCGGCCCTGGGTGTGCTGCAGCTGCTGCTGCAGGTGCTGCAGGTGATGCTGCAGGGCCCGGTTGCTCTCCTCCAGCTGCCGGTTCTCTGTGCTGGTGACTTGCTGGGAGCTCTGGAGGCTGTGGCAGCGTCGCTCCAGCTGTGGGATGGCAGACAGGACACTGAGAGCCCGCCAAAATCCCCCCAAAATAATTCATAACCCCCTGCTCTAGACCCGGGGCTGAATTACACCCCCTCCACCCCGAGGATGGTGGGTGGGAAACTCAACTCGTGTCCTCTGGGGATGGAGGGGACTGTGGGGATGGGGATGGGGCTGGCAAGTGTGGGGTAGGGGGTCCTGTGTGACAGCCTGCAGCAGGGGCTGGTGGGGACACGGCGGGATCAGCGGGGTGGTTCCAGCACAGCCCAGAAACCCCCGACACACAAAGGAGGGTCGGGACCAGCCCACCTCTGTCTGTGCCGTGAGCAGGCGCTGCACCTCCCTCTCGCTGGCATCCAGCACCCGCCGCAGCTCCTCGCCCTGCTGCTGGCTCCGGGCCGCGCTCTGCGGTGGCACAGGGACACCGGCACCCGCTCACCCATCGGCTGGGGCTCTGGGGTGCCGGGTCCCCCGGCAAGGGGACAGCAGCAGCCAGGGACCCACCTGCTGCTCCAGCCGCAGCTGTTCCTGCTGGATCTGCTGCTCCAGGACCTCGCAGAGCTGCTGCACGTCCTTGTCGTGCTCGGCCACCCGCCTGTGGCGACAGCGGGGCCGGGGAGGGGTGTGAGACCCCGCTCCGGGGCTGCAGGACCCCGCACTGCCCCCGGGAGCCTCGGGCCGGGTTTGCCCGGAGGGTGTCACCCGGCACGGATGTGGCCGGCGGTCCGAGCCCGGCCCTTTTCCACCCCGTCCATGACTGTAGAGGGAGCCCGACCCCAAACATTGGCAGAACCTCTGCTCCGGCCGCTGGGGGATGTGCTGGAAGCACCCAGGCTTCTCCGCACGGCTGGGATGGCCCTGCCGGTCCCCATCCCTCCTGTCCTGTCCCCATGCACTGTCCTGGGGTGACTCACTTGTTCAGAGTCAGCTCCAAAGCCTCCTTCTCGCTCCTGGCTTCCTGGATGCGCTGCCTCATCTTGGCCAGGAATTCCTCCAGGTTGTCCAGCAGCTGGGGCTCGTCCTGCCGGAGCTTCACCCAGAGCTGCCAGATCTCCTGTCTGCAGGGACAGGGCTGTTTCGGGCTGCGATCTCCCCAGAACCCCCAAAGCCAGGCCAGTTGAGTCATTAAATTCACACTTTTTGAGGTGTGTGAGGGCAGATGAGCGCTGGGGTCACTGTGACCCTGCTCCTGTGCTCAGGCCAAAGGCACCCCCAAGGCATCTCTGGGCTCCCTGCCGGTGTGGGGATCTCCTCCCCGAGCCTTTCCCCCTCTATCCATCCTGCAGGGCACCCATGGGTGCCAAGCAGGGCACTTACTCCTCAGAGAGGTTCCCTGTGCCCAGCTGTTCCATGAAGGCAGCAAAGTGTCTGCGCTCCTCGCTGTCCACCCCTGCCAGCTCCGGGGCGGGCAGCACCAGCCGGACCCTCCGGGACGCCGTCTTCCGCCGCCGGTGCTCCCTGGCAGCTTTCTGGGAGCTCAGGAACTGCCCTGCTGACAGACACCCCAAACCCTCAGTTCCCAGGCAGGGCAACAGCAAAGCCCAAACCCCAACCCCAGTGCTTCCCCCTCCACAGCTTCAACAAAGCAGTTCAGCACAACAGGACCCTGCACCAGGCGAGCTGAGGGCTGAGAGCTGCTTGTGGGGAGGATTCACCCTGTGCCACACAGCCAAGGCAGCGTTTCACACTGCTCGTGGGGAGGATTCACCCTGTGCCACACAGCCAAGGCCGGGTTTCCCATCCCCCAGGAGAGCCCCAGGACCATGCCCAGCTACACTTACGGAGCCCGGCCGTGAACTCCTCTGTGCCCAAGCGCCCGGTGCCGGCAGCATCCAGCCCATCGAACACAAGCTCCAGCTCCTCCCTGCTGCATGGCAAACCTTCCTCCTGCAATTTCTAAAACCAGAGCAAATCGGGGTGAAACCCTCCCGTCACACCATCTCTGTCACCCCGGCAGTGCCGGACCCCAGGACACAACCCCGTCCTCACCTGCATGTCCGAGCGGGTGACCGCTCCCGCCTGCTCCGTGTCCCTGGCGCTGAGGAGCTGCTGCACCCTCTGCACTACTTCAGATGCCCACGGTGGCTCCTCAGCAGGGCCGGGTGCTGGTGCTGGGGCCTCCCCGGAGCCCTCACGGAGCTGCTTGTGCCGGCTGGAGCCCAAGCGCCGGCCCTTGGGGGCCGCCCGGCGCTCGGACATGGCCCTGGCCTGGCTGGACACCTTTGCTGCAGCCTGGTGGAAGACAGAGGCACTGAGCTGGAAATTCATTCTGTTGCTGTCAAGGGCCCGATTGCTGAGGAGGGTTTGGCAAGAGGAAGGGAAGCCCTTGTCTCCGAGTGCAAATGGAGCTGGATCTGCAGCAGCAACAGCTGCTCCTGCCAGCCACTCCAGGGCTACCAGCCACTCCAGGGCTACCAGCCATTCCAAGGGCTCCCAGCCACTCCAGGGAATCACAGCCATCCCAAGGGCTCCCAGCCATTTCACGGCTCTCAGACATTCCAGGAGCTCCAACCACCCCAGGAGTTCCCAGCTCAGCTCCCAGCCACCCCAGGGGCTCCCAGGCACCCCCGGGCTCCCAGCCCAGCTCCCAGCTGCTCAACAGCTTCTCCTGCCACCAGCCAAGCACCCATCCCAAACCTCCCCATGATCTGCCCTGGCTGTGGAGGATGCACAGAGCACCAGCAAGGGCCACTCAGGAGGTGACACAGCCTGGAGGTGACACCCACAAAGGACCAGCCAAGGTGATGCTGGAGGTGTGAGCAAGAAGTGCTGGTTCCACCTGCCGGCCCAGAGCTCAGCAGCGCCTTTTAAAATCCCTCCCCCGGTTTTCACAGCTGTGAGTCACCTCCGGGCAGAGGGCACGATGGAGGTTTCCATCACGCTGCTGCTGGCCCAGGCCTGTGGGGCCTGAGCTGGGGACCCCCAGTGCCCTGTCCCCGGCCTGGGTGGGCAGTTGTGTCACCAAGAGCCACTGTGCCATCCCCAAGAGGGGCTGTTCTTTGTGGGCAAGGCTGAAACCCCGAGGGAAGGAAGCCACAGCCGTGGGGAGGGGTGATGCAGAGCCAGGGCCATGCTGGCTCTGCCTGAGCCCAGCTCTCCACTCCCAGCCTGGGGAGATGCCAGCTCCTCCAGCTCCTCCAGCCCTCTGCCCCCTTCCTTTTGCCATGAGAAACAGACCCTGCTCAATCCCAGTGGACATCAGAAATGGGAACAGGGCCCCAAATCGGCCCCAGCTCCTTAAAGCAAGAGGGTCTTGTGGAGTTGCTGGAGTCCCACAGGACCAGAAATGCCTTTGTGGTGGTGCCAGCCTCTAAGACAGAAGAGTGGGAATTCTGGGGGGCAGGGGGTTGTTTAGGTTATGGAGAAGCCCCTGGTTACCTATCCCAGCCCCAGGGCAGGTGAGCTGAGCCCACAGCACGATGGAGGCACTGAACAAGCAGGGGGATGGGATGGGATGGGATGGGATGGGATGGGATGGGATGGGATGGGATGGGATGGGATGGGATGGGATGGGATGGGATGGGATGGGATGGGATGGGATGGGATGGGATGGGATGGGATGGGATGGGATGGGATGGGATGGGATGGGATGGGATGGGATGGGATGGGATGGGATGGGATGGGATGGGAATTGTGCCTCCCCTAGCCAAGCAGGGCCCCCCATGGCATTATCAGCTCCCAGTGTCCTGCCTCCCTCCACAGCACCCTGCGCTGCTCCCAGTCCTCAGAAAGGAGCCCCCAGCCACAGTCCCTCACAGACAGCAAGAAAAAGCCCCCTTGGATCACCAGCACTGAGAAAACCCCTTCTTTCCCTCACTTTTCTATTTCTCAGGATGATGCCCGAGCTCTCCCCGGGGCAGCAGGACTTACCCTCCCCACGTGCCAAGAGGGCTGCTCGGTGCTGGGGCACACCAGGGGCTCCCCAGGTCACAGGGGACGCGGGTCCCACCCCGAGGGCGCCCGAGCCGGCCGCGGCCCCGCTCTCATCTCTCTTACTCAAGGCACTTTCCGTTCTGACACTCAACTGCCGGTGCTCACACATTTCCTGTTTGCTGCCTTGCAAGGCTGTGGGGAGGACCCGTGCAGAAGGTGACAGTGGCCCCAAAGCCCCCAGATCCCGGGCAGCTCTGCAAAGGACTGCAGGTGCTGGTGAGAAGTGCAGCAAAGTCCCCATCCTGTCCTGCTTTGCAATGGTCGGGGCTGGGGGTGTTTGGTGCAGGGGTAAGAACAGCAGACAAAGAGCAAATGTTATTTTAAGGCTCCAAACCCAAAATACGAGATTATATATAACCCCCGGATTGTAACATCCTACCAAAGACAGAACAACATGAAAATCCTCCCTGTGGAGGTTCTTTGGCCCCAGAATTTGAAGATGTCCCCCCCGTGCTGTTCTCTGATGGTTTTTTAAGGCTTCTGTCTGAATTATAAACCTGGCTTTAAACCCAGCACCAAACCCAGTGGCTGCCCAGCAGCACTCTGCTTCAAGAGGGGACAGGGGGATCCGATGCACCACAGGCATTTTTCCTGCTCTTTAACTGCAAAATGTGAAGAGAACTCAGGCAGAAGGAAATGCTGTTATCTCCAGAGCATAACTCCAGCAAACATCCCCTGCCTTGCAGATCTGAGCCGATCTGAGCCCAGCTCCCAGGGCAGGAGCTCTGGAGTGGAAGCTGATGCCTCAACTCCCTCTGCCCATCTAAACTGGTGAAATCCCTCACGGGGAACCAGCCACGCCCTGCTCATTTGCTGTTTAACCTAACCAAGCAGCAGCCAGCTCAGGTCCATCCACTTCATCAGGGCATTTTATGGGCCAGCCATGAGCTCAGCTGGTTCTTCTCCACACTCTGGGCAAAGCTGGTGCTGCCCAGAGCTGAAGCATCCCCTCGGTCAGGCTGGGGGCTCAGCCCTCTGCAATGTTTATTGCTGCTCAGAGAAGGATGGGTTTTGGCTTTGCTTTATCCAAGGATTTGAAGAGAAAGTTTTCCCTTTCAAAGAGAAAACCATAAATATCCCTGGGAGAGCTTGATTTGTGCCCTCTGCCCAGCAAGACTTCGTGGTTCCAGCAGCAGGGCTGGGCTGGCAGCGAGCACCGGGATCAGCAGCGGTCAGGGGAGGGCACAGCCCGGAGGGAGGGTGTGATCCTACCTCGATGAGATGCTGGAAGGTGTCAGTGAAAGGGGTTTGAATGTGAAAGGTGTCAGTGAAAGGGAAGGGAAGCACCTGACCCTCCCCCTGGGTGGGTTTGACCCTCAGCATCCCTGCTCTGTGCTGAGGCCAGGCTGGGATGGGAGCAGCAAAACACAACCTGGGTTGAAGGTGGCAGGTTTCCATCCTCTCCCCAGCTGCTGGGAGCCCATCACTGTTTTGTGTCCCAAAGCTGGGGGGACACAGTCCTGGAGTGTCCCAGGGACTCACAGCTCAAGCCCTGGACCAGCTCCCTCTGGCCCAGCAGAGCCAGACCCCGGCTCTCCCCAGAGCCACAAACATGCACAGGGAGGTTTCACTGATTCATTTCTCGTTTCCTTCATTGCTGCTGCTCCTGGTGAATGGGAGGTGACAGCAGAGGGGAGCTCCTGGCAGCAGCCAGGGGGTTTGGCAGCACTGACATAAGGGGAAAGATTACAGGGGCTAAATCTGTAGGGCTTGACTCAGCAGCAGTTCAAAGGCTGAGTGTGTGTCAGGGATGCACGGATGTCACCCCACACTCCAGGGACAGGCAGATGCTTGAGGGATCCTCAGCTGATCAATGACAAACGTTGTTCATTGCCATCAACTTTATTTTCATCCGGGTCCTCTGCAAATCGGGGAATTTCTCACATTAACCAGAACCTCAAGCTTTGCTCAGTCCTTCAAGGAAGCAGCCAGTGGTGGAGACAGCCCTGACTCCCAGGGGCTCCCAGTCCCACCCAGGAAATGCCACTGCACGTTTCCACCAGAAGTGCCACCACGTGCTCTTGTGTCCCCATCCCACAGCGTGGGTGACCCTTGTGACCCCCAGCACCCTTTAAAGGGGTAAGGGAGGGGAGCAGCTTGCCCATGGCTGACAGGACAGGGAGGGTTAGGGGGAACAGGGTCACAGTGGGGAAAGAGGAATGGTGGGGAAAACAGAAATACAGGGGTCCTCCAGGGACATCCCACACAGGCTTCTGCTGGGGACATGGTGGCAGCACCAGGCCACTGTCCCCAGGGAATGGGGTCAAGCACAGAGGTTGTGGCAAGGCTTTATCCCTCTTAGCCCTCAAAGGCAGATCCCAGCTCAGGGCTGCACCCCCAGAGGGATCCCCAGCCCCTGAACCCTCCTCCCCCAGCCAGACCCTGCTCCCAGTCACCCACATTAATTCACCAGAATTCCTTTGCACAGGTGTTTATCGAGAGTTAACACGTACAGACAAACAGGTATTTCCCCTTTCCCCACATACACTTAATAGCATTATTTTAAATATAAATAAACATTTAGTGCTGGGAGCTTGGCAGCTTCACCGACAGCAAAGTGCATCGAGGTGCAAGGTGGGAGATCAACCCTGTCCCTTTTCCTCCTGGGACCATCTTGCACCAGTTCCTGGGTCCAAATCCAGCAGAGCAGGAGATGAACCCCATGAAAGTGCTGAGACCTGACAGTGTTGAGTCCCTCAGGGACTCATCCTTCAGTGCTGGAACTGAACAGCCTCTGCTCCAGGCCATTCCTTGATCCCAGAGCAAAGTCAGGGTCCTCTCCCTGCCAGCCCCAAAGGAGAAAAAGTCCAGGAAAACAAGCTACAATTCCTTATTTCAGCATCATCCCTGCTGGTGAGCAGGACTTCTTCCTAGAGGAGCCCAGCAGAGCTGGGGCTCCCCAGCCTGGTGTCAGTGTTGAGGGATGTGGGCACAAGCAGCAGCACCAACAAGCAAACAACAGGGTGACAAAATGGCATTTGGGGCCAGCACAGTGCCAGGATCCCAAATCCTGCCCAGGGCAGTGCTCCCAGTGAGTCACCCCCAGGAAGGGCTGTCCAGGAACAGCTTCCTCCCCCCAGGGCCGGGGGAAGGAGCAGCCTCCACATCACTGCCCCCACACACGGACAGTGCTGGGCTCCATCCTGCTGGGACAGAGGGACATCCCCCGTGCCAGCAGCCGGGGTGTCCCAGGGCTCCACAACCCTCACCAGTGACTTTCCTTAAAGACATCTGGTGCCACCAGGTGGCTGGGACACAAGTGTCCCCCAGGACCAGCCCCTAGGCAGGGGCGTGTCCACGGCTGGACAGCAGGACGGCACAAGGACGGTGTTTGGACCCCCAGGCACGGGCAGAGGACACTTCTGCAGGCAGGGCAGTGCCCCAGTCCCACCAGGCCCATCTCAGTCCTCCTCCAGACCCGCCATGGGGCTCCTCTTCTACATTGCACACAGTGAAGGTCCCTCAGGACCCCAGAGCTACTCATAAATAGGAACTACAGACTCTACATTGCTCGGTACAGATCAGCACAGCACGGGGCGGGGGAGCCAGGCTGCCCCCGGCGTCGGCAGCTGCCCCAGCGAGTCACGGGCGGGGCCGCGCAGGGACGATCCTCCTCTTGGCACTGTAGAAGTCTGAAAGGAAGAAGGAAAGGATTGGAAAGTGTCTCCAGCCCGCTGGGAGCAGTGGGGCAGGAAGAGGGAGGTGTGCCCAGGTGGGTTTCACCCTAAAGCCCCCACGCAAAGCTGCTGGAGAGCAGAGCTGTGAGTCTGCACCATGTCTCCTGTTTGTCTCATCTGCAGTTCCACTCCACGACCTGACAATGGAGGACAGGAAGAAATTTTCCACTCTGAGGGAGGTGAGACACTGGCACAGGTTGCCCAGGGAGGTTCTGGATGCACCAACCCTGGAAGTGTTCAAAGCCACGTTGGATAAAGGCTTTCAGCAACCCGGTCTAGTGGGAGGCATCTTAAAGATGGTCTTGAAGGTCCATTCCAACTCCTTAATACCCTGTGATTCTATGATTGGGTCAGGCCATTGGAACTGAAGGTGATGAATTTGGGCGCATCTTCAGCTACAAAACCCACAGGCCCAATGCCAGTCCCCTGCACAAACCCCAGCAGCCACAAGGCACCCAGCTGGTGGCCTTTTTCCCTTTGGAAGATGGGCTCTGCCTTCCTAGGAGAGATCCACAGGGAGAGATCCACAGAGGGTGGGACCCGTCCCCATGCCCAAGAGCCAGGCAGGGCTCTGGCAGCCCAGTCCCCTCTGTCTGTCTGTCCCTGCCATGACATCAATGCCACCAAGTCCCCGGGCAGTGACATCAACCCCAGCGCTCACCTTTGATCGTGGTCTGCCCACGTTTCAAGCTCTGCAGGGAACCTGCCTTGTAAACCTTCGAGCTCTGCTGAGACTCCTCGGGGCAAATCCTGCCAGCACGGTCCTTGGGGGGGACCCTGTGGGCCGAGGAGCTCCTGCTGTCACTGCTGATGACAGCCCTGACCAGGCTGTGAACCTCCTGGGGCGCCTGCTCAGCCACAAGGACCTTCTCCCACTTGAACGGCCCTTCCAGGGGAGTCTCTGTCTCAAAGTTGAAGTTCCAGCGCTGCTGAGCCTCTTCCAGCTGCTGTCTTATCTTGTCCTCGAAGTCGAGCTGGAGCTGCTCGTGGTCCACGGGGCCGAAGAGGTTCCTGCACACTTTGCTGCTGCACGGGGCCTGCCCAGCCCTGCTCTGGGACAGCGGCATCGCGGCGGCTGCGGGGAAACCAGAGCCAGTTATGGGGGCTGGGGTGACAGGAGCAAAGACAGGGCAGGGCTGGCCACCAGGGCAAAGCACACGGTAGCCAAGGTGGGACAAGCTGGGCTGGGCCTGCACTGAGGCAGCCCAGAGGGGACTGACACATCTGGGCTCTGACTTTGGAGATTTTCACAGAGGCTGAGGTCAGACACAGCCCAGTGTGACACAGGAGGGTGGGGAAGGTGCAGATGTCAACACTCCCGATTCCTCCTCCAGCAGGCAAAGCCCTGCCAGGTCAGAGCACCCAGCACCTTGACGCTGCCACCCACCCACAACAGCCCTCGGGGTGCCAACCTCAGAGCCACAGCAGCCTGATGCTCCCCTGGTCCCCAGACACTGCCCAACCTGCTCCTTCCCACTCCCATGCAGGCAAGGGCAGGTTGGCACACGGGCAAATGAAGCAACAGGATGTTTTTCTGGCCAGTTTCTTCATCCCAAGAACCCAGACCCGGTGGTAAGGAAACCTTCAAGCAACTGCAAGAACATGCCACAAGCTTGACCACTTTGCTAACCACCCTCCTTATCTGCTGGGAGCTGTTGGGTAACCAGACACAAGACCTTGTTTGTTTTTTTTCAAATCGGTGCCAAAAGCCTTGACCTTCCCAGTAAGTGACAAAGCCTTCCCCTGCCACCCATGTGGGGATAATGGAGCCCTCACTACAGCCCCACTTATGAGGAACCTCGACACAGAATCAGAATCGTTAAGGTTGGAGAACACGTCCAAGATCATCGAGTCCAGCTGGTAAGAGTCAGCAATGCTCTGAGATTTGTGTCCAGAGCTAAGGCTTGCCCCTGCTGGGACAGCCACACTCATTAAATCAGCTTAAAAGAGGAAGATTCGTAGCTCCCGTTTCCCACCTAATCTGAGACTCCCGAAGCCAGGCCACAGAAGATCCTCCCCATCCCCAAACTTCCCCAAGAAGTGAGTTCTCAGCCTCCTGCAGGGAAGATTTCTCCCCAAATTCAGCACCTGCACCCCTCTGGACTGCCTGTGCCACATTTCTTCCCCACATTCCACCCCTTGAAGTGTGGCTGTGGCACTCGGAGCTCTGGTCTAGTTGACAAGGCGAGGATCAGTCAGAGGTTGGGCTCGAGGATCTCGGAGGTCTTTTCCAACCTTAATGATTCCATGATCCTATTACCAGGCGTGGCACCAGCACCGTGTGCCAGTGGGCAGTGCCCAGCGCAGGGGCTGGGGGGCCACAATCAGTTCCTGGGGCCACCCCTGTGCTCGGACTCAGCATCCCCGAGTAAAAATAGAAATCCAGCTTCCTATCTCCGGGCGGTCTGAGCACAGACAAGGGTGACCTCACTGCCAGGCAAGTCTCAGCATGTCCAGGCAAGCCCGGGCAGGTGGCGGGAGAGGGACACGTTCCGTCACCCTGCCCAGACACCCCCCGGCCCTCCCCGCCCGCGTCACCAGCCGATGTCCCCATCCTCAGGTCGCCGACGCCACTCAGGTGCCACCCTGGAGCCTCGAGATAACAGCCCGGCCCTGACTCACGGCTGCAGACTGCCAAAGTCACCCTCGAGGGCGGGACCAGGCCGGGCCATCGTCCCCTCCCATGGGGCTGGTGCCGCTTCCAGCGACCTCTGCCCAGCAGGAGCTTCGAGGCTCCCGGCAGCCGCCCGGGAACCCCAAGATTTGGGCGAGGAAGTGGCAGGTGCACGGCCACGGTAAAACCTCTCCCAGACGAGCTGGTGATGAGAGCACCCCTGGAGGACACCCGGCGGGGCTCCACAGACACCTGCGACACCCAGGACCAGTCACTCCAGTTTGGGGAAGGCTGGGGCGAGCAGGAGGGGCTGAGGGCACCCGCACCCGGGAGCGGCTGAAGCCGCTGATCCCGCCCGGCTCAGGACACCCATGGGCCTGGGAGGGGCCGGCACGGGGGTGGGCGCTCCCCGCCCGGCCCCGCAGGATGCTCGGAGGGGGGACAGCGGCCGCACCGCACCCTGCACCCCGCACTCTGCACCCCGCACTCTGCACCCCGCACCCCGCATCGTGCCCGCGCCGCCGCCACCGGGGGGCGAGCGCGACCCAGCCCGGGGGCTCCGCATCCCCCGGGGGTTCCGAGGGTTCCCGGGGGGCTCCGCACCGCCGTCCCTGGCACCATTACCGCCGGCACCGCTACCCCCGGGCACCGCCGTCCCCGGCACCGCCGCCCTCGGCACCGGGCGCGGCCCCGCTCTCTCCCAGCGCTGGGGACGCGGCCCCAGGAGGAGCCGCCCCCGCTGCGGCGCTTCCTCTGCTCCAGCCCCCGGCGTTCCCCGGGAAACCCGGCGCTCCCCTCCCTCCCCGGCCGGCGAAGGAGCGCAGCCGCCCGCACTCACCGCCCTTCCTCCGCGTCTGTCCGGGCGTGCGGCGCTTTCCGTCCTTATAGCGCAGGGCGGGCCGGGGCGGGGCCGGGGCTGGCGTCGCTCGGGATTTCCCTCCCGCCCCGCCCCGGTCCTGCCTGTGCCCCCTCACCTCCCCCGTCCCCTCCGCTCCCATCCCGGTTCCCGGTCCCGGGAAATGTGCGCGGTGCCAGGGGACATCAATGGACCATCCCAGGACTGTGGGCACCGGGACCCCTTCCCTGCGAGGGCGGGTCCTGGGCCGGGGGATTCAGGGACCCCCGTCCTTGGGGAGGGCAGGGACGCCCCTACGGCAGGAGATGGAGGGACCCCCCTCAGGGGATAGGGGGAAGCCCTGCCTAGGTGAGTGCAGGGACCCGGCATCAGGGACCAGAGGGAAACCTCAGCCAGGACATCCAGGGCCCTCCTCCCTGGCAGGTGCAGGGGTCTCCCCCATCGGGGAATACAGGGACCCTCCCATGAGGAAATGCAGATGTCCCCTTCCTAGAGGGGTCAGGGGACAGGGAGGCGACCCCATGAGGGATGAGGGATGCAGAGATGTCTGTGTTAGAGGATGCAAGGAGCCCCAGCAGTGGATGCAGGGGTGCCACATTCCAGCCGGGAGATGCAGGATCCAGCTGGCTCCAAGGGGTCCCGTCCTGCCCAGGCTGTCCCACCCACCCACTGCAGGATTGGGATTCATGGATAGGGAAGAGGTGGCTCAGCCCCCCGAGGTGCCAACCTGAGAACCACACGGGGATGATTCTCCCCTGGCCCCCAGGCACTGCCCAACCCATCTCGGGCCGCCCCCGGCCTCTCCAGCTGGATTATCTCCCCCAGGCCTGGCTCTGCTCCACCAGCTGAACCCCAGCACCCACTGTGGGTGGAAAAAAGCGTTTGGAGCAGGATCTGCTGCTCTGAGTCCTGCCGATGTCCGGGCAGGGATGAGGAGGAGGAACAAGTCTGTGCATGTCTTGCAGGAACCGTGGCAAAGATTTGAGGGGATCTGTGGCTTAGATGGAAAATGCATCCAGGGCAGGAAAGGTGTGAAGCCAGGAAAGCTTCTGCTGGGGCTACTCTGCAGGGCTGGAGGGCACCTGCCCTGGGCCTGGTCATAAATGGGAAGGGAAGGGAAGGGAAATGGAAGGGAAGGGAAATGGAAGGGAAGGGAAATGGAAGGGAAGGGAAATGGAAGGGAAGGGAAATGGAAGGGAAGGGAAATGGAAGGGAAGGGAAATGGAAGGGAAGGGAAATGGAAGGGAAGGGAAATGGAAGGGAAGGGAAATGGAAGGGAAGGGAAATGGAAGGGAAGGGAAATGGAAGGGAAGGGAAATGGAAGGGAAGGGAAATGGAAGGGAAGGGAAGGGAAGGGAAGGGAAGGGAAGGGAAGGGAAGGGAAGGGAAGGGAAGGGAAGGGAAGGGAAGGGAAGGGAAGGGAAGGGAAGGGAAGGGAAGGGAAGGGAAGGGAAGGGAAGGGAAGGGAAGGGAAGGGAAGGGAAGGGAAGGGAAGGGAAGGGAAGGGAAGGGAAGGGAAGGGAAGGGAAGGGAAGGGAAGGGAAGGGATGCCCTCAGAGCCAGCCCAGCAGCCCCCTCGCAGCCCAGACCTCACGGCTCAGGCACAGAGACAAACACAACCTGCTCCTGCTCCCGTGGGCACAAGGAGGTGACAGCACAATGCCAAGTGACAAAGGCCACGTTAAAGTGATCCCTTGGGAATGCCAGGTCTCCTCGAAAGCCCCTGGAGGCATCAGGTGCTGGGGTGCTAAGGAGGACCTTGGTGTGCAGACCACTCCTGCTTTTTCCAGCTGGACCAGCAGCTTCCCACTGGCCGGAGCAGCTGGAAAATATGTCTGGGCATGTTTGGCTGGAGGCTGCCACATGCTGCAGGAGGATTTTGCAATCACTCCTCTTCATTCGGTGGAGCTGGGCTGTACCAAGGTGCTGGGATTTGTATCAGTGGTGGCTGCACAGCCCCGTGGCTGCCTCCAGATAGGCACAGTGGGGTGGACAGGAAAGGGGAAAGGAGGATGGGGAATGGGAAATCATCTTAAATTCACACTGCTGAAGATCCATCCTGGAAAGCTGCAGTCTGCACTTAAAGGCTCCAAAATTCATCCTGTCTTGCTGTTTGTAATAGGCAGGGAGAGGAGGGGGCAAGTTGGGGCAGGGAAGCTGTCACTGGTTTTTCCATCTGGGAATGATTTCTGCTCCTGGGTGCAAGGAGCAGCCTTCAGAGCCTCACTGCAGAGGTAGCTGCGGCGCTGGGTGGTTAAGGATCGTTTCCTTGCCAAGCTCCAGCTCTGCTCCAGCTGCAGGTGTGGGTTTGCTCCCTCTGGATGTGAGGGATGCAATCGGCACCGCCCCAGCGCAGCACCGCGGGCACACCCCGGCTCAGCGCAGCTCCAGAGCCACCTGGGGCTCTGGGATGATGCAGCGATTACCTGAGGATGCTCCCTGCTTAAAACACATCCCTTTTCTTCCATAAAAGGCCCCCTCCCTCCCGCCCCCCCAGCGCACAGAAGGAAATGGGAACATCAAACCTGCAGCTTTTTGAAGTGGCAGAGGAAGGAGCTTGTGCAACCCAGATCGGCCCCACAGCCACTGACGCAAGAGTGAGGGATTCAAAAAGTGAGATAACCAACCAGCCTGGCTGCTGGGAACATCCCAGTTACAGCAGGGATTCACCCCAGCACCAAACCAGTGAGCAAATCAATCAGACGTAGATTTTCCCCTTAGGGAAGCCAGTCTGTAGTTCTCTCAGTGATTTTTTGGTGGGGTGAGGGTTCACTCCCCACACCCCGGGATGGGGGGTACGGGCAGGTTTCTGGCTCTTGCAAACTCCGCTCTCGCTTCCCTTCCCCGGGAGAGGGGAGCTCCGGCCGCGCCGGCATCGGGGGAGACCTCAACCGAGAGGGTTCTTGGAAATGGGAAGTGGGGAGAGGGATGGCGTCAGGGTCTGGGTCAGGAAGTCCAGGGCACGTCTGCAGTGGCATTAACAGAGAAAAAAGGGGAGGGGGGTGGCGGGAGGAGTGATTAAGAAGGCGATACAGGAACTTAAAAAAAAAATAGAAAATCCCAAAGGTGATTCATGGTGTTTGATCCCACGAGACGGAGGAGGAGAAGGAGGAGGGTAGACGCCGGACTGGGGACCAGGATCAGCGCCGAGGGCTGATGGGCTATTTCCTTCTCACCATTTATAGCCACAGTGTGGGATCTGTCACCTCCCCTGCTCCAGGCTCGCCCTCCCCAGGGGTCCCAAACCCCCACCCGGGAGGCGTGTGGACGTGGGAGAATCCATGTTTGTCATTTCCTTGAATAACTCGTCCCAATGCCTGGAAGCAAAAGGAATATATTAAACCACTGCATACTTCACAGCCTTCAAAGGAACCTCCTTCCCGGCACCGGGGGCACCCAAACACTGAGCAGGGAGGCAGGGAGCCCTCGGGGAGCATTTCATTCCCAGGGGATCTCCCCAGGTGGGTCCCGCAGAAGCCGAAGGGAGTGGAAGCTTCTGCAGCCACGGAAGCAAACACATTACTCACGGCAGGCAGAGCGGGAGTGACTCAGCCCATCCTCGGCACAGCCGGGGATCCGCCGGGGAACGTGCCTGGGCACATCGCTCCTGACTGCGAGGCTCATCCCCGTCCGTGTCCTCCTCTGACTCGGGAGGCAGCACCCCCAAAACCACGGGGACACGGGTGGGAGTCCCAGCGCGGAGCAGGGCACTGGAGGAACCAGGGTTGAAAAGCTCCAGCCTTGGATAGGATGGGGAACGGGGAAATGTGGCTTCATGGAACTGCGTTTATGGGAATAACACACTGAGGGCCAGCCCGTGCTCATCAGGACTGTTTTAAATGCACACAAATTCCTGCACGTAGGGATTTTACATGGTTTTGAGATGTCGTGTCAAAGGTCTAAGTGAAGAGGGGTTTTTTTTTTGGGTCGGGAAGTAATATTCCTGTTAGACCAGCCAGCATAGAGAGAAAAACAGCAAAGATTTGGGCAAATGAGCATCCCTCAGGTCTTTTGGAATGGGGCTGGCAGAGATCAGGGCACACTTATTTTTCAAGGTGAGATGAACATAAACTCTGCAAAAAGGAGAATTTCTACCCAGGGAAACACCCTGAAAATGGGGGGAACTAACACAGGACCTCTGCCCCAGAGTGGAAAGTGGAGGTGAGCACATGGGGCTGGGGTTCAGTCCTGCAGAACACACCACCCTACACCCCAAATGTGCAGCCAGGGCTGTGTCCCACTCCACGGGGCACAGGGGTGATTTTTTTCCCCTCCTCAAACAGCTTTTATTTGCCAGAACATCCCAGGCAGGTGGAAATTGCTCGACTCAGGACAGCAGATTGCCAGTGACAAAGTCCTGAGTATTCCAGCACTAAAAACCCTCTTCAGCGAGATTCAAATCACCAAGAGTTTTTTCTGTGTGTTTTTTTTATTATCTCTGCTAACAAGCTTTTTTCTTTTAAGTGGGAATCGTGAAGGCTCTTAATGAAACCCTCACGCTCCAGCAGAAGCCTAAATGAACCCAGTGTTCGGCTGGAGGGCGTTTATATCCCAGCGAAGCCTGTTTTCCCATCAGCTCTTTGAAGTGCCCAATTAAGTGATTTTATACTAATAGGATTTTCCCAGGAAAGAAAGACAAGAATGACAAAACGCTGAATGCTTGATTAACTCTGCCCCTAAAAGAACTCGGATCGTGTTAATTGACTGTTCCCCTGCCATATCCAGCCCTTGTTTGCCCCATTTATGAAGGCATTTTGATGAGACACCAGACTCAGCAGAGTGGAAATAGAGTCCCACCAAGCACAAATGGGGGATGAGACAGTCCTAAAACAAGGCCTTTGCTTACTGGAAATATTCCTGGATGCGGGAGCTGGGCTGTGAATCGGTCGCTTCATTCGGCCCCTCACTCATTTTCATCCAAGATTGTTTTTAGCCCCATTCATAGTCATTAACGTAATTGCTTCACTGACTTTCCATGAGCAGCTTGGAAGCTTTTGTGGGGTTTTTTTGCTGGCAGCAAAGGCCTCATTGTTCCGAGGACGGCCGGGCGGCTGCAGTACCTGGCTCCAAACCCTGCACCCGGCTGTCCCTTTATTCCCTCGCTGCTCCACCTCATTGCCCACGGCCCGGAGCGCAGCAGGACGGGGCAGACACCGGAGGGGACACAGACGCCCCAC
Organism: Prinia subflava; assembly: GCF_021018805.1. Taxonomy (NCBI): domain Eukaryota; kingdom Metazoa; phylum Chordata; class Aves; order Passeriformes; family Cisticolidae; genus Prinia; species Prinia subflava. The sequence goes on from NC_086269.1 coordinate 4,745,710, forward strand.
TGGGAACCGGGGCGAGCGGCTCCGGCCTCTCGCAGAGCTTCCTGCAGGGAATCAGGTCCATCCAAAACGCCCACTGGGGGTTGTTCTGCAGCCAGCAGCTCCCCACGGGCATCCCAGCGAGGGCAGGGCATGAGGAAGAGGAGGGAGCGTGGGGCAGGGTTGCTCCTGTCCGCGCAGATCACAGTGCCCAGCCTGGTGCAGCCCAGCTCACAGAAGCTGCCGATGGATGTGACTCCTTCCCAAGGCACAGCACGTGTGGCACGGCGCTGCTGCTGAGGGATCTGTTGCTCTCCAAGCCATGGGATGGTTTGAAATCCACTGGGAGCTCGATCTGGCCCTTTATAGCCGTGAGAAGGAGGTGAGAATGGGGAGCTCTGACTAAGCACTTGCTCACGATGTCACCTCTGAAACAACCCCGATTCCATGGGGCACCCAGACACCAGGATGGGGCATCTCCACTCCCATGTGCTGCGAGTTTGGGGCTGTCCCACACCAGCCTGGGCTCTGGGACGTGCAGCCTGCCCATCCCATCCCATCCCATCCCATCACCTGCTGGCTCAGCGTGTGTCACCACCCCCCGGGATCTCCAGTCACACCTTTGGGGAATGCCCCAGTCCAGCACAGCTCTGATTCACTTTGCGCTTGTGCTGGGGGGCAAGGAGTGGGCTGGGCGTGGGCACAGGCAGGGAAGGGACAGAGCCAGGGGCAGGCAGACCCTGACCATGCCATGAAATGGGACCTGTAGGAGGGCAGGACCAGACCCAGGCCACAGACAGACCGACAGACAGACCGACGGACAGAGCCCTGCCTTGCACAGTGACTCGTGCACAGCCTGAAGCAGAGCAGAGGTAAAGGGAGGGGACAGCTGAGATGGCAATAAAGGCAGAGGTGATGATATGGCAGCCACCACCTTGACACAAGGGTAAGGGTCGATTGCACCTTCCCTCCTACATGTCAGGCAGAGCAGGATTTCCGGGCGTGGGGATGGAGGAGCAGCTTTCACCCCACCGAGCTGGGCCATGGGGACCGACGTGCTCCACACACTAGAGGGGCTCTGCCCAGTTCCACAGAGATTAAAGCTGGGGAGTTCCAGGTGCCAAAATAAAACCTTTCTCTTTCAGCTTCAGAAAAAAAACCCCGGAAATTTGCTGGAACTTGGAGCTGTGGTCAGCAGTGCCACAGAGGATGGAAAGAGGGTTTAAAATGTTCTGTGCTTCACCCACCCAGCAGTGATGCTGCAACAGAGCCCTTCCCACCTCTGCACAAACCCCAGCTTTGCAGAACACTGAGAGATTTATAGATTATCGATTGTAAATCCACCAAGAGAGCAGGAGGGAGACAAAGGGTTGTTGTAAATCTGGGAAGTGCCCCTGCCCCTGTGCTGGGCACTGTTAAGGCCACACCTCGAGTTCTGTGTTCAGTTCTGGGCCCCCCACAACAAGAAAGACATTGAGGGGCTGGAGCGTGTCCAGAGAATGGAACAGAGCTGGGAAGGGTGTGGAGCACCAGGAGCAGCTGAGAGACCTGGGGGGGCTCAGGAGGGACCTTCTGGCTCTGCTCAACTCCCTGACAGGAGGGGGTCAGACTCTGCTCCCAGGGAACAGGGACAGGATGAGAGTAAATGGCCTCAAGCTGCACCAGAAGTAGTTTAGGTGCAATATTAGCAAAAGTTCCTTCACCAGAAGGGTTGTCAAGTGCAGGCACAGGCTGTCCAAGGTGGTGGCAGAGTCACCAGCCCTAGAAGTATTTTTTTAAGTGTCCATGTGGCACCTAGGGACATAGGTTAGTGTTGGACCTGGCAGTGCTTCTGGGAACAGTTGGGCTCTATGATCTTAGAGGGATTTTCCAACCTAAATGATTTCATAATTCCATGAAACCCTGAAAATATATATAGATCAAAAAATACCCCACGGGTTGCTGTCAAACATTCCCTGCACAGGGGAACTCCTGACTCCAAATCTGGTGGAGTTTCATGCACGAGTTTCTGAGTGGCACGTGTCAGCCAGGCAGCTGCAAGGACAACTTGGCAGGAGTGGCAGCAAACCACACCTGGAGCTTATCTCCCCAGCTGGGGCAACCTCCTCCCACAAAGTTTATAGTACAAGTGCATGAAAAGCTGATCAATCCAGCACCAGGAAGAGCAGCACCCAGTGCAGGAGGTGTAATAACACTGGTGTTGGGCAGAAATCCTTCCCTGCGATGAGGCTGAGCCCTGGCACAGGCTGCCCAGAAAAGCTGTGGCTGCCCCAGCCTTGGAAGTGTCCACCAAGACCACGTTGGACAGGGTTTGGAGCAACCTGGGATAGTGGAAATTTTTTCTGCCCATGGCAGGGAGTGGAACAAAATGAGTTTTAAGGTCTCTCCCAACCCAAACCAGCCGGGGATTCAGTGAAACACTGACTGCCAACACTTTGTATCAAACGCTGACGGCAAACCCTCCATCAGCAGGGAGGGCTGGGACACTGCCAGCGCTTCCTGCTGAATATTTTTGAATATTCATGTTCTAATAGTCGTGTTCTAAGCAGCCTCTGCCCACGAGGAGATAATGCCTCTCTCACAGCTGGCAGGGGTGATCTTCCCAAGGGACAGCCAGGGTGACACAGTGCCCCACCCTGATACCCCTGCTGCACCCCGATAGCGCAGTCCCGACAGAGCTGGGGCTGCCCAGGGCCTGTCACACACCTCGGGGTGTTTTGGGGTGGCATCAGGCAGTGGCACATCACAGCCTCTGTGTTATCCAGCAAAATGCCCAAGAACAACAGTGTGACCGTAGCAGGAAGAATCTCCTCACAGTCAGGGAGGTTGTGCAGTGACACTGCTGGACAGGGTGGCAGGATCCAGCTGGGAAGGACGCTCCCCTTTCCCAACTGGGATCACTCCCACAGAAAATGTGACGGCTAAAATGACACGGAGTACCAAGCAGAAACACCACCCGAATCAGTGTGAAGATCTGTTCAACTCCAAATTATGTCAGCCACTAAATTATTAAATAATTGCCAAATGAATCACTTGGGAACGAACATAGCGTTCCTCTTGGATGCCTATTTTGTATTTGTCTGGATCCCGTGTTTATTTTAGTCCCCAGGCGTGTTTGTTTGGAAGGCAGTAACAGAGGAACTCACGGCCATGCCCCAGTGAAACTGCAGAAATGAAAGAGCAACCCCAGACAGCGATGGTGCTTCGAGGAAGCCCGAACACTTCTCATGTGAGAGCCTGGGATGAGGCTTCAGCTCCAGCGAGCCCCTGAGTGACCGAGTGCAAAGCATGGCCAAGCAGGAATTGTCTTTGCGCTGCCTTTTTGTGGCAGGTGAGGTGAGGCTGGAGGCAGCTGCATTCCAGCAGCAGGGCCGGCTCTGTGGGCTCTGTGCCATCGCCCCGCGCAGGAGCTAAGGTCCAACCGGAGCAACTGGAATTGCACTCCTGCCCTTCAGCCCTTTGTTTGCAAAAGGGGTTGATGCTCCAGTTTTTTCACCTTTTTTTTTTTTGTCCCTTTTCCAACCAAGAGACTGCACTAGAACAGCACCAGAGCAGGTAGGTCTCGGTAGGGACTGCAGCTCAGTTTTTGGTCAGGTTTTGGGACAGTATTTGTACATGGGGACACGGGGATTAAATCCAGCAGAAATAAGTTTGTCCAGCATTCAGCCACTTTGAGGACCTGTGTATCAGGAGACATTGAGGCAGCTCATGGTGATGAGATCATGGCAAATGAAAGTAAAACTGGAAACTGGAAAGAGGTGATAACAGCAGTAAAAAGCTGCAGAAGTGCTTGGGCACTGCTGCGGGAATGGCTGGACTCAATGTTAGAGGGCTTTTCCACCCTTAGTGGTTCCATGGATTCTATTAATAAACACAAAACCCTGAAAACATCTACAGGTCAAAAAATCCTTCCAGCACTGGGTTCTGCTGGCCACCAAAGCAGGAGAGGTTCAGAGGTGTAACCTGCTCCAGGCTGCTGCAGAAGATCCATGGGCACTGTGTGATGTCTCTCTGCTTTCTCTAACTTCACAATGAAGGAAATGCAAAGGCAGAGGACGAAATGCAAAGGCAGAGGACGAAATGCAAAGGCAGAGGACGAAATGCAAAGGCAGAGGACGAAATGCAAAGGCAGAGGACGAAATGCAAAGGCAGAGGACGAAATGCAAAGGCAGAGGACGAAATGCAAAGGCAGAGGACGAAATGCAAAGGCAGAGGACGAAATGCAAAGGCAGAGGACGAAATGCAAAGGCAGAGGACGAAATGCAAAGGCAGAGGACGAAATGCAAGACCCTTCCATCAGTAACACGCTGCAGTTCCCGCTGTGGCTGGAGGACAGAAGAGCAAAGCTCAGACCCAGACTGGGTTTGGAGGGTGAGGTGGGTAACACAGCACCTGTTTGTCCAAGAGTGAAAAAGCACTTCTTTCACAGAGCAGCATTTGGCTCTGGACTTGTGCAGCTCTTCTCTGTTCTTAAATTTAATAGAGGAGAAACCAGAAGTTGCCAGGCTGCCCCCCTGGACAGGGATTTGGCATAGGGAAGCAGCAATCATTCCCAAGGCTCAGCTTTGAAATCAGCACTGGGTGTGATCCATACTGGCTCCCTTCAGCTTTCTGAACAGGGTCAGCTGTCAAAGGATAAGGTACCCTAAAACCTGGTGAATTTGAGTGGAACAGACAAAAAGTAATCTATTTTTCAAGGGATTTTTTTCCTTGCTTTTCTAGCATTATCTGCCAGCCCTCCTTTTCTCTAGTTTTTGTCCTAACTAGCACATGTATGAGGATATGCCATCCTGCACATGGAGCAGCTCAACCAGATGCACTGGCAGTGTTTTAGAGGATCACAACTCCTCACCCAAGCTCAACCCTGTCTGAAGACCAGTGGAACAAATCCCAACAAATGCAAGGACATCCTTAACCTCTCCATAAGTGCAAAGCACATTCTTAACATGATCTTTGGTTATAAACAAGGAGCAGCATGTACATAAAAAGAAAAAAACAAGATCCTTTTCTTTGCAAACCCATTTGCACACAATGCTCTCCCCAGGGAGAGGGTATAAAATAACTGGGATGTGCTCAGACACTGCTGAGGACCTCTGAGGATTAACCCCAGAATGCTTCTGCCTGAAGCAGGGGCAGTTAAACCTCTCCCCAAATTAGAAACACAGTGTAAATCATTGCTGTCAGAACCATGAAACCATTTGGAACGTGTCAGGCAGCAGCAATTGCTTCATCACTCCAGGGGTCTCCAGAGCAGGGCTGTGGCTGAGGTTCTGCCTTGGCAGCATCCCCTGTCCTACCCTGGCAGGGACAAATCGCTTGGTGACTCTTCCTGCTTTCAGAATCTTTGGGGAGAGGCGAGGGATGTCCCTGGCTTTAGAACACCAACACTTCCTTGTATGTTTAATTTGAGAGCAAACTTTCTAAACACAACACTCCCAGGCTGGTCACTCCCTCAGACAGGAAGGGGACGCCTGAAATCCACGACTGTGCTGGTAGATCAAAAATAGCTCTTGCTACTCATACCCTAGGGGAAGGCTGTCCAGTCAGTGTTTACATATATTTATACATTTCCCATCTTTCTCTAGAAACTGTTTGTTATGTTTCCCTTCAAACCTCCACCTGCTTCTACAAAACCAGCACACTTCTGATCTAAGGGGCAACTTCTTCATTCAGCTGAGGAGTAAAATAGTCAGAAACTCGAAACTGAAATGCTTCCAGTTCCGCGAGACTCTGTTGCGTATGAAAACCACAACCTGCTTCCCACTGTCTCTGGCACTTCAGATTTCTCTCCCTGCAGTAGCTGAACTACTGAAGGCTCCTTGTTCCCGCAGGTAACCACATGAGGAACGTCTGTGCAGCAGAGGCACCGCGAGCTGTGACCCTTCCGCACATGGGACACTGCCAGAGGCACGCAGGGAACAGGAGCGGAACCGAGCAGGGCCCGGGCAGCCCCCGGCGCCTGGAGAGCGAACGGGCTCTGACCTCTGCCGGGCAGCGGCGGCACTGCACGGCCCAGCCGCTGCTCCTCACCCTCCGCAGGTGAATCCCGCCCCGGGGGCAGCTCCGCCTGTGCGGCCACCCTGCCCTTCTGTGACACCGAGTGGGACACACAGCAACACTCGGCCTTTAACTCATCAACAGAACCTCAGAGTCACCGAGGTCGGAAGAGACCTTCAAGACCCAGTCCAACTTACTAAGTAACACTGAGTCATTAAAAAAATAAATCAATCCAGACACTGAGCTCAGCGAGCCCAGTGAGCACTGGGACATCCTTCCCTTACAGCTTCATCATCACCTTGTCCCTACCTGGAAACCACCACGTCAAGGAAACTCCAGCTGCAGTGTTTATCATGAGGGATTTAATCTAAAGAGCACATCTTCTCTGGGGTACAGGTCCAAGGGAGCCCCACTTGGGCAGTGTGGGAGCTCCACCTGCTCTCCAGCCACGCTGCATTTCTACAGGAAGTGAATCTTCAGGACAAGTTTTGGTTTCCAAACCGAGATAGGATGAATGCCTTAACTGCTGTTCCCAACCCACAGCTGGCACACAAAGCCCCTGGTGAACCTTTCCATCTCCAGCTGGTGCTCCAAGGGATCACTACAGGGCTCAGTCAGGCAAAGCAGTCAGGGGGCATCAGCTGCTGCCCACCGCAGCTGAGCCTGTGAAGCAGGGCCCAGACTGCCCCTCACCAGGGACAGGTGAGCAGTGCTGACACTCCATGGGTGTTACAGCCACGTGGGGTGACTCTCACAGCCAGGGACGAGGTAAATACTGAACAACGAGTTGTAACCAAAACTTTAATCCCAAGGATCTCACAAAAGACATTTTACAAGTGACATGAAAATTCTTGTACAGTAAAGAAATGTTTAATCACTAATGTTTACAATGTACCATTAGACACAACACATCCACTCCAGGTGTCAGTTCTGCTTTTGGTCTATTCAGAGCTTCTGGAATACATGGTCATTTAACAATCAGCTAATTAAGGACTCACACCAAGTACAAAATGAACTGACCCTATAGCTATAAAGTTTTAATTCATGGAATATCAAGCAGCTCAGTCAGAACTGGAGCTGGATGAAGCTGCACCCCCAACCCCTTCCCTCCCTGTGCACTGGCTCACTGCTCCTTCCCAGACCTGGGCTATGGAGCACCCATGTCCTGCTCTGCTCCTGGCCTGATCCCACAGGAACACACCCAGGAACACGATCCCACACCATCCCTGCACACTTCCCTCCAGCTGAGCCCCAGCAACCCCCAGCCCAGCCCTCCCAGCCGCCCAGCACAGACTGTTTGTCATTCCACACACGCACACCCTCCATGTCTAATGGTACATTGAAAAACCATTAATATTACAAATCATAGATCTGCTCAGAACCATATACAGATTCACATCTTTACATTTGCCACCTGTTACAAGATACAAGGAACAAAGCAAGTTCAACAGCTAAAACATTTTAAAAATGCACCAAGCTTTATGAAGTTTCAAAACAAAACAATGTTCTGTACATACTCCTGGCCTCGGATCTCATGACTTCCTGTACACAGCTCCTTCCCACAGTCCTATTTCCTCTCATTTGACCTGGAGCGACTGAAGAACAACACAGGTAAGGTTAGGATCAGGTGTCAGCAGCAGATTTTCCTTTAAGCCCCCCAGTCACAATCAACAGGTGGTATTTAAGCATTTTAAAATTACTGTCCATTTAATAAAACAGAATATTTTATTGTTTAAGGTGAAGAATCTCCTATGACACTAGAGCTGATTCTCCAGCAAGGCACAGAAAGTAATTTTCCCATTTACTCAGAACACACAAACACTGAAGGCTCTCCTTACCTGCGAGACCTGGAGAAGGAGCGAGAAGGCTTGTGGTTCCTCTCCCGTGAGAGTGATCTCTCTCTTCTTCTGTCTCTGGAGAGGGACCTGGTACACATCACAACACCACATCATCAGAGCACAGCTTCAGCAGGCCAAGGAGGCTCCCTGAGGAGCTTCCCTGCAGGAGAGAAGGTTTCTAACAACTCAGGGGAGAACTGTTACTGATGCCCCCATTAACTCTTTCTTGAGGAAAGAATAACCAGTCTGAGCCAACAGCTTACAGTGTGCTGTGAACAGGCATGCAGTACTTTGTAGGGTTTTTTTTGCAGAATCCCACCTAATCACATTCTGATTTATGGCTGGACTCAATCTTAAAGGGCTTTCACCACCTCAGGGCTCAATGATCCTGTGCTCACAGTATCTGTGAGAGAACAGCAGATTAACACTTAAACTTTAGGGAAAACTGACAGAAGACCCCAGGCAGCTGCAGAAAGGAAATCACTTCCATTCTCAGTATCCTTCCACTGCTATCCCTGGAATCTCAAACAGCTCAGTAATTCCAGGCAAGCAATATGACAGAAACAATCTGTTTCCCTTTTCCCAAACAACTGACTGTGCACAGCCCACGCCTGGAGCTGTTTTGGGTTCTTTTCAACCCCCCAGGCTGGAGCTGTCCATGGGGCAGGGGTGGGATTCGTACCTGCTGCGGCTTCGGGAAAAGCTTCTCCTTCGCGGCGATCTAGAACCAGAAAACAGAATGTGAGGCACTTGATCCATTGGTTGAGCTTTAATGGGGTGAGGCATTTCCCAGCTTGTCAAACTCACTGTTGGGCCCAGGGAACGTGCCAAGAATAACTGGCATCCATCATCCAGTAAAAGGCATGGAAAGATTAGGCAGTAAAACCAAGCTCAGTGTGAACAGCACGTTTCCAACCACGAATTCACTTAACTACGAATGCGTCAGAGCAGAGTTGTCCAATGCAACACTTTCCATTTCAACTAAATACACTGCCCAGAACACCACACCAAAGTCCCACAGGTGGTTCCAAAAAAAAAAAAAAAATAGCACAGAGCAAATGTTTTGGAACCCATGCAAGCCAAAAAGGTCCATAACAAGACATAAGAGATATCAAGTGGAAAAAAAAAGTGAAAATGCGCTCAGTGTCAATATTGATGCCATTAAGTGCTACATTAGAACTGCATATTTGTGATTGTCATTTTTAATGCTATAGAGTGTGTTTAGACTATTTTCTTATAAAAAAATAAAAATTTAAAAATATAACCTTAGCTCGGCCCAGTTCATCCCAAAAAGTAATTGTTTTAAGTTTTGAAAACTGTTAGTAAAACCATTTAAAGGTGATAGGATTTTTCTGGCAAGGAAAAGCTACATTTTGTTAGAGCTTCATTAAAAATTTAGTTTGGCATCTCACATGCAAATATCCTGGTTTTTACATAATTCACAGTGTAAGAGCTTTCATATCACCCTTAAAAGTTTTCTCAAGCAACATATGTACGTTACCACTCAATTATGCACAGCCAGCCTTTGATTGAGAAAAGTAATTACTTATAAGCCGCTTACTCCTTATTTTAACCAGCAGTAAACTGTATAAGCAGGAAAAACTTACAAGTCTTTGGTTTCAACAAGCTAGAAATGGTGAGGTGAGGCTGCCGGACTGACTGCCAAGAAGAATTTGCTGAAAAGGTTTTGCCAGATGTTGCGTTGTATTTAGTTGGTTGGCGAAGGGGGTGTTGTGGATTTTTCCTGCTTTTTTGTTAGCCGAAGGCTGCTGCTGTAGTTGTTGTGAAGACATTTGGTAAATAAACAGCTGAGCTGATTGGCCGGGAATGTGTGGGCGGTCGAGGTGGCTGCTGCCGATTTGGTTAAGGTTGGAGAGAAGGCTGAGAGAAAACAGCATGCTCGGGAACCAAAGGGCGGTGCAACCTGACGACTGGCCATGCCTGGGTCATGTGAAACGACACCAGCCAAGCTGCATGGGGCGCGCTGGTCACATGACGCTGAAAGGGCTAGTTGGCTGGCTAATGCAGACTCAGAGGGTGGTGAGAAGAGACATGATGGTGACTCTGTAACGGGTTCATTTTTATTAATAGATGGACCAAAAAGCATAAAAAAAATGAAAAACAAGCCATCAGTACAACCATCTATTAGCTAACAAATACTCCTAATGTGTTATTTTTCTCAACAGCAAAAGGGTAAGCTTGAAACCCTGGCTTGGGAGGACTTCACTCACCTGCCAGAGGTAAATTCAGTCCTGTAAAAACCACGGTGCACACTTAAACTGCCAGACAAACTAGTCTGGGTCCAAGGATGTGCCAGTTCCCAAAAATCCTGCTATATATCCTAGAGCTGGGTTTGCAAACGTCAAGTGACAGGATCGTCACAAGATGCTTTATTTCCATGCTAACACTAAAGTGTCAAGATTCCAGATGTTTAGAGCAACTGTTAACCTATTATTAAACAGCTGCCTGCTTGGGAAGTATTTAAGTTTCTGCAAACAAAGTGGAAAAACCCATTGGTATGGAAATGCTAAACTGCTGTATGTCATGTTCTGCCATTATGGAGTAAAGGAAAGGAACAGCCTAAGTTGAAGTATGGGGAAGAAAGGGAAAGTGTGACTCGAAGATGAGCAGGTTTTAAGAGGAAGGAGGATAAGCCCAGGACAGAGGACACTGACTACCAACTGCACAGTCACCTAAGGACAAAAGCCAACAACATTCAACACAACTCAAGTTCACCTCGATTTTGTGGGGAGTAGATTTTGGGCTTTTTTTTTAGATTTGCCATTTCCAAATCATGATCAGAGATAGATGAACGTCATCCATCAACATGCCTTTAACAAGCCTGCTTCTAGGATGCTACGTGGGAACTGTGCCAAGAGCTCTAGGATTGTGCTGTGCCCAGGTACCTGCGCCGAGGAGGGGGACTTCTCCTGCGGTAGTCATCCCGAGGGCGCCGGCCCCACGACGGAGGGGGGCCGCGGTTCCGACTCCGCTTCTCGCCGTTGGAGAGCTCCACGCGGACACGGCACCCACACAGCGTTCTGGGAAGAGAGGGGGACGCCGGTTAGCGTTTCCAGGGAGAAGGCAGCACGGGGTAAAGCATACGGGATGCAGGAAAGGGAAAAAGAAAAGGGCAAAAATGTTCTGTCATCAAAGCAGTGTCCAAAGTCAGCTCCAGCATGACTGGGGGGATCCTTCCCTGGAAGTGTCCAAGGCCAGGCTGGATGGGGCTTGGAGCACCCTGGTCTGTATCCAGTGGAAGGTGTCCCTGCTCATGGCAGAGAGTGGAGCTGGATGGGTTTCCAGCCCAAACCATTCTGGGATTCTTTGGCAGACAAAAGGTTTGGCTGCTTCTCCAAATTGCTGTGCCAGTGAAGCAGGCAGGAAAGAGCAAAGGAGAGTCTCCCTGATCAGTTTTGCTCCTTTATAGCAACACCTTCTGCAATTTAATGAACACACACTAAGAGATGCAAGTAATTTGTAACTTGGGAGTTCAGCTGTGAAGTGCAAAATGAACCATTACAATGCTATTCACACAGGAGGGCAGGGTTAGACAGGATATTGGGAAGGAATTCTTCCCTGTAAGGGTGGGGAGGCCTTACAGCAGCTGTAGCTCCCCCTGGATCCCTGGAAGTGTCCAAGGCCAGGCTGGATGGGGCTTGGAGCAGCCTGGGATGGTGGAAGGTGTCCCTGCCCATGGGGAGCGTGGGACTGGATGAGCTTTGAGGTCCCTTCAAGCCCAAACCATTCCAAGATTCTACTGCTGCACTATAAGAACACCCTTACAGTACTATATCAATAAATAGTGCATAAGAAATAATACGTAAGACCTCAGTCTTGCAATTTAAGCTTCACAATTTAAAACTGTATCCCTCCTACAATATCTCATATTTTGACCAGCCAAGCATACAAGCACATTTTACCTTCCATCTAGTTCTCTTACTGCATCAGCTGCATCTCGGGGATCTTCGAATTCCACAAAGGCAAAACCAGGAGGATTTCTCGCCACCCATACACTGCGCAGTGGTCCATAGTAGCCAAAAGCTCGCTCTAATTCCGTTTTGTTGCCATTGTTTCCAAGGTTACCCACATAGACCTTGCAGTCCAGCGGACAAGAGTCACGATGCATTGCTAGGACAAGAAAAAAGTTCACATGTATTTAACACAGAGCATGTGCTCGTTCACTTCCAAAGAAGTCACTCTATTGGCTGCTTCCCCCTGAAGCTTCAGCAGTGATACGTTCTGATGGAGACACTGTTTGGAAGGGGCGGGTGGAGTGGGAGAACACTGTTAAAACCCAACAAAAAAGAAATCTGCTATGCCGCATTGTAGTTAAAATTCACTATTTCGGGAAATTTCGTTAACTTTTCCGGTTAGATTTGAGTGTGGGGAGGTCCCTGCGCCCCTCTTCCTGCTCAGCGCGGGGGGGGTCTGCAGAGGGCGCTGCGCGGGCGAGGCTCCATTGTTCGCGGATCGGGATTAGGATCAGGGCGATCCGCGCACGCACGGGGGGTGGGGGGGCAGCGCCATCTCCCGCCGCGCTCCGCGGGCAATGCCCGCGTACTCGCTCCGGAGCTGCTCCTCGGCGCGGCGGGAGGAACCAGCGCTGCCCCTGGCGGGCGGGACGCCGCCACGCCGCCCCCGCGGCTCCCGGCACGCCTCGCACGCCGCCGCCAGCAGGCCGAGAACGGGCTCTTCCCGCCAAGCCGCGGCCTCCGCGCCGTTTCCCTGCCCGGTTCCGCTCAGGGCCGCGGCAGCCGCCGCCCCAGGCCCGCCGCTACAAAATGGCGGCTGCTCTTTGTCTGCCGCCGCCGCCGCTTCCATCCGCCCTGCCGGGCACTGAGACCGCGGCTGCCGCCTCCCCCCGCCCTCCGGGGTGCAGATCCTCACCGGTGCTCAGAGGGAGGGCGCGCCAAGGGAGCGCGCGCTAAACTCAGCCGACTCGACCCTCAGCGAGACCCCAGCTCCGCTTTCCCTCACTGGACAAAATGGCGGCCAGCAGCGGCCCCGCCCGTTCTTATATAGTGCCAGTGCTCGCCCACGTGATGCCAGGCGATAGCGAATCAGAAGGTGCCGTTGCGCTGATTGACAGGTGGCGTCACGGCGCGCGCGCGGGTGGGTGGGATCTTGGCAATAATGGCGGGAGCGCTGAGGCGGCCCCGCCCGGGCCTGAAGTCAGTAACAGCCCCAGAGCTGCTGTTGTTCTGGCTAACATGGAAAATAAAGTTCATTTCCCTGTGTCTCTGGCCCGATGAGGTCCGTCCAGGTAGGGTTTACACTTATGAACGCTTCAATTCTCTCAGAGCCACTTCTCCCCATAAGGTTTAAATAAGTGTGCTGAGCAAACTGCTGTCACACAGAGTTTTTGGTAAATTTTATGTCCGGACTTTGCTTACTGAGGCACAAAGGACGGAACTGATTTTTTGTTTTGTTTTGTTTTTTAGTGCTTGAGAAAATGAGAGGATTTGAACGGAGGAATTTCAGTTCCACATACACAGTGCTGTTGATGTGCTTTGCCAAACTCCTACTCATACATGATGTTTGTATGTACAACATGGGTTTTAACCTCTAATTAAACAATTTATTTGCTAGAAAAGGGTTGCCTTAGATAACAAACCTGACTTGGGTTGTCAGGTAATATAAGAAACCCACCCAGGAGCTGTTGCTGCAATAACTTCCCAAAAACCTCCCTTTGCAGCCAGGCTGGGTTTGATCCAGACTTCAACTCTTTGCCATGAGCCAGAGAAGACAAATTTATCTGGTACAGGTATAATTAACAATACTTTCAATCGTGTCATACACAAAAAGGCATTTTGAGTACAAATTAATGCTCATTGACTATGCTTCCCAAGCAGGAACTGTGCAGAGGACGGGGTGTTCTTATCTACCAGAATTCCAGAAACCCAACTGGAATTAAAAGCAACCAGCTGATATAATTAACTGGAATTTTCAAAAATCTTTTGCATCATCTCCCATTATTTTTAAGAGCTTTTTCTCAGTAAAATCCTCCAAGGGTCAGAACTGGCCAAGGGACAGAAACACAACAATGATTTTGAGGTAATGAATGCTCCAAAGTATCTTTATTGTGTGTACAGTTATCTGAGAGTTACCTGCCTTTAATTAAGGAAATCTAATCCATTGTAATCTAAATTAGCTGATGGCAAATTTCCTGAGGCAACACAAACAAAGGAAATAATTTGAAGGTTGGAGCCGTTCACTTTATGACTTGATGGTGATTTCCAGCACCCACCTGCCTTCTCCAGGGGGGTTTGCAGCATTCCTAGACCCTCCTCACATCACATAATGTACATTTCAAACATGATTTAAGTTTTGCAAAAATAGATATTAAGAAAGAGAACAAATGTTAGAGAGCAATTTGGATAACCTTGTAATCCTAACAGAACTTTTAATTTCATACCGAAGTTACACATGGTGCACGAAGATAATTCCAGCTGACAGACTTGGGAACAAAGGATTTATTCAGAATTCAGTTCACGTGCTGGAAAGCAAACACAGCACTCAGCACTCACCTAGGACAGGTTACCTGCTCTAGTCAAGCACTTCTTCCCTGGGGTTAAGCCTGTCACCACACTTTATAAATCACAGCCCACAAAAATCATGTCATCCAAACATAATCTGTTTTCAGTTTACTTTTGGCATTATTTAGAAACTGAACGTGGCCCATGAGCTGGACACAAGGCAGAGGTCAGAGTGTTCAGCCAAATTCCCGGAGCCGGGGTTGGGATGTGCCAGCACAGCCACGCAGCACTGGTGTCATTCCAAAGTCAGCACTTTGATTGTCCCCAAACCAGCCCTCTGCATGTCACACATCTGGAAGATTTGTGCTGCATTACTTCCCTGCTTCTTCCAAGTTTCTGAGTGTTTGGAAAATCCTGCTGCTTTGCACTCTCTGGCTTTTTCCACTTGTGTCCAATATCATTGGTTAAATGTTTAATAACACCCCCAGACCAGGATCCAGGACCACACTGATCTGGAGTACGGTGTTCTAGTCAAACCGTTGTCATGGTTTCTGAAATTTCAGTTTCACATAGGAAAATGAACACATTCTAGACGTGGTTTCGAAGAAACCTCAGCTGTGTGAGCCAAATTTGAGCGATCACAGAACCACAGAATATCCTGAGCTGGAAGGGACCCACCAAAAATCTACTCCTGGCCCTTCACAGGACCAAAATCCACCACGTGACTGAAAGCATTGTCCAAACACTCCTGGAGTTCTGGATACCTCAGGAGACAGATAATATTTACTGCAGAATACTTCTATCTGCAAGAGGATCTCTTAGAGCTGCTCCTCCAGCCAAACCACACCCCAGCAAAACCAGTTGTTTTGAGGCAGGGTTCTGCCTTTTGCTGGGAAACGTCATTGCTCGAACACAACAGGAACTGGCAGAGGCAGTTCTTCAGTAAGTTCTGTCAGTTCTTCAGGCACCTTCAGTCAGAAACCCACTGCAACCAGGCACATCCGAGCCTGCTGCCATGAGGTTCCTGTGGATTTGCCCCATTTTCACATCCTGCCCATCGACCAGCCCTGCTGAAGGCTGTTTTCTGAAGAAACAGACTTACACAAGCCTGATCTTTAGATATATTTCAGTGTGTGAGCTCATTCCCACACACTCTTCTGTTTACAGGGTACAAGCCCCTTATTTCCTTACTTTTAAAAGATATATTTTTACACTGTGAAAGTTTTTATCTCTACCTCAGACTTCATGTAAAGAGAGAACAAAACAACAGACTTGTAATTTATGTATCATAGACCTAAAGTAAGACACAGTACCAAGCAGGGTGTCCCCAAGATTCAGCACTTGGGGATTAATTAGTTAATTAGTGATGTTTCTTTACCTGGATGACATTTAATTGCTCATCCTTCATCCTCACCTTTCAAGGTATGAGCTTTCTGCCACTGCTTAGAAGAAGAAGACCCCACTTGGGGCCTCATGTCTAAGCTCCTGCCACCACAGTGACATTTTCTTGTAGGGGCAGATCCCAGAGTTCATTTTCATGGAGACATCGCTTGTTTTTATTCAGGTGAGGTCCTCAGGAGACTTCTGCAACCCTGTGGAACCTGGGATAAGCTCAGAGAGCTCAGTGGGTGTTACAGAAGCAGCAAAAAGGGACCTGAAGCTTTGTCTCAGCTTCACCTGAGTTTGTTTTGCACACATAAAATATTCCATCTGGAGACTATTTTGGGCAGAAAAGAGAATCAGGCCCAGGCTTGGCTTCAGGGTAGGTTTTGGAGGACAAAATGCTCATGCTTGCTACCATATCCAGACAGAGCTGTGAATCCCAAGAGCTTCTGTAGATCTGGCTTGAAATCAGAAAATGGAAAATGGAAACAGTGAGCCTGAGTCACTGCTGTTCAACTCTAATTTTAATTCCATGGAAGATGGGAGTTTTCTCTGGAATGATGCAGTACACAGTGCATGGGGGCCAGGATTTCAAACTGCTCCTGGAACAGTTTACCCCTCTCCCAAATGGATTGCTGGCACCTCTCCAGAGGGCACAGGACTGTCCCCAGCAACAAGGAGGTGACACAGAAGAGCTGAAAGCACCCAGAGCAGGAAGAATCCTGGAATTCACTCCTGGGAGCTGAACTTCACCTCTTGAAATGGTTCTGGAAGCCATGGCTCTGCTGGCTCCTTCCCCACGGACAGAAAGCTGGTGATGCCCCCATAGCACCTCGAGTGCAGGTGTGATGGTGCCAAACTCTCCGTGGTTTGCTGTGAGGTGTCATTTCCTCCCATCTCTGAGTGAGGGAGGCCGGGGAGGGCAAACAGCTGCTGCTTCTCTGGCAGCTCAGGGCTCTCTATTTACTGTGAGCGTGGTCAGAGTTTCCTCTCAGCAGGGCGGTGCCCGGCTTCCCACACACGGCACAGCAGCTCACAGGATTTCGGGTCTGTTGGGCTAAGAGCAGTAAGGGAAAAAAAAAACCAACACCTACTACTCAAAAATAATAATAATAATAATAATAATAAAAGACTTGATGTTTTCATCAGGGAAGCAGGAAGACTTCTGGCGCCCACCCTCCTGTTACTGGTGAGTAACAGAGAACAGTACACGGAAAAAATTCCTCAGGTCTCTCAGCCTGTCTCCCCACAGATAGAGGATCCCTTTGATGCAGCACAGTCTTTGTTTAATTAAGTTTTCAAACCCCAGGCCAGAGGATCCCCCTTACCTAATGAGGCTATTTGCACATTTGCTTTGCTTTCTGTTCCCTCCGCCAGTTCCTTCTTCCCCCTCAACTGGGCCTCCAGGCTTTCTCTTCCCTTTTTCTTTCATGCTCTGCAGCAGGCCATATTCCCTTCCTCCCCCACCTGGCTCCCCGGGGAAAGGACTGGAAAGCAAAACAAAAGAATCACTCCCTGGGAAACTATAATTGGCACAACCCTGCTGCTCCAAAACTCCCCTTGAAGGTGAGGGAACAGTGAAAGCCCCTCCCATGCAGAGACCAGGAAAAGCCGGAGGAAGGGAGCGAAGGCTTTGAAGCCGAGGCTAAAACCTTTGATGGCTCCAAGAATGCTGTGAGGGAGGCCCCAAGGGGACCCAGCTCTGCTCAGCCCTCGTTACCTCCCTGGCAGAACGGGCTCCTGCTCCACTCTGCAGCGCTCAGGGCTCTCACAGAGGTTAACTCATCCCAGCTAAAAATACCACCTGCGAGTGCTGGTGGTACAATTTCCCCCTGTGACATTAGCGCTGACCCCATTACAGCCCGGAACATTTCCTGCTGGGTACCTGGCTGGAGTGTGTGATTGACACATTTTATGTTTTCTTTAGAAAAATTGTACCTCTCGTGGATACAAGGTAACCCTGACGCTGTGCAGCCTCAGGGAGATATCACAAAGTGACCACCGTGGTTATTCTGATTTCTCCCAAGTCCTTGGGAGGAAGGAAATGGCCAGGGGAAGGGCAGTGGGGAGTGACCACCAGAACATTCTCCAAGTGCCCCTGCCCCAATCCCACATTGCTTGTGGTCACTCGGTGTTTTTCCAATGGAGATGCCAATAACTGCATCCAATGAAAGCCCACTGTGCACTGGAGACTTGAAAAGTTCATGGATGAATTGTCCCAGATGTTTTACACAGGACTTTGGCCAATGCTTATTAATCCTTGAAGATGTAACCAAGGGATCCACGGGGGATAATTTGGTATAACCACAGCATAAGTGCTGCCCTGGAGACTCAGACGTGAAGCCGGGCCCTGATGTACCAATATTTAACAAATGTCACCTTTAATTGGTGACACACTCTAATGGGTGACACTCTTCTTAACGATCAGGACTCGGTAATGAAATCAGGAAAGTTTATTGGGTGGCTCACACATAGCTGCCTTGAGGAACATAATGAAAAGCAATTTGGTGTCCATGGAAGCTGCGAGAACAGACGAGGCTGTGAAGCCCTGCAAGGGGCCTGTCTGTGCAGGACAACGTGTCTGCATCCACCTGGGCCTGGCTTTATCAGAAATGCAGCCCTGTGCCCCTGGAAAAGGAATTCATGGCTTTGGAAAACACTGAGCAAATGATCTTTCCAATCTTCTCCAGGAATCGCTCCTCAGAGATGACAAATACATTCACTGTCTTCCACTTTGAGAAGCAGGAACTCGTCCTCTTAAGTGGTTTCAGCCTAATGATCCAGTCACATCCTGAGTATCCAAATTCTGCTGAAATTACCTGCTCAGAGATCATATAGTGAATATAAAACCTTGTGTGATGTCAGCTTGTAGGGTTTCAAAATATATCAGAATTTGGCTTTTTGCCCGTACTACCATTTGCACTTTTATTGTTTAGTGAGTTTCTCCCATTTTACAAGACTTCAAACAAATTTCTTTTCTGTACAATCAACAGATTTAAATTAAATTTATACTGAACATTAAAATCCAGTGGGATCATATTTAGGTTGCCTAAAGAAGCTGTGGCTGCCCCATCCCTGGAAGTGTCCAAGGCCAGGTTGGACAGGGCTTGGAGCAGCCTGGGACAGTGGGAGGTGTCCCTGCCATGGCAGGGGGTGGGATGAGGGGCTTTAAGGTCCCTTCCAGTCTAACCATTCTGGGATTTTATTAATTACGAGCTCTGAGATTTTCTGTGAGTAACTTGAACTTGCTTGAACACGTCCAGAGGAGGACACCAAGGCTGGTGAAGGGCTTGGAACATAAACCCTACAAAGAATGGCTGAGGGAGCTGGGGTTGTTTGGCCTGGAAAAACGGAGATTCAGGGGTGACCTTATCACTCTCTACAACTCCCTGAAAGGTGGTTGTACTCAGGTTGGGGTCGGTCTCTGCTCCCAGGCAACTACTGACAGAACAAGAGGACACAGACTTAAGCAGCACCAGCGGAAGTTTACATCAGACATCAGAAAAAAAATCTTAACTGAAAGAATGATTGAGTGCTGGAATTGTTTGCCCAGGGAAGTGGTGGAGTCACCAGCCCTGGATGTGTTCACAAAAAGACTGAGTGCCATGGTTTAGTTGATGAGGAGGTGTTAGGTCATAGGTTGAACAAAATGATTGTAAAGGTCTTTTCCAGCCTAGTTCATTCTGGGTTTTGCTGAGTGTACATTGCAGGGGTCGCCAGTACTGTTAATTTAGATTCCTCCCACCCAGCTCAGGGTCCCACACCTGAGCCATATGGAAAGGAAGAAAATCTACTGCCACACCAGAGACACTTTTCCTGATCAACCCTGGAACATCTGGATAACCCCTGTCCATCATCTCGGGGCACAGGAAACTGTGTTAGAATCAAAAGTTCTCACAAAACAAGAGAGACTGCAAAGGAAGAAGAAACTGCCTGCAAAGCTGCAATCTATTCCTTAGTTACAGCTGAATATTTTAAACCCCAGCTTTATTATTGCTGGAGCTGCCTCATTTCCCTGGCACAAGGTGTTAGTCACAGAGGGCTGTGGAGCCCATTCCCATTGTTCCCGAGCTCCCTGGGCTGCTATAAAAGGCTGCCAAGGGCACTCGGTGTCACTGCACTGGAGCAGCACCACGGGGCTGGCAGGAGGCTCTGCAGGTCAGGGCTGCACTGGATCCAAACACCACCAGCAGTAAGTGGATAATGTTCCTTTTGTAACTGGGAGATGCTTTTAATTAATGTAGAGTTAACTGTTGATCAGAGCAGCAAAGTGTCATTTCTCTATTGTGTCTGCATTAGCATAACTTAAAATATCCCTCAGCATTTAATACACACTTCTCCATGTATATTTATGTGCATGTATCTGCATTTAATACACGTTTTTCATCAGAACTAATACCCACTTGTTACTTCACATCTAGTTTGATTTCAATATATTAACCAAGAAAATTACTCACAAATTACTGGGGCAGACTTATTAAGAATGAGCTTGTTACAAGCAAATACAGAATTGATGTGTATTTATGTTCTATTAATGTATAATTTGTTTTTTTATCCAGCCACTGACAATATTCAAGTTAGTATGAAGACAAGTCATTTGAGGAGATGCTGAGGTTTTTATTATCCCAATTTTCTTCTGCACAGAAAGAATTATTCCTTCAAAAAAATTGTACAGGAAATTGTCTTTACTACTCTTACACAACAATTTAAATGCTGCAACTTTTTTTTGTTGCCCCTCCAGGTTTTGATGTAAAAATTAATACAGGATTTGCTGGTAGATGGATAAAGGATTTGCTGGAGCCAATCCTAAAACAGTCATTACTACCAAAAATGAAGAAATTTTAGGGCTAGACCTGGCAATAAAGGTGTTGTAGGGCTGAAGAGATGGGTAGATATGGGTGCACCATGAGCAGATACAGAGCTGGATGAAATTATAACATAGATTAAAGTAACCATCGCACAATTACATCTTCTAGTTGTCTCTTCCCTAAGCCAGAAATTCACTTCTTCACAGAACAGAAATCCAGTATCAGTCTAATGTAATCCTGGATATTTAGGGGTCAGCATGGAAAAGGTTCTGTTCTTGAAGGCCCAAACCCCAGGGCTGTGAACACCTTTTAACTTGATATGCCTACTCCAGCCTTAAATACCTTTTGAGTTTCATGATTTTCAGTAATCCCGATCTTTGTGTCAATTTGCTGTGAAGTTTTTTAATCAGGAGGGTCTCTTCCAAGTCCTGAAATAATTTTCTGTGCTTGCAAATGCACAAGAGTTCAAAATGTTCTATCAAGAGGCAACAGTGGGAAAGGAGATTTAGGACTCTAAGCAAGGAAATGTAGAAATATCCTGTGAATCCCACCTGTCCTCTCCTGTGTATGTTACAAATCCACGGGTCCGGGATGATGTGGGAGGTCCTGGGATGCTTTACCACAGCACAGTGCTCCTCTCTCACCCCTGCTTAAAGGCTGAAATTGATTTTGTCAGGTGAAAGCAAGAACAGAGGGAAAGATTTCTGATCCACCATCAGCTTCTCGTCCTGTGGAGCTGTTTAAAAGAAGAGAGAAAATGTTCCTGCCCCAGAGATCTCTGCAGACAGTTACACTTTTGGCAATTCTTTTTTTTGCCTGTTTTGCAATGTGCCAAGACCTTGAAAAGTAAGCAATGTTACCTTTTTACTTCATTGATATCATTAGAAAACTGCTCACTTTTGATTCCATGGGCTGTGTTCTGAATTGCTTTTGGTTACTCCAGGCATGCCAGAAGAAGAATTCCATGTATTTGATACAGCACCATTTTACCTCACCCTCTCTGCAGTATAAAATTAGACCAATTGCGTATTTAGATGTGTAACATGGACCACATTTCAGTTGTCACTTTTAAACACAGTGTAGCAAATCACATAAGGATGTTCAACAGAAGCCATGGAGATGGCACATGCTGAAATTCCATATTTAGGTTCCCATTCAGATCCAAATCTGCAGCAGGAGCCTATAGCTGCAGTTAGATCATCTCTGAGCAGCCTGGAATCCTGAAACATTTGCATCTGAGATTTCGCCTGCCCTCCTCCGTCAAGAGTTGACTCAAAAATTTTAGTGTATCTGAAGAAAATAGGAGTTTGGTTTTATTTCATAGATATCAGTGATTTCAGGTAAATTACTCCCGAGTTACAACTCTGGGAGGAAAGAAACAAACCCAAGAGTCCCATAACACTGAGGTGATGGAAAGGGAACTTTATTCTGCTATTGAAACCTCTGTAAAGAATCTAAATTTGGGAAAGGCCAAATTGTCAATCTCCCCAGTTTACCCTTCTTTAAAAAGAGCAGATTGAAGGTCCACCTTTGGGAATAGCACAGCATTTCAGCTTCCCATCTGCAGGGTTCTCTAGGCTGCTGGAGCCTGAGGCACCTCCGGTGCTCCTCAGCGCAGAGAAGCACCGGGGACGCCCGGATGCGAACCGGCATCTCCCGCCGCTGACCCCGTGTCCCCTCCCTTGCAGCAGGAGGGCAGTGACCGAGCACCAGCTCATGCACGACAAAGGGCGGGCGGCCCAGGGGCTGAAGCGCCTGCGGTGGCTGCACCACGCCCTGGGGGCCGTGCACACCGCCAGCAGCAGGGACATCCCCGTCCCCAACGCCGCGTGGGATGCGCACAAGAGCCGAGATCCCTCAGATTTCAACAGCAACCACGGAGAGGAGGCTTCAAGCTTCATGAAACAGCTGCTGGAACCGATGGAAGCTCAGGGCTTCGTCCCACTGAAGCAGCTGGATGGGAAAATCCCACAGGGTAACTGGAACCCACAGCGCCTTTTCGACCCCCTTTGATTACTCCCCCCAGTGCCAGCCCAGCCCAGTGTCTGTCCCTCGCTTTACACGTGCACTGCTGGAGGAACGGCTCCAGCGCAAAGGTGAACAGCAAAATGAAAACCCTTAACTGCATTCCCTCCTCCCGGTGTTCACACAGAGCCCCACGCAGGGCAGATCCTCTCCCATCTGTGAGATGCGTCCCCTCTCTTCCCTCACCCTGTGTGTCTTGGATGTCCTCGAGATGCCGCAGCCCGCTGGAGCTCCTGGAGCTCGCACATAGCAGGAAGTCTGGGTCATTAATCTGCACATTCACAGGCTCATTCACAGCCCAGTGTTTTGACTCTCGAAGAACTTTACCTCTAAATACAGGTTCTCTTCCATTCACGCCTGCCTGCAGTAATTTCACACTCTGTTCTAGTAATCACTTTTCTTATACTGTAGTTACAAAGGCTTTTTCCTGCTCCTTAGCCTGCAGACTGTGTTTAGCATCTTGGACCAGTCAAGTTTTCCTTCGTTTTCCCAGGTAGAAATGGGCAGTGATTCCCAGTCAGCCAAAGTCCCAGACATCCACCTTGTTCGGCTGGTGCCAGAGGTGAGAATGAGCTTTCAGGGTCCCTCTTTGAGCCTTTTGTTCCACGCTTCCCTTTCTTTCTTCAGGTGAAATCCCTCCAAGAGCTCCCACAGCAGCAGGAAAACAGATTCATGAGGCCACCTGTGTTTCATGAGAGGCACCACTGGATTTTGCTGTTCACCTTTGATAACAAATTGACCATCTCTGTCTGAGCAAAGCTAGATCCAGTTTAACTGTAAAGTCAGTCTTTCAGAAATTAAATCTGTCATGTGTGTTAAAAGTCTATCAGCATTTCCATTGAGTAGGGACTCTACACACTGTTTTAAAGCCTGAAATTCCTCTGTTGCTGATAGACTTCAACTGTATTGAATGGAGTTCTCAATGATTAAAATGCGAACAATAAAACCCGTTTTCACCCTCTTAATTGCCTTTTTTTCCCTAGAAATGTGAATAAAATGAAGCATAAGGACATTTTCCCAATGTCTCTACACATCTGGGATGAGTATGGGAACACTTTCTTCTGTTATGTCATTCCTCACAGCTCCCTATTAGGTGCCCAAGGCCTGTCAAACCAATGTTGAAGCCAATGGTTTCAGACATTCCTCATGAGCCGGGAGGAGGGAGATTAAGAAGGGTAGTACAGCCCAAGCTGTACGATGAGTTTGCTGAGCTGGGCTGTGGGATTCCTCATCAGAGGCAGAGGATGGAGCCCCGGGGGCCTGACTGTGACAGCTCAAACCACTGGGAAATGATCCTGTCTTGCCCAGCACACTGGATCAGCCTCTCTGTCCCTGCAGATGCAGTTTCCTCTGGGACTGAGGGGTTGTCCTTGACCCCCGGGAGGCAGAGGGGACTGCTGGTGGCTCGGTGGCCTCTGTCCCTGGGCACGCCGTGCTCCTGTGGCCATTGGGTGATGTGTATAACCTCTACGGGGATGGGGACAACCAGCCTCCCCTGGACGGCGAGCCCAGGCTCTGTGCTGGGAGGCTGCGGGTCACAGCACCACTGCGGGAAGGAGGGAACTTATGCAGGCAGCCAGGCCAGGGGAGTTACCCCAGGAGCATCCCAGCAGCACCGCGGGCAGGCCGGCACCGCAGAGCTCACAGCGCCGCTGCCTCTGCCCGGACCCAGGGGACAGCGAGGGCTGATGTGCCCCCGCCGCCCCTCCAGCCGCGCCCGCTGCCCGGTCCCGCTGCCCGGTCCCGCTGCCCGGTCCCGCTGCCCGGTCCCGCAGCCCCGGGCGGGCACGGCCCGAGCCCAGCGCGGGGCCGGGCGCGGCGCAGGCGCTGCCGGCGGGGGCGGGCGGGCGCGGGGCCCCGCCCGGGCGGGGCGGGCCGGGCTCGGGGCGCCTGCGCTGCCGTAGCGGTCCCTGGGCCGCCCGTCCCGGCCGGGTCGCTGTCGGTGCGGGGGGCGGCGGTAGCGGCGCGGGGCGAGCCCCCGGTCCCGAGCCCCCCACCCGCCTCTCCGCAGCCGCCTCGCCGGGACCCCGCCTCGCCTGCAGCTCCTGCCGCCCCTCCGGGGGCTCCGGGTAAGCCGCTCCCGCCGTGTTCCCGTGGGCGCCCCCCGCCCGGCGCTCCGCATGCCCTCCCCGCCTTCCTCTTTGCCTCCCTCCCCGCGGCCCCTTTGCTGCTCCGGGGGAGCGGAGCGGGGGCGGCCACCCGGAGCCCCGGGGCGCTGCGGGCCGGGGTCCATCCGGCGCCGGGTGCCGCTCCCGCGGGGCGGCCGCGCTGCGGGCCCGGGGCTCCCCCGCTCCTCCTCTGTTGCTGGCTCGGGCTCCCTTTGTCCTCTCCCGGGGATGCTGCCGGGCTCATCCGCCGGTCGGGCCGCGGGGCCGCCACCCCAGTGCCACGCCGGTGTCACCTCCCGGGTCGAGCCCCGGTGCGGGGGCGTCCGGCCCCGCTCCGTCCCGCGGCCCCCGGGGTGATGGGTGGGCTCGGAGCGCCCATCCCCGTGGAAGTGCCCCGAGCACCAACAGGTGGTTTGGCACCGACACTTTCTCATTTCTTTCCCTTCCCTTTTTCTCCTGCACCCCATTCTGTCCGATTTTCCTGGTTTGATCTCTAGGAAGTGAAAACCGCCCATGACTTTTACACCTCCCGCTCACCACCTCAGGGTGCAACCCCCCATCTCCGGGTGTCCAACCCCATTTCTGGGGCTGTCACCTCCGAGGGTGTGACCCCATATCCAGGGGCACTCGCAGAGTGTGACCCCCCCACTTGTCTGTGTCACTCTGAGCTGCTCCTCCATAAAGCCGTGACCCCACCTCACATAAAGCCGTAATTCCATCTCAAAAGTCACACAGATCCTCACCAGCTCCTGTCCCGCGGGGAGCCTGCGAAGGCGGCACACACGGAGCTGCTGTCTGGGAGGGAGGTGGATTGCGGGGTGTAAAAACCTGCAAAAACTGAACAGAAAGAGTCATTTGAGTGTGTTGGCAGTGCCTGGGGTTGTAAAAATAGGAAGTGTCTCACCTGTTTTGTCTGCAATTTCTAGTAATAGTTGCAAAACTCTGTTACCTTACTGCGAGTTATGTGGTGCCCAGGAGGAGCAGGGTAAGGCGCAGTTGGACATTTGAAATCTTTGGGGTTTTTTGTGCGTATCAGGAAATAGAGCTGGGGTGTCAAATATCCTGAAACTGCTGCTGACTGAGGGTACCACACTTCAGTATTTATATACTCTATTGTCAGAAATAAAAGGATATTCAGATATATATCTTGCTTAAAAATAAATATGTCACAGACTTGGGTTTGGATTTTGGGCTATTTTTTAACCTACAACTTGCTTAAAGGCAGTGATCCTCTGGATTTGGTCAAATTTCTCTGAGAAAAC
Organism: Prinia subflava; assembly: GCF_021018805.1. Taxonomy (NCBI): domain Eukaryota; kingdom Metazoa; phylum Chordata; class Aves; order Passeriformes; family Cisticolidae; genus Prinia; species Prinia subflava. Next base: position 4,771,586 of record NC_086269.1, read on the forward strand.
ATCGAGTGAAAGTGCTTAAGGGCAAGTAAATGCCCTTTTTGCTCATTCCTCAGTTGCTCTGTTATTGGGATGACTTTCAGGATTTAGATAAATTTCACAGCAGAGGAACCAGTAGGCAACTGGTGGAATTATTTCTGCAGGGGTTATGGGAAGAATAACTTCTGGATTAGATGCTTCAGTGTGATCTTCCTGAGTTTTGAACATTCATTAAAGATAGAACGTGGTGGGAGCAATAAACATTTGCAGTACTGGCTGAAATTGTGGTTTTTGAGGCACAAACTTTCTTAAGTTTCCTTCCCTCTAATTTCAGATCAAAAACGTTCAAAACAGGAAGTTTGACTTGTACCTTTTATTTTGTAAGACTTTTCCCTGCTCAGCTTAGACCGGTGATGTTGTTAAAATCTGAACTCTGTGATTAAGCATCACTTACTGGCTTTGGGCTCGTGTTTGAGGATTATTTATCATTTATAATGTTTGATGTTCCTCCCTCCTCCTTTCGTGCCAGCCATGGCCATGACAGGCCCCACGCCGTGCTCGTCCATGAGTAACCACACCAAGGAGAGAGTCACGATGACAAAGGTGACGTTGGAGAACTTCTACAGCAACCTCATTGCCCAGCACGAGGAGCGGGAGATGAGGTAAAAATCCTCCTTGTTTCCCTTCCATACTGGATAAGAGCCAAAATTTATATTGAAGGAATTTAGTTTTCTTGTGCCAAAGCACAAATAAAATCACAGACTGCTTTGTGTTAGAAAGGACCTTAAAGCTCATCCTGTTCCACCCCCGGCCATGGGCAGGGACAGCTTCCACTGTCCCAGGTTGCTACAAGGTCCATCCAAACCTGGCCTTGGACACTTCCTGGGATCCAGGGGCAGCCACAGCTGCTCTGGGCACCCTGTGCCAGGGCCTCCCACCCTCACAGAAAAGAATTCCTTCCCAATATCCCACCTAACCCTGTCCTCTGGTAGTGGGAAGCCATTCCCTGTGTCCTGTCCCTCCATCCCTTGTCCCAAGTCCTTCTCCAGCTCTCCTGGAGCCCCTTTAGGCCCTGCAAGGGGCTCTCACGTCTCCCTGGAGCCTTCTTCTCTCCAGGCTGAACATTCCCAGCTGTCCCAGCCTTTCCTCCCAGCAGAGCTGCTCCATCCCTCTGCTCATCCTGGTGCCTCCTCTGGCCTGGCTCCAGCAGCCCCAGCCCCTTCCTGTGCTGGGCCCTGCAGGTGGGGTCTCACCTGGGCAGGCAGAGGGGGAAAATCCCCACCCTGGGGACTCAGCCCAGGGCTTGGGGGGTCTGGGCTGGGGCATGTCCAGCTCTGCCTCACCCCCAAGCCCTTCTCCCAGGACTGCTCCCAGTCCTTTCTCTGTGTCTGTGCTGGGATTGCCCCAATCCATGGGCAGGACCTGCAGGAAGCCAATGCAAGGAGCCAAGGAGGGGATGCTGTGAGGAGCCACCAGTGACTGACTCAACCTGGGGCACCTCTTCAAGTTCCCCAGTCCGATATAACAAAGGACTGGGCTGAGCTGTGGGGCTTTCCTTGGGCTGGAACTCTCTAATTTGCTGAATATCCTCAGGTTGTAGCACTGAGACTTCTGCTGTTCTCCCAGCTTGCCGTGGAGTCTATAAGCAGAATTTGGAAAATGGTGCAGTGTTGGTTTGGCTTTGCTGCCCAAGCTCTGAGGAGCTCCCCAATGCCTGCTCACTGCAAGAGCTGCAGAAATGAGGAAGCAATTTAGAAATAAATATTAATGTGCAAAGATATTTTCTTCAAAGCTTCAAATGAGTAAAGAGAGACTGAGCTCCACTTCAGGCAGAAATATCACTGATTTAATTAATTTCGTTCTCTTCACACAGCTCTTGCCTTTAAAATTTATTTACTTATTATGAGCACTGTTGTGTACTCCCAAAATCTCAATTTTTTTTTCTGTTTAGGATCAAGACCTTGTCTGAACAAACAGACTGGACTTTCTAAGTTACATGTTTTTGTAACAACAGATGTCTGTGGGTGTGTAATTTGGAGTATAAATGGTGTTGACACTGTATCCTGAAGTGCAGATTGACCCTGTTAGGGGTACTTGGGGGAATTTCAGCATGGCTTTGCCTCACCCAGTCCTGCTGAGCTGTTTAATTCTGTGTATTGCACAGACTTTGCTACTGGAGTTGCTGGTTTGAGTGTGGATTGGGATGAGTGGGCAGGGCTCATGGAATTTGTGCAAGGGCATTTTCACTGTGAGTGATTCTGAAGAGATAACCCCAAATATTATCACATCGCAGCAGCTGCAGAGAGCCCCAGGAGACAGGAAGAGGCTCTTGCAAAGAATGACTTGCAGAAAGAGAAGGAATTCTTTAGTACAATTGTAATGTCCCAAACCACCAGTCCCAGTTCAGCCAGCTGTTAATATGACTGGCACTGGGAAAAACTTCCCAGAGGATAATCATAACAAGTGTCCCCTGAAGTCATTCCCCTTTAAAGTCTTGCTTCCTCCTTTCTTTTCTCCCAAATAATCCTTTTGTACTAAGGCTGTAAATATTTCTGATTCTTTAAGGGGGAGAACATGTACAGACAAGTTTCCTCTTCCCAAATATTTTGAGTATCTCAGGGATTAGGGAATCTAAAATAACTTTTCTCATCTTGCATGTGAATTGTTTGAAGTGCAGAGAAACTTTAAATGTGTTTGAATACCAATTCTCCCTGGAAAAAGTGAAATTCTGGTGTTTAAGTGCTTCTTATGGCTCTGGCCTGAAGTGACTTGCCCAGCTGTCAGAGACAGACAGGAACAGAACCCAGATCTCTCAATTTGTATTTGTGTACAGCAAAAATGTACACTTGAATAACTTGTGAAACTCAAGGCAGGCTTAAGTTTATTAAAACCAGAGAGGACAAGGTTGGAATTATAAAACTGGATTGTAGATTCTTCAGAATTAATTTCCTGAGTCTCTCCTGTACATCTTTACCCTCGTAACTTGCTGGCACAGACCAGAGGCTGTGGATATGTGCACCTTGTTATGAAACAACATTAATGATTCAACTTGAGTTTTTTTTTTTTTTAATTTGATTTAAAAAGCAAGGTTAATGATTCAACCTCTATTTTTCTAATTTGTCTGCTCTAGACAAAAGAAACTAGAACAAATGATGGAAGAAGAAGGCCTAAAAGATGAAGAGGTAATGAATATGGAAAAACTATCTTAATGGTTAAATACAAGAAATGTTCTTTTCTAAATGGAGATCTGGGATCTTGCCTTGGAATTGCTGTGGTGCCTGTGGAACCCACCTGCAGAACTCTCACTGGGGTCTCTTAAACTCTAGAAAAGAATCAGGAGGTCGGCACATGCACAAAAGGAGACGGAGTTCCTTCGCCTGAAGAGAACCAGGCTCGGACTGGAGGACTTTGAGTCTCTAAAAGTAATAGGCAGAGGAGCATTTGGAGAGGTGAGTCCAGAAAAAAATGACTACAAGTGTTTTTAAGTGGCTCTGGTGTTTGTTAAAGACTTGCTCAGTTTCTACAAGGGAAAGGTAACAACCACAGATGGACTTTAGCTGAGCAGTCAGGTGCAGCTGGTTTTTTACCTAAAAAATGCTGGTTCAAGACATCCTGTGCTTAAAGCAAATGGAATGATGTTGAAAAGGACCTGATGGACAGTTAAATACAGGTTTGCAGTGGGTTTTAAAGGTGGACTTAGGGAGAGGTGGAGGGCCCTTGCAAAGTCTCTTGTGGTGGCTTTGGACCACCTGCTTTAGGTGTCGGTGTCCTCTGTGTTGAAATAACTGCAGCTCCTGGCATTAACAGCACTTTGTGCCATTCCTTGCACTGTGTAATGCTTTATAATCTGAGATAAATAAATGAAATGGAAGCCAAGGGCTCGATAGCCAACTGTGTCAGGAGTTGGGAATGCTGGGTTTGATGGAATCCTTGTGCCCCCAGGTGCGTCTGGTGCAGAAGAAGGACACGGGGCACGTTTATGCCATGAAAATCCTGCGCAAAGCTGACATGCTTGAGAAGGAGCAGGTGAGCAACAACAGCAGGAACTGTACCATGGATCACTCTGGGAGCTCACTGTGGTGGGTGCAGAGGAGGAGTGGGCATCTGTGCTTTTGTTTAGTGGTTAAAAATTCTGGGGTTTTTTTACGGCTTTTCTTACAGAGGAAATCAGAAAAATCTCTGAATTCACAAGGACTCCTTTGCTAGTGGGCTCCTTCAACACAAAGTCTTGTGCAAATGATTCGATGCAGATTTCAAAGCCAGTGTTTTACTGCATTTCTGACTACAGGATCTGATATAAATATCAGAGATAAAACTGCTGGAATTCAGAGACAAAAAGCAGCAGCATTTAACATTTTTTAGACTTTCCTTTGCTGGTAGTTCTGGATATATAATGATCTGGGACAGTCATTCTGGGATGAAGCCTTTGTGTTTTCAAAAAGACATATAATGATTAGATATATTTGTAAAGAATTGAGATTTTTGTATATAGGATTTATATAATGTATAGGTTTAATAGGTGTATATATAATAAAATATATGTATATAATCAACTACATGTTGAAGTTCTCATAGTGCCTCTGCCTTTGTGCAGAAGTTGGACTTTTGTCATCTCAATATTTGATGCTGCTCAGAATAATAATGGAATTGCCTGTGAAATAAATGCATTTACTAAAAGTGATCCCATGCACTGTGTGTGTCCAGGTTGGCCACATCCGTGCGGAGCGGGACATCCTGGTGGAGGCAGACAGCCTGTGGGTTGTGAAGATGTTCTACAGTTTCCAGGACAAGCTAAACCTCTACCTGATCATGGAGTTCCTGCCTGGAGGTAACTCTGGGATGCAAGGGCTGCTCACCTTTTGTTTAGGATTGCTAATTTCTTCATTGCAAATGCAGTCTGGGACAGAGTGTATGTGGGTGCCCTGCAGTGGTGTTTGTACTGTATATCTGGGAGGGATCAAGATTTCTGCTTTTTAGGGTGCTGAGATGTTTGGTAGGCTTGAGGTTTCCTGTTTGGGTCTTCAAGCTGCAGGTATTTAAATTTGGCTTTAATAATCTTCTAGTTCCTATCCTTGCTATGCCCTGGCTGTCTACAGAGCCGCAGCATTTCCAACCTCTAACCTGCTGTTTTGAGCTGAACGCAGCAGAAATAGCTTTATTCTATAAATGTCTTCAGACTTGGTGAGAGTGGAGGCTGTGTGTTCACCTCTGGGGGTTTTCAGGTGACATGATGACTCTGTTGATGAAGAAGGACACTCTGACAGAGGAGGAGACGCAGTTCTACATCGCCGAGACCGTGCTCGCCATCGACTCCATCCACCAGCTGGGATTCATCCACCGGGACATCAAACCTGACAACCTCCTCCTGGACAGCAAGGTAAGGGCTGCCCATTGCCTGGGGAGGAGCAGAGAGGCCTTGGGATTGTTCATATCGACCTCAAGGGGCCTTGGCAGCTGTGGAAGAAGGTGGTGCCTCTGTATTTAGTTCCTTCCAGCTTTTGAGGGCATATCTGCCAAATTGCCCGGGAAAATCCCCAAAAGCCAGGAAAGACCCCAGCTCCACTCAGACCTTGAGCTCTTCTGCCAGCTGTTTAAACTATTTTTGGCTATTTCAGATGCAGTTTAAAGCACGTGGTTTCAGTTCCCTCATAGGCAAAGCTGTTTCCTTTTCCTCTCACATCTGTCACACTCCCACTTGCCAGCTCTGCTCGTACCAAATGTGGGACGTGGCTGTTCCAGCAGCCAGGCTGAGAATGGAGAATCCCCCTCAGGATCAGGGTGCTCCTGAGGGCTGCCCAGGCTACCTGGTTATTGCAGGCACTTTGCAGAAAGCCTGATTGCTTCAGTGTCCTCCTTCAGTGTCACTCCAAGTTTGCCTAAAATCAAGATTTCTTGGAAAGAGTTTGCCAGCAGTAAATAATGACTTTCCCACTACCGTGGAATGCACTGGTGGAATTACTGCAGAATCCCAGAATTTGGGTTGAAAAGGACCTTGAAACTCATCCTGTTCCACCCTCTGCTGCTGTCCCAGGCTGCTCCAAGCCCCATCCAGCCTGGCCTTGAACACTTCAGGGCTGGGACAGCCACAGCTTCTCCAAACAGTGTGTCCAATTCAGAATGTTTGCATCTAGACATTCACACATTAGGAGTTTGAAAAGGAGGTATATTAAATATATACACTCCTAAAAATTGTACATAGTCAGTGTGGTCACCAGGACAGATTCAGTCACTGAACTGAGGGTGTTTTTTATCTCTTGGGGCCAATACACAACCCAGGGACTGCAGCTGCCTCTGGAGATGTTTCCTTTCACCCTGAAGTGTTTGGGAACTTGCAGAGCAAAGGTTTCCTGAAGTGAATTGTCACTGGGCTTTCTCTGTGGAGTAGCAATGGAAGTATTGATGGCTTCATTCCCTTTACACATTCAGTGCTAGGTTTAGGAAGGCAAAGGACATTGAGGGGCTGGAGCGTGTCCAGAGAAGGGAATGGAGCTGGGGAAGGGTCTGGAGCACCAGGAGGGGCTGAGAGACCACAGGGGGCTCAGCCTGGAGAAAAGGAGGCTCAGGAGGGACCTTCTGCCTCTCCCTGACAGGGAGGTGCAGCCAGGTGGGGGTCAGGCTCTTCTGCCATGTCTCAAGTGAAAGAATCAGAGGAACTGGCCTTAAGTTGTGCTGGAGAGGTTCAGATTAGATACTACATTTTTTTTCCACTGCAGGAGTGGTCAGGCATTGGAATAAATTGCCCAGGGAAGTGGTGGAGTCACAGTCTCTGGAAGTGTTTAAGAGGCATCTGGATGTGGCACTTGGGGATATCATTTAGAGGTGTTGATGATGGTGTTGGGTTCTCTTCCAGCCTTGCTGATGCCAAGATTTACTGTGACAATGTCTTTTTTGTTTGTTTGTTTTTGTTTATTCCTAGGGCCACGTGAAACTCTCAGATTTTGGTCTATGTACTGGACTGAAGAAAGCCCACAGGACAGAATTTTACAGGAACTTGAATCACAGTCTTCCCAGTGACTTCAGTAAGTTCTTTGGCTCCAAAGGGTATCTGCTTGGTTGCTCTTGGGTCCTGACACAACTCATTTCAGTGTGAGGGTGTGGCTGCAGTGAGGAGTCTAAATTTTCACTTTCTGTGAAATAAAAATAATTTCAGTTACTTTAAACCCATTTTCATTTCCAGCAGTTTGTCTCTGAAACAGACTCTGCTGAAGCCCTTTGCACGTGTAATAAAATGAGAACTCAGTGAGTTGGTAGCTGCTGGCTGCATCTCAAGTGTTACTGAAATTAATAAAGCAGCACAGCCTCTGAGTACCCAGGATTATTCTCTGAGGGGAATAGCTTGGATCATGGAGACATCAACCCTGAAAATGTGATTTGCTAATGAAAGGCTTGATTAGATGTTGCCCATATTTCACAGGTTTGGAAGTTGCTGAGAGATTTATGTTTGGGATATTGACACACATCTTAAACGAGATCTTTAGTGTAAAGGTTTGAGGGTAAATATATATTGGGTGTCCAGCAGGATTCAGTCACAGCTATTGAATCTCCTTCAGCTTTCCAGAACATGAATTCCAAAAGGAAAGCAGAGACGTGGAAGAGGAATCGGCGGCAGTTGGTGAGTGGGTTCCACCTGCTTGGAAATGTTCCTGCTGAGGTGTTGCATCCAAATGGAACATGGATTTACATTAAGTTTTTAATGTATCTGGGTTCTGGACAATCCTGAAAGGAAAAGATTGAGGCATTTTTTAAAAAGAAAAGGAATGACTCTGGTTTGTCCTTCATCCATCTGCTGAACAGCTGGTGACATATGTGCTAGAGACAGCACTGCCATAATTATTTACATGGATATCTGAAGTCTCCCAGCCAAAACGATCAGTTCTTGCCACTTCCCATCTCACACAGGGCTGCTGGCCCATTCCAAGGTGACCCATTCCAGGACAGTGATACCCTTCCCTGTTTTCCTGATGCTATTTTAAGATTCTCTCACATGAAGATGTTGATTTTGTCTCTACATATCTTGGAAGAAAGGCTTTAAATACCTTTGCTAAAGGATCTCAGAGACAATCTGGTGTCTTCCTCTAAATAACCACTGTTGTGGAAGTTCCCATGTCCATGGCAGGCAGTTTTCCCTACAGATGTGTAACTACTGGTGTTTGTTCCAGGCCTTTTCCACGGTGGGAACTCCAGATTACATTGCTCCTGAGGTTTTCATGCAGACTGGATACAACAAGCTGTGTGACTGGTGGTCCCTGGGGGTCATCATGTATGAGATGTTGATAGGTAAGGAACAGGCAGGGCAGGGCTGTAGGCGGGAACGGTGGAGCAGGACATCAGAATATTCACAGAATCCCAGAATCCCAGATTGGTTTGGGTTGGAAGGGATCTTAAAGCTCATCCAGTCCCACCCCTGCCATGAGCAGAGACACCTTCCACTGTCCCAGGCTGCTCCAAGCCCTGTCCAACCTGGCCCTGGCCACTTCCAGGGCTGGGACAGCTACATCTTCCCTGGACAGCCTATTTCTGTGCTTGGGGTCAAGTTCCCAGAGCATCCACTCCTTGCCTGGTCTTTGAGGTGTGTTCTGACTTCAGGAATTAGTTTTGCTTGGATCCAGGATTGTATTTTTGTTTCTTTTCAGGTTATCCACCATTCTGTTCTGAGACTCCTCAAGAGACGTATAAGAAAGTGATGAACTGGAAGGAGACCCTGACATTTCCTCCAGAGGTTCCAATCTCTGATAAAGCAAAGGATCTTATTTTAAGGTGCCAGCCCCATGGTTTGCCAGTTAATACAGCGCTAATTTTCTTGTCTTGTCTCTATATTCTGTGCCTCTCATGTTTCACATGGAAAAACCCTGATGCTACAAACTCTTACACACATGCATCAAATGCATTACTTTTGTCTCTGAGGCCATTTAGTGGTTCCCTGTGCTAAAAAGGAGCTCCCATGGAAGTGCTGCTACTGTGGCAAAATGTTTCTGCTCCTTATTTTGCCTGCAAGCTTCTCATGGAATGACAAAAGTTCAATCCTTTTGACAGAGCTGACTTCTTGCAACAGCAATGATTTTGCCTTTGTATGCACTAGAGCATACAAATGTATCCCAGTGCTTGTTGACTCATTTGTACTTCAGTATCTGTTCTCAGAACAGAAATATAAATGTCTGGCTCTTTAGGCTTTATATGTTCTCCTGCTCTGCTCTGGTCCTGAAATAGAAAGGTCACATTTTCCTGTTGTGAAGGAATAGCACATCTTAACTGTGGCATTGGACATGACATTCCTGCACATAACTTTGTGTGTTGGTTTTCCTGTGGAAGTTCTTAGTCTGTTCCATTTATATGTTAAGAAACTGCAGCAGTATCAGTTCAGAAAGCTGTTCCATTTCTGGATGGAATGCTTTCGTTTTCATTCTCCCTTCATTTTCATTCTTCCTTCCATCCCAGATTTTGCTGTGAATGGGAGCACAGAATTGGTGCATCTGGTGTGGAGGAAATAAAGAGTAACCCATTCTTTGAAGGGGTTGATTGGGAGCACATCAGGTAAGATGCTTTGCAGAAAAGCAACTGCTCTTCTCTAGGGGCTGCTCAGGCCAGCCCTGGTCTGCAGCAGGGAGCAGCTGACTGGCATTTATCATATCCAGCTGTGGGGGACAGCATTTTGCTCTGCCTGAAGCTTGCTGAGGTTTAGGTACTTTCAATCTTATGTTAAGAAATGGAAGGTGGCTGAATCCTGCTTTGTCTGCCTTTGAAATCTCAATGCTCCATCTGCTCTTCTTGGCAGGGAGAGACCTGCTGCGATTTCAATAGAAATTAAAAGCATTGATGATACCTCAAACTTTGATGAATTTCCAGAATCTGATATCCTTAAACCAACAGGTAAATAATTGTTTGATTCTCTGTGTAAACCTTCCTCTTCTCCTGTAGAATAATCCTTCCTGTTAGTCAGATCTTACTAGATGCTGATTCTTTTTTAATCATGACCAAAGAGCTTGGAAGCCTTGCAGTGCAGGGCTGCAAGCTGGAATTTGGGTTCCAGGAGATGCAGGCTTGTAAATGATGTGGGAGTTGCCTGAGAAAGGGCAGCTCTCAAAGGCAGTGGAGCTTCCAGAAAGTTCAAATCTCAGCAGGGCCTGAGAGCCCAATGCTGCAGGTTCCCCTCAGTGCTGATTCCTGCTGGCGCTTGGAGTAGGGGTAGGGAGAGGTGGAACTGAAGGGGATGTTCTGGTGTGAGTCTTTGAAGGATCACAGCAGAGTCACTCATTTGCTCCAGGAGTTTAAAAACAGAATCCCAGACTGGTTTGGGTTGGAAGGGACCTTAAAGCTCATCCCATTCCACCCTGCCATGGTCAGGGACACCTCCCACTGTCCCAGGTTGCTTCAAGCCCTGTCCAACCTGGCCTGGAACACTTCCAGGGATGGGGCATCCACCACCTCTCTGGGCAACCTGTGCCAGTGTTTCACAGCTCACATTGTAAAAAACTTCTTCTTTCTAAGTGCTCTGAATCTACCCTCTTTTAGCTTAAAATGCTTGTGCCATGTCCTGTGTCCCAGCAGTTCTTTCCTGGGATTGAAGCATGAAGCTGCATCCTGCGTTTAGGATATTTTGTTCCTTTAGAAACATTCATCCAGTGTTTTGTATAATAAACCCTGCAGTTCCAAAGGATAATTCTATTTCTTCTATGTCTTCCCAGTGGCAACAAGCAACCACCCAGAGACTGACTACAAGAACAAAGACTGGGTTTTTATCAATTACACCTACAAGCGTTTCGAGGGCCTGACAGCCCGAGGAGCAATTCCATCCTATATGAAAGGAGGGAAGTAACACAGCTTTACCTGGGACTTCTGAGCCATGGAATTCTGTTTATACCCATAAAAGAACTTGTCCTTTTTTATTAAAGGAAACTTGAGGGCTATCAACTCTCGGAGAAGACTTCAGGACTCTGTTTTGTTACACACCTGGTTGTTATTAAGGATTTTTTTCCTGCGCCATTGAAAAATTCCACATTTGTATCATCTCTGCTGCCAGCACCTTTTGCTGCTTCAGGAGCAAGAGTGTTTTTTATATTCTTTGCCAGACTGTCCAGTCCATTGGGAGATGAGAGCAAGCTTTCCCTTTGGCATTGCAAAGCACGGGATTCTACAGGACTGTGTCCAGTCCTGCATTAAGTGACAAACTCACTCTGCCAATTCTGCCAGCCCAGTAGCTGAGGACTCCAGGACAGAGGAAACAAAGCAATAATTGAAGCTTGAGACAGACAACTCTCCAGGAAACTGTCTACTCGAAGGACACAACTTGGATTGCCTTAACCTTACTTTGTAGTGCTGTTTTTATAATTCTCCTTGGAAGCCTCCTCAATAGCATTTCTCAGCTCTGTCGCTGTGGCCTCCAGTTCTGGTGCACTTTACTTTTGGTACTAAGTGACCCTCAAGCCATTTAGTATTTTTTTTGAAATTGAAAGATTTTGCAACACTTTTTCTTTCCTAAATAGAGGAGAAATGGGCCATTTCCTCCACTGAGCGCTGAGTTTTTGGTTACTGTATGTCAGGGTGGATCCATAAACAATGCAGATAAATTACAGCTGGCCACATAAGTGGGTCTGCAATAAGAGCAGAGGGAGGGAAATGCCAGGAACCTGATCCTTGGTGGGCAAGTTGTGCACAGCTGGGCCAGCCCCGAGGCTCCCCAGGCTGGCTGCTGCTGTTTCTCTGAGCTCTGCAGCATCTTCTGTGGTTTGAAGGCCAAACCCATCTTCTGTGGGTTTTTGCTGTTGGTGTTTAGCAGAACAGGATCAGAATGTTGCTGACAGGGGCCTGCCTGGTGTTCCCTCCCTGCTGTCCTGGCTGTTCTGTGGATGGTGGCTCACGGGGTCACTTTTGGGGCAGTGGAACCCACTGTGTCCACTCACTGATTGTTGCCTACTCTAATTTATAAAAGTACATTCAGTTTTGATCAGGTCCCTCCAGCAGAGCCCCAAAGTGCCTTTCCTTGCCTAAGCCTCTCTCAGAACATGACAGCATTTTGGGAGGGAGGATTCTGCCTCAGCTGAGCTTTTCCCAATTCCTTTTTCTAACCACAGGCTCCACTTTGTGCCTGTTTGTAGTTAACTCTGCAATTCCAGGGGCAGGTGGCATTAACCCTCTGGCCTGTGTGGTTCCAGTCTGGAATTTACAATCAGATATTAAAAATACAATTCAATGAGGTTTCTAAAAGTGTCTCTCAATTCAAATTGTTGGATTCCTGCAAACTTCTCTTGGTGCTGAACACTTAACTTTGGAGTACAGACAAGACAAAGCTCCAGTGATGTCTCACAGGAAAAAAAAGGCTTCCAGGTCTGTTTCGTGCTGATTTTCTTGATTAGAAAATGAAACAAAATGGATTTGTAGTAGAATTTTTTGATATATATATAGGTGCTTTTAGGGAATGTTTACCTAGATGTCTCTTGACTCGAGTGCCATCTGAAGGACTGGTGGGGGACTGCCAGTACTGTACAGAACTCGTCAGGGTCCTCCCCTCACCAGCCCTGTGCTTTTTGTACGTGTCCCACGAGTTTAGGACTTGCCATCAGCAGTTCAGACAGCAGCTGGATCCTACCAAGCTGAAATGCAAAACGAGCCTTAATTAGGAGTCTCAGGATCTCTGCAGTCTGAAGGGCTCGCTCGATGAACAAGGGCTAAAGGAAGGAATCACTTAGAGGATCAGGCTTGCACCAACTCACCCCTAGATCACATTCTGCTCCCTTTTCATTTGCATGAAGGACTGGTACCAGCTGCTCAAACTGTTCCATTCTTATCCTGAAGTTTCTTCTAGCCATTTGAAAATGATGCCTTATAAGCCATTGGAAGTAATGTAAGACAATTTTTTTTCAATTCCTAACAGCTTAGTTACTGCCTTAAAGCAAAAACAAAAATCAAAATCTTTTGAAGCTGCTGTGGATTAGGAACAAATGATTTTGAGATAATAGCTTCATTCTTAGCCCTTTACTGAAAGGGATCAGCATTTTTATTTATAAATACCAAAGATGAAAAAGCTAAACATTTTTTAGTTGTGATAAGTTGATGTAAAAAACCAACTCTAGTACTGTGTATTGTGCATTTTTAGTGCTGTGTTTGAAGTGGGACCCCTCACGTGTGGCACTGGAGTCCAAGGTGAAGTTTTCAAAGGCATGAGGAGCAGTTGGGTGCCTCATTCCTGCTGTCTTCCAGCAAAAGTTGGACGTCTTTGAATCCAATCCTGCTGGACACACCTTTGCAGCGAGAGGTTCTGTGTCCCAGGTGCATTGTGAGCCTGCATCCTGTTCCAGTTTTTTACCAACATTAGGGAAAAAAGTGTCTCCTGCAGTGTTTCCTTCCCAGGATCCATACTTCACTGCTAACAGCAAGGATTTTGGATGCCTGTTACATCTCCCATGGTAGCCAAACATTTTTACATATTTTTGTGTTTTGAGGTTGTTTGTATCTTTTACCTCTTTTTTTTTTTTTAAGATGCAATTGCTGGATTTTAGAAGTAATTCCAATCTGAATTTCCAATGGATCTGAACACCTTATGCTGCCAGTTCCTCTCTGTATCATGCCTAGCACAAAGCTGCACTAAGTGTTTCTTATCACTGTGCCCTGACTCTGCCTTAACCTCTAAGTTGAAGAAGTGTTCTGTAAATATTTAAAAGCTGTTACAAAATTGCACTGTACAATTTGGCAGGTGTAGTCAACTTTTTACGGAGCGATTTCATTGTGTTGTGTAAATAAAATCCTCTTAGTAAACACACTCTTGTTGGTGTTGTGTTTTCCAAAGAGGAATCAGGGAATCCTGGAATGGTTTGGGTTGGAAGGGAATTTAAAGCTCATCCAGTGCCACCCTGCCGTGGGCAGGGACACCTTCCACTGTCCCAGGTTGCTCCAAGCCCTGTCCAGCTTGGGCTTGGACATTTCCAGGGATTCAGGGGCAGCCACAGCTGCTCTGGGCACCCTGTGCCAGGCCTGCCCACCCTCACAGGGAACAATTCCTTCCCAATATCCCATCTAACCCTGCCCTGTGGCAGTGGGAAGCCATTCCCCTTGTCCAGGTCCTGATGAAGAGTCCTCCTCCACTTTTCTTGTAGCCCCTCCAGATAATGGAAGGTGCTGTGAGGTCTTCACACAAATCCCACCTTGTTCAAACTCTTAGTGCCCATCCCAAACTTCATCAAAAGAAGCCTGGAAGCACATCCAAGGCTGAAGATGGAAATCAAAGTCAGACCTGCTCCAAAGCTGTTTTCTTTGCAGACAAGGTAGAAGTGGAGAGCACTTTTCACAGCATTGACCAAAAATCCTGGGGCTTGTTGGAGATGCTGCAGTTTGTGGGTCAGCTGTGGCTTTGGGAGTGTTTGTGCTGCCTTTGGAACATCACTGTCATGAGGGATGAAGTGAACTTTGAGGTCCTCTCAGCCCTAATGGTGGGAACACTTCCCTGCCAAACCAGGCTCTGATGCCAAACTCCTCCTAAGACTTTGGAATCACAACCCACACTTACTTAATGAAGCAAGGAAACAAAATCTTGTAGCTCTCTATGCCCTGCCTGTTCTTCTACTCCACATTTAAAACCATTTTTAGAGGAGCCAAAGAAGTCACATATAATTTATACTTTAATACAGAAAAGAAACCATACATCTGGGGTTCATACACAGCACAGGAGCACTTCAGTACATCTAGAGTAAGACAAAAGTTGACCTTGTACTTGAAGTAGGTGACTGTGAGAGGAGGAAAAGCAAACACTTTTAAAATTTGATTCAGTGTTCCAATGGAACTCACTCTACTAACAAAATTTAAAATCCAAAATGAATAATTACTTGGGAAAGCCAATAAACTACAGTGGGTAAGTGGTAAAAACTGCCTGGAAATCACGGGAGCTGGATAATGTCCATCCCATGCTGAAGGTCCAGTTGATTGCACAGGGAACCACAAGCCCCTACAGGCACTGACAGCCTGTAACTCCCAAGAGGGCCTGGTGCAGTTGAATAAACTGAGTCCTTCCCGAGGCTGAGCTGACCCTGGGCTCAGGGACACACTGGGTGGGATTTGGTTTGGCTGGACATGGTACTTGAGCTGTCAGGTCCCAAAAGGTGCCTTGAGGTGCAATCCTCAGCACTGATGCCTTGACACCGTCCTGAGGAGCTCTGAACAGCAGCCACACTTCAGTCCTTAGAGCAGGACGTGTGGAACCTCCAATTCCAGCTCAGCTGGGCAACCAACACTCAGTTACTTAAACCTGACACTGCTGGGGAAGTAAATAGACACTGGAAAACACAATCACAGAGCCTGGGGGCCAGCACTGCTGGGCACTTGGGGCCTAGGGAGAAGTTCCACCGCTGCTGGGCTCACCAGTGCTTCTGTCTGTCCCGAGGAGCAGCTCATCAGCAAGGCAGGGAGTGGGGCTGCTCTGGCCCCTGGTGGAGGTTCATGGTCCTTCTTTCCCTACCACACAAACAGCAATTCATCTGGAGCAAAACTGGAGTGTCTGCACATCGCCCCAGCTCTGTGCAGGCACCGAAGGACACTTCTCTTTACTGATCCAATGACACACAGGGAGGAGTTTTCAAAAGTAGCCCAGTGGAATTTGGGCATCTGAACACCTGGGACTCTTAGGAGGTCCTGAAATCTTCCAATAGGCACTTCTTTTTAGAAGAGATCTACTTGCTGCACTTGGGAAAGAAACTAAGAATGGAAACACTGAGAGAATGGAACTTGTGTCCATACGAATGGAAACTAAAATGTGCCTTGGCAGAGATTTGTTACTTGCAACCAAAATTTTCTGCTTGATCTCATTATGTTACTTGCACTGAAAACCACAAACACCAACCAGCAACCAGCAGCAAACTTCACTGCTCAATCCACCATGCTCTTGGCAGTCAGAAGAACAAAACAAATTTGCTTATGTTGCAGCCCTGCCAAAAAAAGGATTAAACTTTCTAGGGCCAGACTGATACACACACCTCAGTTTTGCCAAGACCAGGTAACTCAACACCCATGCAATCCAGGTTTCAACACCTTTGCCAGAGCAGCACTGCCTTGCCCAGCTTTGTGAGCAGCTCTGTCCCTCTCTTTCTCCTTGGATGGTTTCAGCTTTTCTTTGCACCAGCACCACGTTTAAAATCTCTGGTTTGGGTACACAGAGCTGGGTGCCCTCAGCTCGGCTGGGGCAGTGCAGAACTCGCTGTGTGCTCATCAGGGGTTAAGCCAGCTCCTACACAGAACTCCCACAGGGAACTCAGTGCTGCTCCAATCCACCTGAGCTAACCCAGCCTGGAGTGTGCCTGTTCTTACAGTCACAGCTTTGTTGGCCCTGAATCCAAATCCCCAGAGCCTTACATAAATCAGGATAATACACTCAGAGAAGCAAAGGAGAGTTGTTCCCAGGTATGTGCATTTTTCTCTACTGAGGGCTGGTTTACTACTGGTATTTCTTACCTGCCTGACAGCAAAACAGTCCAGTCAGGTCCAAATTGGGAAGAAAGCAGCTGGCTTTTTAAAGCTAGCAGCTCCTTGGAGAGTCTACAGCAATTCTAAGATTTTACTCAGGTAGTAAAATGGGATCTCCTCCACTGGCTTTATTTGTCTTAGCAGGGGAATGGAGAAGACAACTCAAAGTCTTCAGTATGCACAGTCACCTCCAGAAAGCTTCTTACATCTATTTGGCTATTAAGAGATTTATTTTATTGGTAAAATATCAGCTACAGTCACTTTTGGGTTTTCCTTCAGCATGATCTACTTATTTTACTGAACTTAACAGAAAACATCCCTAAAAACAATGACTCCACCTCACGGAGAAGTACAGATGGGGAATTCCTGGGAGCAGGCATGCTTCCTATGGAACTGGTTCCTCCTTCCCTAGGGCAGCAGTACACCACGCTGGATCCAAAGCCAGGTGGCAGTGCAAACAGATTTCTCCATGCTCAGGGTTTTGCTGTCACGATGTGCTACATTTCTGCTGGTTGATATAGAATATCATCAGTCCTGCTTTGATGTTCACTCCTCTGTAACTCACAGCCAAACAAAGCTGTGCCTAATGGTAAAGGAAAGCTTTGTCTTGACAGGCCCTGAATTTCCTCTCTCATGTCAAACAAGACGTTTCTACACACTTGTGCTCTTCTTTCAGAAGTTTAGATAAAATATTCAGCACCCACAATCCAGAAGCCTTTGTAGTAGAAACAACAGGTCATTTCTTTCTGTCTGAGGAGACGTTGCTTTTGATTGCACAATTAAGACTATGGAGTGTGGCTCTTTATTAACATGCTTGAAATAGGACAACGTAGTAAGAGCACAAACGAGGATAAAACACCTTGCAGGAGTCTGTGTCCCATCAGCTGGGCTGAAACTACAGCGAGAGGTTCCCACATCCAGCAGGGTTCTCCAGCCTGAGCCTCGCTAATCCGGCAGATCGTTAACGACCATTTGGGAGAAGGGGGCGTTCAGCCTGTCCAATTCATCCACTTGTGGGGGGTGATGCATGATAACCTCGTGGTCCTCTGAGACATCATCCCCCACCGTGACCAGGTTTGTCAGGGATTTGCTGCGAACGCACTGGAAATCCACGTGGCGGCTCTTGCCCTCCTCCTTCTCCCAGGACATCTGGATGAAGGGCCGCTGCACGTAGTTGTAAATCACCTCGGAGCGGCCGCCCGGCCTCCTCTTCACCTTCTCCTTGCAGGTGGGGTACCCTGGAAACACAGACAGACACTCAGCTCCACTGCACCTTTCTGACTCACAGAGGGACAACAGGATTCCAGAACATCCAGGGAGGAGTGAACTGTGGGGTCAGTGTACAAATCAGTAAACAAATGCTCAGATTGCACATTTAGCATTATTGGCTTGCTAAAGACTGTCTCTTTTCCCCTGCAAAGGTGTTCTGGAAGGCTGGACATCCTTCCAGAAGGAAAACGTAAAGTTCCAGGAGCAGGTCAGCCCCGTGTGCCAAAAGATGAGGCAGTGAGGATGAGAAGGGAAAAGGGGCAGATAAATCAGGAAGATTATGAGGAAGTTGCGAGGTTATGTGGGGAGAAAATGAGGAGTCAAGGCTGAACATGAGCCCAGGCGGGCAACAAGGCCAAGGGCACCTGGGCTGTACCAGCCATGGCCTGCCCAGCAGGCCCAGGGCAGTGATTGTCCCCCTGTGCTGGGCACTGCTGAGGCACCTTGAGCACCGCATTCAGTTTTGGCCCCCTCACAACAAAGACATTGAGGGCTGCAGTGTGTCCAGAGAAAGGAATGGAGCTGGGAAGGGGCTGGAGCCCCAGGAGCAGCTGAGGGAGCTGGGAAAGGGGCTCAGCCTGGAGAAAAGAAGGCTCAGGGGCACCTTGTGGCCCTGCACAACTCCCTGACAGGAGGGGGCAGTCAGAAGGGTGTCAGGCTCTGCTCCCAGGAACAGGGACAGGACAAGAGGAAACAGCCTGAAGCTGTGCTGGAGGGGTTTAGATTGGATATTAGGAAAATTCCTTCACCAGGGTTGCCCAGCCTGGCCCAGGCTGTCCAGGGCAGTGGTAGAGTCCCCCTCCCTGGAAGGATTTAAAAGATGTGTGGATGTGGTGGGCTTAGCAGTGCTGGGCTAATGGTTGGACTCAATCATCTCAGAGTATTTTTCCAACCTAAATCCATGATTCTCTGCAAAGAGGGTGCAGCACTGTGTGTAGTCAGTCTGCAGGTGCTGCACAGCACCAGCCATTCTATGAGCAAACACAGCTACTATAAAAATAACAGGACAGGGCCCAGCATTCTCTAAGCTCCCTAAGGGAATCCTTGGATCAGCAGGTGGAAGCATTTGACTGCCATTTCCTGTTTACTCATTCCTAAGGAGACAAGTCTTTCTTGTACATGTACTTTCCTTTAACTTTTAAGCCCCCTGGCCAATTTCAGTGGAACACGGTAGAGGTCAAGGAAAAACATGCTAAATTTTAACTGGTTTTGTAAAGATAAGTGTAAAACAGAGAGTAAACAAGGAAATGCCTGGAGTCCAGAAGAAATCAGGCTTTACTGACTGTGGAGTGACCTGGCTGTGCATTTACCTTGTGAAGCAGCATTTACCTTCGATGCCAATGCGAATGTTCTTCAGGCCCCGCTCCTTCAACACAGCTTTTGCCACGTCCCGGTTCTCGATGTACTTGAAGAATCTGTACAGCTTGGAACTGTAAAGGACTTGAGAAATAAAAGGGGTGATTAGAATCCACAAAGAGGAACCTTCTCCCTGCTGTGCCAGAAGCCCGGTGTGGATTCCAAGAATTACTTCAGGTGTCTGTTTTCCTCACTGGGATTAATTGCATTTCCTTGTGGGAGGGCAGAGATGCACATCACAGTCTCGATGGACTGGGTGGTGATAGGAGTGTAAAGCAAAGACTATTCCCTCACTAAGGAGCCAGGAAAAGGCTGAGGGGGAGGCAGAAACAGAAAGAAAAGTGCAGTGAGTGCTGGGATCAGTTCTAACTAGCCAGGCATCCTGCCTCCAGCAGCACCAGCTCATACAGAGCACACAAATCACGGCTCCACGTGCCAGCATCTGCTCCTGGAGGAAGCCAGCTTGGGAATGTGTCCTTTCCTTATGGCTGGGTGTGTGTGGAACAGAGTGCAGAGCCCTTACTTTGTGAATACTCCTCGCCCATGGGAGGGGGATGATCCTCATCCCAGTCCACGGTGTCCTCGTCGGTCAGCACCACGATGTGACACTCCCGCTCCCCCTTCCTCGCGCTGTCCACCATGATGGGCAGGATCAGCTCCTCCAGGTAGCTGTCAAACTGCTTGTGAGCCCCATCGTTGGAGAGCTCGTGTAACAGAGCACCTGGGGAGGCACACATCACAGGGGCATTGCTACAGCATGAAAATAGCTCAGCTCTGCACTTCCCAGATCCAACAGCACAGCCAGAACTCTTCTTCAGACAAAATGCTCAACATATGTTCAGACACACTGACAGCCTCCAGATCCAGAACTGGCAAAGTCAGAAGTGCAGACTGCATTTCAAATGGGATGCAAATTGCACTGCAGAACCATTCCATTCCCATTAAAACCCACCAAGCTCAAATCAATACACTGAAACAGTAACAGACTGAATAATTAATTCATTATGATACTTGAATTTCCAGCAACAACTTCTGCCCTTGAAAATACATTTTGCTGCCTTCTCTGTGATCACTCACCAAAGAACAGGGCAGGAAATTCCACCCACAGCCTGTGTTATGATACCACACACCCCATTTCGGTAAAGTGCCTTTCACAGACCTGCCTGTGTTAAAAGTACTTCTTTTTGCCAGCATGCCCACCAAACAGCTGCTCCCTATCAAATCCCTTCATGACCAGGAATTCTACCACTTTCCAGATTTGGCATCCTTGGTTCCTGCTCTGCCCATCAGCCTTTAGCTTAAATTATTCATGATTCTCAGGTACATTCTGGATAGGGGTTACAATCCTGCTTTTAGCCTTCATTTTGTTGGCAGTGACAGCAAGCTCTGCTCAGCCTGCTAGAAAAAGAGACTAAAATGTTTATAATTTGCTTTTGGAGCAAAGTGCCTGTGTTCTGAAGGATTCGGTCACTTCACTTTGGACTGAACCAGCCAAAAGAAAGCTGTTTAAATGCAACTTGAGCCCCAGTAAAATCCACATGTTCATGCTTAAACTAAAGCACAAGATTAAAAACGGCACTGAATCAGGATCAGAGTGCTGAACGCCCTGGAGATGATCTCCTAAGAGCTGATTTCTCTCCATACTTACTTAAATCTTGACATTTGATTGTGTTGAAATCAAAGTTTATGCAGAGGTAATCACACGTGTCTCGAAGGTCTGGGATGGAAATCCCATCAGGGCAGTTAATGATTCCAGTTTTGTAATAATCCTGTGAATAAATGGACAGTTTTTGGAGAGAAAAATTAAGAATATTTTAGACTATGATAATTCCTCATTTTTTTACTAATATTGGAGAGATACTGACACTATTTATAGCTCTGTATACAGTAAAACAGCCCTGCTTGTCTGAGAAGCTACATCTTTTTGCAGATCCTCTAGGGTCTGATAAATTATGAGCTCCAGTTAAAACTTCTCCATGACACAGGGTTTCATAACATCTCATAGGCAATATGTATTTATATGCAAACACAAGGTCAGGATACAGCTCAGGAATTACAACAGCAGGACAGAGAAAAGGTAAAAGGCAACAGAAGCAAATATCTGAAGTGTGGTCTTACACCAAAGTCTGCTATATTTTTTTTTCTTTAGAAATCACAATGCAAAACACAAAACCAGAATGTCCCAGGGAGTGCAGCTGCCTGGAGCTGGCTCAGCTGTGCACATGTGACAAGCAGATTGTTCCTTTCTCTCCTCCCCAGCTGCAGAGCTGCCCTTACCAGCACGGTGCGGAACACGGCTGAGCTGATCCCCTCCGCGATCTCGTACTCGCCCTTCTCATTGGGCCGGGTGAAGTTGTATTCTCTGCCTGGCCCAAACATTCTGAGGAGGTAAAGAACAATGTAAGGGCACAAGAACACTGAAATGCATTTATTCCAGAGACAAACAGGTGCAGTGGGGTTAAAAAAAAATCTTCTCTGTGAGGGTGGGGAGGCTCTGGCACAGGGTGCCCAGAGCAGCTGTGGCTGCCCCAGTTTGGAAGTGTCCAAGGCCAGGCTGGATGGGGCTGGGAGTAACCTGGGACAGTGGAAGGTGTCCCTGCCATGGCAGAGAGTGGAATGGACTGAGCTTTAAGGTTCCTTGCAGCTGAGGCCATTCCATGATCCTGTGATGAAGCCCAGCAGTGACACAGAGACACAGTTAATGAAACCTCCACTCCAACCTCTTCCTTAGTAAATAAGGACAGGAGCCGGCTCAGGGAGGCCTGGTCTCTGTTGCTATGGCTACTGCACTCCAAGGAACAAGCCAAAGGAACAGATCATTCAGTCCTGGGGCAGAAAATCCCCTGGCAATACAGCCCTTGCACTGACCTACACCAGATAACTCCACATGGCTTTTGATGCCTTGTTTTACACAAGGGTCGGTGACCCAACAGAACCCTTTGGTCAGAGAGGGAGGAAAGTGCTGGCAGTACAGCACAGGAGGATTTCTTGGTGCAGCAACAGCCTCCAACCCCTCTGCAGGAGCTGAGTAATTTCTCTTTTGGGAGGGTATCGAGAGTGGCAGCAGGAGGGGATGGAGCATTATCATACTCCCCATTCAGGAGGAATGTTATCAGCTGGGGACAGATGGACAGCTTACAGACCAGGCAAACACTTGGGGAGAAGGCAAAAGGAGACCACCTTTGGCTAGAAGTCTGCATTTTTTGATGGAAGTGGACCAAAGGGAGACTCATCTAGAGAATTACCAACTCTCCATCTGGTCAGGTCTTCTGGGCCTCACTCACAGCCAAACTCTGACTGAGGTCACCATGTGTATAGATGAGATCACAAAACAAACAATACATGTTTATTCCATTTAAAAAAAATCTAGACTGTCTTGAGGTACCTTGAAGGTAAGAGAAGTGACCCACCTTCCCAGCATGGTGTCAGGGTGAGCAGTGAAGATCTGGGGATTCACTGCAAAGCGGGTGCCATCCACCACTAGGGTCACTTTCTCTGGAGCTACTGTCTGGGAGCTGCTGCTTGAAGACAATGCACAGCACCCGTGGCGTTCCTGGGTATTAAAATATTCCAGCTGTCTCTTACTTCCATCTGGGATATGGCAGTTGTGAGGTTCTTCAGGAGCAGACAGCATGTTACTGATCTGGGGACTTACTGGGCAAGTGTTGTGTCGGCATTCAGAATCCAAACCTGAGGGACACAAACAAACATTGCAAAGGGAGGACAGGATTTATTGAAAAACATAATTTCATAGTAACACTTCCTACTGAAATGAGAAAACTGAGTCATGCAATAATTAAGGATGCCATAACTTTCAGAGTGATGTTACACGATATAAAACTAGGCTGTTATTGAACTGAACCAGCAGCTGGATGTTTTGGTGAGCCACGGTGCTCAATGTTCTTTGTTAAAGCAAGATGGATTCAGGTGCAAAGGGCAGGACACAGGAACCAAACAAGGCCAGAAATACAGATCCAGCTGGCAGGACTGCAGGAAGCTGGGCAGCAGCACACACCTCAGCAGAGGGGTGTGAGCAGCAGTGCCCAGTGCCAGTCTGTGGTGGGCACACAGGACTGCCCAGAGCCTGCAGTGAATCCGATCAGGGACAGCCCCAGGCTGAGCAGGGTGTTCCTGTGGGATGGTCCTGCCAAGAACCTGAACTCTGCTGTGAACTTGTGTCCTTTGGAGCACCTGGCACAGGCAGGGCACATACTCCCCAGTGCAAAGTGCCCTGTGTCACTGAACATTTTCCAAAACAGAACACCCCTTAAAGCCCAAACAATAAACCCCCTGAAAGATTACAAGGTTGAGGGCATTATCCTTACCCTCAGTCCTGGGAACTGCAGGGCTGTGACCTCCTAACACCACAGAACTTTCATCTGACTCATGGGCTGCTGCAGTTCTGTTTTCCACAGGACAACTGGAGTCTGGATTTCTCAACCAGTCTGTGCCCCCTGCACAGTTGCCATTCATGCTGGGCCTCCGTGCTGTGAGGAGTTGGTGGCGTTTCCTAAGAGAAGAGCTGGAGAGACAATCCAGGTTGTTAGTTTTGGAAGAAACTCCCAAGCAATGAAGTTCAAATCCCTGTATCTGCTACCACAAACAAGGTCCCTCGGGCTCAAAAGGCATTTCTTCAGGTATTTAACTGTGTTTCAGAGGCTTATGGTGCTAGTTATGCCCCTACCCTCACCTGGGAAGAGAGGAAAAAAAGCTTTTAAAGTAATCAGGGGTCTATTTAATCTATTTAATCTACAGATCTTCACTTTTTTAAAGCTAAGTCTAAAGCCACTGATGTCTTTAGATCATGTGTGTTCCTGCAAATACCTTTCTGGCAACTCCTCCAGACATCTACAAACCTTTAAAAATGTTTGTATTCTTGACTCCCAGTCCTGGCCAAATGAGCTGCATAACATGGTTACAGCCTGAAATACAACATTTTCCCAGCTAACAGCTCAGGCATTGCCTCTTAACCACTCTGAGGTTTGACCAGGAGGTTCCCTGCTCCCAGTCATTGCTTGGGTTTGGTTCTTTCCTCCTGATTTCTGCCATGCTGTCACACAGTGCTTCCCCCAGTATTCAACCCACCACAGCCCCACAGCAAACACTTGCACAGTGCAGAACAGCCATGGCTGGAGCAGCCCCACACACGAGGCTCTAACCACTGCCACTCAGATCTGGGATGCTCTTCCAGCATATGCAGAGACATAGCTTCTTTTATTCCAAGCAAAATTCCTTCCCCCTTCTATCCTGAAGACCTCCTTCCCTCCTTTGTATCTCCTAACAGATCAGATCTCTTTGCTGTCTCTTTCCCTCATTCCTTCTGGCATTTGTTTTGCCCTGGATAAGAACCAGCTCTCCTTTCTTGGCTTCAAGTGTTTTCCTTTCACTGTCTCAAACATAAAACACCAATTTCCTCATTAATGAATTTTTCCAATTTCCCCCCTGCAGGACAATTGTCCTGTGTCTTTTCCTTGGCTGAATGAAGACTGCAGGGCCTGCGGGTGCCATCTCTGACGCCTGGCAGAACTCTGCCGTGGCAGAGACAAAGCAAATAAAACAGCACTCATAAAACAGCAAAATGCCAAGTCAGAGTTGCTGGGTTTTCTGGCCAGCACCTGCTGAGGGTGAAGGCCTTAATGAGAAGTTCAGTGGTGGGTTTTAAGCCCACTGTTGCTGGCAGTCTGAATTATGCATTTTATTCTTAATGAGAATTTTAAAAAGGAGTAACAATTCATTCCTTTTGTTCTGTAAACCCAATTCTAAGTTGCCAGCATTATTATATCTGTATATTTTTAGAAAATCTGCTGCTTATGCATCATGTGATGGTCATCCAAAGGAAGATTTTTGGCAACAACAAAATCATTTCTTTTTTTAAAGGCTCTGGCTGGCAGCACAGTGGCACAAGGAGCCCCCAGGGGTCATCTCAGTCCCAGCAACCTGAACAGCACCCGGAGCACTGCCTCTGCTCTCACCAAAATAGCCAGTGTGGGAACATCCCCTCTCCCCACACCTCCCAGGCTGCTTTCCTGTCCTGGCTGCCTGGGCCCTGGAGAAACCCCTCAGCAGTCCCACCAGAAATCCCTGGGAATGCTGCCTTGTACCTGGGAACAGGCTCATGGAATATCCTGAGTTAGAGGAGAACATCAGTATGGAGTCCATGTCCCCACTGCTCACAGGACCACCCACAACTGAACTGTGTGACCAAGCACCCTCCAGGGAGAATCGTGGAATATCCTGAGCTGGAAGGGACCCACAGGGATCTCTGAGTGCAGCTCCTGGCCCTGCACAGACAGCCCAACAATCCCAGCCTGTCCCAGGAGCTGTGACAGCCTCGGGGCTGTGCCCATTCCATGGGGAGCCTGATCAGTGCCCCAGCACCCTCTGGGGGAAGAACCTTTCCTCACATCTTAAGTGGGCTGGATGTGGTCACACAAGAACAAATCTTCTACCTGAACAAAACACAAACAGTGTGAACAACCTGAGCAATCCTCTGCCCTCCTCTCCCATGTGTCAGAGCAGCAAAGGGGTGGTAGAAACTCCAGCAGTGCTGGGCCGTGGGACACAGGGGTGTGGAGGGAAATCTGAATATGAAACCCCACATACTCTAAAACCTAAATACCCTAAATACCTAATACCCTAAAGGCAAAGAAAGCCAAACTCTCCCCATCCCATCAAGCCTTTAAATCAGTTCCAGAACTGACAATGTCCAGTGGAACAAAAAGTCAACTATACTCCTGTTTCATAGCACTGTAATTATTGTGAGGAAATGGAATTTTCAAGACTGCAAATGTTAAAGTATTTATACAACTAATATTGTGATTTCGAACACATTTACTGAATTATTACATTGTATGTTGTGACTCTGAGATTAGCTCAGTTGGCTGGAGCACAATGCTGATAACACCAAGGTTGTACATTCAATCCCTGCATGGGCCATTTACTGAAGAGTTGGACTTAATGATCCTTGTGGGTCCCTTTCAACTCAGAACATTCTGCAATCTGTAATCTGAACCAAAGTGCTTTAAAATTTGGTAATTGCACTGAAAGACAAAGCCTGTTTTTTAAAATGCAGTTCGATTTACTTACGGAAAAGTATTTTGAGAAGGGGAAAAGAATTGACCCTTGTCAAGCAGATACACAATCATAACCCTAACCCTAAGGGAAGCCCTAAAGGGGAGTCATTCTTGAGAGCTGCTGGCTGTCAGGAGGAACCCCAGAATGTTCTGGGTTGGAGGGACCTTAAAGCATCCCAAGGGACACCTCCCACTAGCCTAGGTTGGTCAGAGGAACAGACACCACATTGGGTCATGGCTCAGGAACTCTTTTCCCCCTGCATGAACTTTCCTATGTTGAAACAATATCCCTGGCAAAGCTGGTGCTACCCCACTCACCAGGGAACAGAATTTGCTCTGTGAGCTGACAAGAACTCCATTAAGAAAACAAGATAAGTGTAAAATTTACTTCTTGGGCCTCTTTCTTCCAGGAGTGCTCAATTGCTGCAGCTCTGCCAACAACCTCCCCTTGAGGTGCCTGAACAATCTCTTGATTATTTAATGCATTACTCAGCAGAGAGGAGAAATTAGGCAGGAAATCAGATGAATAAGCAGAGTATACGAAGGCAAAGAGCAGTTTTATTCAGGGACTCTCAGACTCCATAATTTCCCCAGAGCTCTGCCTTACAAGCCCCATTTAAGTGATGTCAAATATCACGAAACACCAACAGACAAAATTTCACAACAACCAAACTGGGCTGGGTGAATGTTGAAATCTCTGTTCATCACCTCAAGCCCTGAATTAAATGCAGAGACCCTGCACACCTTTCAGCAGAGTCCTTGACTACAGCAGGTCAGAAATTATTTACAGAACTATCATCAGTTACACTGATGATAGAAACTACAACACACCAATTTCCCTTTGTCATTCCCCCTCCTCTGCTGCCTTATCTGCTAAGCAGGATTGGCAGGGAAAAAATGCCCCGGCTGTTTGACACCTTTCTCCTACTTCTTTTCTGTTACATGAAGCTGAGCACCAAGAAAACCTGCTAAAAACAGCTGCTCCTTGCAAGGTGGTGGTTCTCCCAAGCATAAGATCTGACTTTCCTGGAAGTGGAACATCCAGTCCTGCTGATCATCCGACCCAGCTCAGGCTGATGGCATTTCCCTGTCTCCTGGCCCCTCCTGGCATGCCAAAATCCTGCACGTAGTGTGTCAGGAGAATTAAAGGAAATGAGAAAAAAAATCTTTTGGCACATCTGGTTGGTACAATAAATCCCCAAACTGGTCATTTAATGTGACAAATATATTGCAAACACACCCAGAACCCAGTGGGGAAACAAGTACATAAAGACTTCAAGGCCAAACTCCTGCCTGACCAGCTTACAAATGTCCTGGTTTCCTTTCATACCCAGGATCAAGGAGAACTACCCGTGGTGAGAATGAATGCCTATAAATAATAATTAGCACCATTCAGCTTCAAAGCTTTTTACAAATATGAACTGCTCATTGCTCCTAAGAGCCCTGGGAAGCACTGCAGGGAAGCGTTTTATGAGAGAAAACAGGGACACAGAGGCAGAGCTGATCCTCAGGATGAGAGCAGCCCCATTGCCTACTCAGGTGTTACTCTGACTTGGAGTACGTTCACTGCTCGGCTCCCTGGCCCTGCAGCAGCAGCACAAACACTCCCAGGTCACCTTAGAGGGCTCCTTCCACGCACGTTTCCACCCTCTGGCAAGTGTAAATTGGCTGGTGCTACAGAATGGCTCAGAGGTGAACAGGCGCCCTTCTCTGTGACCTGTTTGTGTGCTCGGATGCTGAAGGATCAGGTGAGGACCAGCCCACAGAGGAGCTGAAGCCTCACAGCTGGACTGTGGGAGCTGGACACTCAGGAGCAGCAAAGTTCAGTACTAAAGATCAGACAAAGAGCTCCTCCAGCCAGAGAAAGGCTGGGATTTTAATTTTTTTGAAGGGAATCAGTATGAGAACCAAAAATCAGAATTCCCATCTGGCTCTGGCTGCTGGTTTTGCCATACTTGGAGCATGTGGGCCCCTCCTTCCTCTGGAACACAATGTCAGGAATGAGCTGTGCAACTGCACAAACATCTCTGGTCTCCAGACCCTGTGCTGGTGGTCCCACTGAAATCATCTCTATTTGAACTTGTCTACAGCCTTGTCTTTTGTTGAGGGAAAAACATGGAAGTCATATTTAAATTGGTTTTAATCACAAATTGGAAACCCTTTAATTTTGCAATGCACCATTGGTACAAACAATTCATGCTGCAAATGCTTTGCAGAGATAAAGAGGCTGATCCCTGTTCTTTGCAATCCTTAAGGAAGTGTTCTGGAATGTAAAGAGGCTGAGACATCCTCAGCACTTTATCCTTCCCCACCCTAAGGAATCTAAAGCACATCCAAAGCCACTTCCCAATGCACACAGCTCTCACCCCATAACTGGCAGAGCTGAAAGGCTTCACTGCACAGAGCACCATCAACAAGGTGATGTGTGCTGTGAAAGGAAACTCAAATTCTGCAACGTGGCCAGCAGAGAAATCCCCCTTAGACACAGCACGTTTATTATGCAAGAGAAAACAAAAACATCAGTACAAATGTGCTGGTTTCTACTTTTTATTTATTGTATTACATAAATACAATGTTTATTATATTTATGAAGATATACTCCTTATCACTGGAATTTTTTAAAGAGCCATTATAGAGTATTTTAGGTATAAAGAACTTGATAGAAACTTCAAAGAAAAATCATGAAAAGAATTTTTTTTGCCTAACTGCCAAAATCCATTGAGGGGTAAAGCCCTTGCTATAAGACCTGACAGTTTATACAGGGTCTCACTGTCACCTGGCATGGAAAGAGAGAAGGTGTAAGAGAGTAAAAATGTAGAAATGAGTGGCTCTACTTCACCATTTGGTTTGCAAACAGTGAGGAAGGACCAGCAGTGAGTGAATCAGCTGGTGAACAATCCTCCCGTCTTCCTAAACCACAGCCTAACCATCACGACTGAAATAAAACTCCAAACAACTCATTTTTAAGGTGACAACACTCCTTTAAGTCTACAAAAACATTCCCATGTACAATTATTCTCAGAAATATGAGCAAGCAGGAAACACGCATACACAGGGTGTGCCTGACCTAATTCTGCAGCCCTGCACTGAGAACAAGATGGATTTCTGATGGAACTGCACGTCTTTCCACAGTGGCTAAAGCCTGGCTTTAATTTGTGTCCTGGTTTAACCCCACAGGCAACGGAGCCCCAAACAGCCACGTGCTCACTGCTCCCTGGTGGGATGGGAGAGAACTGGAAGAGTAACTCGTGGGTTGAGATCCAGGCATTTTAACAGGTGGAGGAAAAGAGAAGGTTGTGTGGAGACCTCACAGCACCTTCCAGGATCTGAAGGGGCTCAGCCTGGAAACGCCGATTTCCCTGGTTGGGAGAGCCCTGAGGAGCCAGGCTGGGAGAGTTGGGGATTTCCAACCTGGACAGGAGAAGGTTAAAGGGAGACCTTACACCCCCTTCAGTGCCTAAAGGGACTCTAAGAGAGCTGCAGAGGGGCTTGGGACAAGAGCCTGGAGTGCCAGGACTCAGGGAATGGCTTCCACTGCCAGAGGGCAGGGATAGGTGGGATAGTGGGAGGGAATTCTTCCCTGTGAGGGTGCAGAGGCCCTGGCACAGGGTGCCCAGAGCAGCTGTGGCTGCCCCTGCATCCCTGGCAGTGTCCAAGGCCAGGATGGACAGGGCTTTGAACAACCTGGGACAGTGGATGATGCCTCCCATGGCAGGGAGTGGAATATGGTGAATTTTAAGGTTCCTTCTAACCCAAGCCAGTCTAGCATTCTATGACTCTATAAAAGCTATGCATGCAAGTAAAGCAAAAAAGGAATTAATTCCCCACTTTCCATTGGCAGGAAGGTGTTCAGCCACGCCCAGGAAAGCAGGACTCCATAAGCTGGGAAGAAAAACACCATCACTCCTTACATCTGCCCTTGTTCTTCTTCCCCCAGCTCCATATGCAGAGCATGATGCTGTAAGAGTGACCCATCCCTGGGACAGCTGGCCTGGCTGTGTCCCCCAGCTCCTGTGCACCCCCAGCCCACTGGTGGGCGAGGAGCAAAAAAGGCCTTGGCTCTGTGAGAGCCCTGCTCAGTAATAACGAAAACACCTCAGTGTTATCAACCTCTTTTTTCCAGCAAAAATCCAAATCACAGCTCCCTATAAGCTAGTAGGAAGAAAACTAACTTGATATCAGCCAAAATCAGCAGAAATTCTTAAAAAGTCAGCTTAAAATACAACAGAAGTTCCTCTAAACATAAAAGTGAAACAAATTAGCAATGACTGACTTTCTACTTTGGAGAGAAAAAAGGCAATCTCATGGGTTTAAGATAAATAAGAAGTGTTTCCTGTACCTAAGCATTAGGGGAATCACTGTAAGGTATAAACCACAGCAGGGAATGCAGCACAGAGATAATGGATCTCCCCTGGGCTGGGTAACATTGGTTAAGTAAAAAAGCAGCCATCAAACTTGATATGAACAATTATAATACTGGCAAGTAGGTAGCAATCCAATTTCTCATGTTCATAATAACTATTTGGTTCTGATTGTCAGATGAACACCTTCCCAGAGAGAGAGAAAAAGAGAAAAAACAAATGATTCTGCCTGTCAGCTCAGTCCACCTGCAATAAAAACTTCCCAGTCGCTGGGAGGCCTTCCAGAGGGCTGTGCAAAGTGACAGGAACTCATCCAGTAGAAAGAAAGGGCAAAAATGAAATGTTCTGCTAAAAACTTAGATCAGACCTGATGGCTCATTCTGTGACTATGAAGGATCTTAAAGCCCCCCCAGTGCCAGCCCCTGCCACAGGCACAGAGATCTTCCACTATCCCAGTTTGCTCCAAGCCCTATCCAGCCTGGCCTTGGACACTGCCAGGGATGCAGGGGCAGCCACAGCTGCCCTGGGCACCCTGTGCCAGGGCCTCTGCACCCTCACAGGGAACAATTCCTTCCCAATATCCCACCTATCCCTGCCCTCTGGCAGTGGCAGCCATTCCCTGTGTCCTGGCACTCCAGGCTCTTGTCCCAAGCCCCTCTCCAGCTCTCTTAGAGTCCCTTTAGGCACTGAAGGGGCTCTAAGGTCTCCCTTTAACCTTCTCCTGTCCAGGCTGTCCCAGCCTGGCTCCTCAGGGCTCTCCCAGCCAGGGAAATCGGCGTTTCCAGGCTGAGCCCCAAGCACTGCCCTGGGCACCTGAGCCAACTGCTCAGGGCAAGGTGAGACTTGGCAGGTGTGGGGTTGGCACTTCCTGGCACCTGGAGAACAACGTGAAAGTGCATTCACCTGGACTGCACCAGAGAGAAAAACATCCAACTGCAGCCTTCACGTGCTTTTCACAGACCTCCAACCGATCCTCATTTCATTTTCCCAACACAAACACAGCAGACAATAAAAGCTGATTTATAGGTTGAACCAGCACAGGCACATGACAAAAAGCTTTTCCCTTGTTATGAAAAAACTCTATCAATATACAGAAGATTCATTTTCCATCTGGCTTCAAATGATAGATGGAAAATAATGTCCAGCAGGCCTGATGCAATGCAGGACAGGCCAAAAATGTTGGCAAGAGACAGCAAGGAGGCTGATGAAATGCTTGATTGTTTCTCCCATTCTGTGCATAGTGCTGCACTGTTAGCTAAGTTTACTGAATTACTCATTTACTTGAGGCTTAACAAAAATCCACTGTTTCCACAAATGCAATTCAAAACTACAGTTGGCAATATGGGTTTAAGGGTTTAACACTGCACTTGCACACCTTGATTTAAGACCCAGGGGGCACCAGGTCCTTCTGTCACCACCAGCACTCACTGACCCCTCATCAGTGCCCCACACTAACAGCAGCTTTTCTTTTGCTCATTTACAATCATCAAGACTGACACCTGCAGAACAATAATGGAGATTTATTAACTGGATGTCACCTATTACAGACTTTCCCAAAATAGCAAGGTCACACTGTGACAGCCTCATCAACAGAGCAGATGAAATGAATCCAGCAATGTCCCACCACAGGAGCAAAATTCCTCACCCCAGCAACAAGTCACTGCTCTTTTATTCCCCTCCCTCTGAGGCCCAGGGTATTCATGTTAGAGAGCAAACCCAAGAGAACTGTAAAGGGTATTTCCTCACAACACTGGAATAAAGACAGCCATCTGAAAAATTATATTTGATCCTCATAAAGAGCTTCTTACCACTATGGCAATGGCAACATTGCCAGCGCTATCTGATTAAATTCAGCACTTTTAATAAAGCTGGCCATGCCCATATAGAATACACACCTCCCTCCGTGGCAGAAGGTTGGAATGTGCAGATCTGACCAGGGAAAAGGGAAAAAAACTGTGGCAAAAGATGAGCTGTTGCAAATACAGGCAGGATATTTTTTGTCTAGAAACAGGAAAAACAAATATTCCCTGCTAAAATAAACAATACTGAGGTAAATAAAATTTTAAGGGAGGTGACACTTGTGAGTTACTCTTTCTCTTCACCTGTGTTAAATTAAGCTACAAAGATTTAGGTGAAAGCCTGCAACAGGAGTAAGTGCTGCAGACAACAGTGTTTGCCTGTGTTCTCTGTTCTACATTGCTGCAAAAGTATTTACAAAGCTTTCAGAAAATCCCACACACTTCAGCAAAGCATAAAAGCAAGAGCTGCCCTATCCCTTTGGATTTAAAAAGGCTTTTATTTCTCAGCTTCTGTTCTTAAGCAGTTAAATCAAACTTGGTTCCAAATTCCCACGATTTCAATTCCTGCATTTATATCACGAGCAGTCCAGTTTTTCAATTATAAACGGCAGCAAACAGCATAAGGACAAGAATATTTCTGAGGGAGTTCTAGCAGAGAATCTGATCCACCTGCAGCCACCAGAAGCTCTGAGCACAACTGGTCACCCACATTTCCTGGTGTAACTGGAGCAAACCCTCTGTCAAGCACCCCTCACTTACTGCCGGCTCATCCGTGCTGGTGCTCCCTGCACCACGATCCCAAAAATCCGGCTGGAGCAGAGGGAAGCACCAGGGCACGGCAAAGCTCCGGAGTTTAAACTCTTTGAGCAGCACTGGTCACTCCCCCAAAGACCTGGCGGCTGATTCATGTAAATATTTCAGGTTAAAAGTCCCTGCAGCTGATTCATGGAAAATATGAATATAATCCGTGAAGTAACAGCTTTAAGTCTCCAGTAAGCGCATCCCCAACCACTCTCCCTCTCTTCAGATTCCTCATTCAGGCAATTTTTGCAAGAATTGTGTGGTAGAAAAGGCTCAGTTTTATTAAACCCTTGATGCCCCCTGCCACACATCCCTTAGACAGGCAGAGAGGAGTTAGCCACCAGAATTTTTGATTATGTACATACGTATGTGCACATGGATTCCCAAACCCAGGAGCCCTAGGACTTGGGCCCAAACAAATTTACAGTAACTGAGGATAAAATGAGTTGTTCTCACACCAGAGCTCAGTAAGAACCACCACTTTCCCCCAGTGCTCTGGTGCCATGGCCAAGGCAATACCTGTTTATGTCACCTGGAAATGTTACCCTCTGTCAGTTCAAATATAAAGCAGTTGATTCTATTTCTTACTGCCTTCCCCTAAGATACAGCTGGATTGCTCAGAGACTGCTCCAAACACAATTTCACCAAACAACAGAATGTATCACATATCATCAATAATGTATAATTTTTAATGCAAAGAGAGTCTAAACAGGCAGGAAATTATTTTCCTCCTGACTCATGCCAGTGATAAAGCCCATGTGTCCTGGCAAGTCCAAATGAAAGGTGCCTTCAGAGAGCTCTTAATTAAAAACAAAGCAGGCAATACAACATAGAAAAAAAAAAACAACAAAACACTAATTTATTAGTTTTTGTATGCAAAACCTTGTAACTACTTTTGGTTTGGGGGCAAGATTTTATTTCTTTAATGCTCAATTCTCTCATCTGTCTAGATACAGGTGCAATAAAGCATCTGTGGCCTGGTAATGCACCTGAGGCTGGGGGATTGTAAACAGAAAGAACCTGGAATCACCAAGAGGTGTTGTCCCACATCAGGTGAAGCTGGTGGCCATCATCACGAGAAAAAATAGATTTATATGTTTTTATACATTATTTACATAATTTATACATGTATAATTTATAATTTATCTTTTATAAGTACCCTATTTTTTTCAGCACAGCAACTGTCCACTGTGGATCTCTCCAGACGGGCAGCAGTGTATTATCAGTGTGTTTCAAATTACGTATGTTTTAATTAAATAAGTAAAAATTAAAAATTCAGCAGAGACAATATTCTAAACAAAAACTCCTCGTTTACAGAGCTTTTGATTTGCTACAAAAAGCCCTCTGACATTTCACCCATAGCAAAGAGCATTCACTTGTTCTGACTCTTATTTTAGAAAGGCTGCGAGCAGCTCAAACTCCGCCTTCCTTCTTTGGAAGGGATCCCAACAAGTAACTACTCACTCATTCCAAACTCATCTACAACTCTGCCCTACAACTGCCATTCACTTCTAACCAATTGCAAGGCGGCAGCTCTCAAAACTAACAATAGGCGGCACATTTTTGAAAGTTGGATGCAGTTACAGGAGCTTGCAAAATAATAACAAAAAACTCAAAGCAAACGCAAGAAACAAATGCAGGGAGACTGCAATGGCATGCGATTAAATTTACAAGGAAATATTGGGAAAGAGGTTCAGACTCCAGGGCCAGCAGCAGTTTATGTCCAATGTAAAAGGGTAAAACCAGGCCTGGCAGAGGTCAGGGGTCCTCAGCAGCAGTGGGGACCTCGCCCCAGGTGTGGCACAGGGCCCTGCCAGGGGCACTGCCAGCCCCGCTGGCACTGCCCTATCTCACCTCAACAGGAGCTGGAAGCCTCTCTGGATAAAGCCACAGAAGGGCAGAGATGCTCCTTTGATTTGAGGCACAAAGAGAACATTATCAGTGTTGCCCTTAGAAAGAACAGAGTTCTCCGAATCAGACATATGGTTTAATTTTCATTAAGATACAGACAATAAGAAAAACCAAAACAAACATAAGGTTCCTTTCAGGGTGCAGCTGCATTAGTAACTGCAAGTAATACTCAATAATCCGAAACCAAAATAAACACTGGAGTTTTATTTAGCACAATAACAGCTCTTTGGAAAACACCTCCTGATTTATTTTGAGGAAGGCAAGAGCAGGGGCTACAATTTCATCTAGGTGAGGCCAACCATTAGCACTCTGGTAATTCATGTCAGCAGAGAACCTGATACCTTATTTTCAAGAACTGAAAAACAGTTCATGATTTCAAACCAGCCAGGGTTTACAAGGGGACATTGGCAGGACACCTCTTGCTTTGTTTACATGCCTGGATAAATATTTTACATGTCAAGCATAGTTATAACACTTTCTAAGAATACTCCATTACATTCTTTCTTCTATGACTAACAGTTCTTCCACAAAAATATTTGGCTTGTGCTGCGTTACAGCAAAATTAGCCAGGAACTGGAGCCATATTTTGAGGGAGTAAAAAAGGGAAAATACCACAAAAAATACACAAAATTGAAAAAGC
Source organism: Prinia subflava (assembly GCF_021018805.1). Taxonomy (NCBI): domain Eukaryota; kingdom Metazoa; phylum Chordata; class Aves; order Passeriformes; family Cisticolidae; genus Prinia; species Prinia subflava. Next base: position 4,807,215 of record NC_086269.1, read on the forward strand.
AGAGAAGATGCCTATTTCAACACACATAATGAGGTGTTCGTGCTGAGGGAAGGTGCACATTTGGGCACTGGATAAGGTCACTCTTGAAAGGGCAAAGTTCTAAAATTGAAGTGTATTCCAGAACACGCCTCTCTGGCTTGTTTTTACCTTGACAAGCGAGAAGCCAGCAATATTCTAGTCAAAACTGTAGCTGGTTTTGTGTCTGTCTCAAAGATAACATGCAAAAGAAATGCCAGGACTTTTAAAAAGTTACTTATTTCAAGGAAATGGTCTTCAAAGCCTGTCCTTGTGAGGAATATTCACTCTTCTGCTGAAGAATCCAAGAGATTCTCAAATTAATTAGCATCTTCCAGCAGTAGAGCTTATGTGTGATTTTAATAAATCCTTAACAAGACAGGTTTTCCTGCAGAGCCTACTAATTAAAGGATCTATAAATGTCCCAAAAGCAGCTCCCTCTTACCCGAGGATTTCAACTCAGTCCTGACCAGAGGTGAGCCCACTGTGACATTTCACAGCTCTTATCATGGCCTGCATAAACGAGGTGGCTTTTGTCAGCCTGGCTGAAGACACAAGGCATCAACTACTGCTAAACCTGGAGCACCTCTCCCATAGACAAGTCCCAGCAGGGAATGTTTCCTCCAGCCCCGTGTGCCAGACTCAGCCTGGGCAGCACGAGGGGCTGGAATGCTCCTTGTCAGGGCTGCAGCAGTAAAGCCTTCAAGGCTCATGGCTCTCACTCTGGTTCACAGGAGGTTTTGAAGTGTTATTTTTACTTCAGCTGCAACAGCCTTCTAATTAAAGCTAGCACTAAGTGTCTGCAGCACACAGGGTGAGAGGCTGGAGAACACTCTATTTTCTGCATTAAGAACTGTTTCATCTCTCAGAAATGCAATCATTCCATTCTCCAAGTGGTAAAGTGGCATTTCTCTTAGCTGTTCATACCACCTTTAAAATGCTCTTGGAATGACTTAACAGCACAAAGTCAAGACACACAGAGATGCCACAGCCCTGGCATATTAACCAAGTTTCTGAAAACAACAGATTTTCAAAACCAACTTTAAAAAGGAGAGGCCCATGATCTTGGCAAAGAACATTTTGTAACAGGGACATTTGACAGACAGGACACCATTTAAATATAGCACACTGCTAATGCACAAAGCTCTCCACAGCTTTACAATTATCAATAAACAAACCCAGTTTCCCCCTTGCTCAGCCAGCACAAGGTAAAAGAAATCATTAGGCTGGTTTCACTTCAGTATCTTGTGCAGAGCATCCCCAGCTGACCTCCTTTGACCCAGCTGTTTATCACTCCTCGGGCCTGAAGCAAACCCGCACAGCTCCTTGCATCAAATCCACTCCTTCTGGTCTTTCTGAGAGCCCCCTTGCTCAGCCCTGCGAGGGCACTTCCAGCCCAGGACACCGGGAGCGGTGACAGAGCTGTCACAGCGCCCTTCCCACCCCACCCAGCACAGCAGCACGGCCTCAGCCCGAGCTGGGGCAGGGGCAGACACGCTCCAGCCCCTTTACTGGATGTGAAACAGGAGAGTGCTGGAAATGAGAGAGCTCCTCTCCCACGTGCTCAAGAAATGCTCATGATCAATACTGTTCTCCATTAGTGCAGCATCCAAATCGATGGCTTCGACCGCACTCAAGGGGAGCTTTGAAATCGCTGGGCAGCACAGCTGAGGCCAGAGATCAGCAGCGTTTAGAGTAAAAGCTAAAACCTGCCCGTCCCAAGTGACTCAAACATTAGCTAATTTACAGATGCTTAGGATGGATCTCAGCAAAGCCCGGATATGGGCAAAACCTTATGGTCTTTAGGTGCTTTACATTAAAGCTAAACCGTTTCTCAAATACACCTGAATCATCTGATTTGCACATGACTGAGTAATCTTAGATTTTTCATTATTTGTAACTTGGTCAGTCTGAAAGGAAGAAGAAAAATTAGATCCTAGAAAAAGGCCAGGTTGTGCTCACAGATACGAGAGAAACTCCGTGGATTTAAGAAACCAAATTACAACAGCAAATCAAAACCTGAGATTTTAATAATCTCTATTTCTTTTCTACTCCTTAGTGGGATTCCTTTCCCAATACAGGCAGTAAAGTCTTTTTTTCTAAAACCCCTATCAGTTTAAAGGCCTTTGCTATGTACACATTCATCTCCTGAGGCTGTATCAGCCCCTGACATCTGACCAAGGGCTTCCCAGCAAGCATCAGACTACAGGGAAGTCTGTGAGTGCCTGCTGGAACATTTCTGTCAATGGATTAGGGAACTCATTCATAACCACCAACTGCCACAGCAGATAACATTCCAGACAGACGGAAGCTTTTCTGTGGGTAGAGATTATGTAACAGCACGATTTTTAATCCACTTGCCCAGAGGAAGAAGAAATGAGCTCACTTTCACAGAGGTTAAAGCTACCTTATTCTCTTTTTCAGTCATGTTGAACTACCAGATGATACTGAGCATATGAACTGAGGGACTCAGAAAATCCACCCCACTCATCTCCAGCCCATCCAGGCACTGCTGCTGCCATCAGTTTCTCTCTTCCTGCCTTTTCTGCACTCACATCCTTTGTGGACTTCTCACTCCAATTTATCTGAGTTACCATAATAACCTGAGAACTGCAGTCATTCAGTTATAAAACAGGCACCACTTAGAGAAAAATAATGTGAATTAAACTGAGCATATTGCTCAAACTGGGGCAGATGCTTAATCCTGACAGTTTACAGGACACCCAGTGGCATCACGTGGACTCTCAGATTCACTCCAGGAAACGTGACCAGAGCAGATGGGTGGGCTCCAACAGACTCAGCTTTGCTTTCCATTTATTGAATTACATTTATTGAAAATCCCTCTTTTATTAAGCATGACCTTGTTATTTACATCTTCCTCATCTGTTTTGCAAAGCTACGTAGCCAAACTTTGCATACAGACCACGTGGCAGCAGCAATCATTAACTGCTACACACTTCTCAGTGCTGTCACAAGGGTCAGTTCTGTTTTTATGGCTGCCAAATCTGCTTCCTTCTGAAAAGTTCCTGACTCAATGGACTAAACTCTGACACCCAACACGGGTCAGGGACGTAGCACTGGTTTATGGGAGCTGCTTGGGAAATGCATTCATTTCCACTGAAAGCAGGACTGACTAACACACTCTAATCTCGACTGTTTGTCCACAAATTCCAGACAGACACAGAGACAGACCTGACACTTCTCTGTCTTTAGTCCATTTCCATCATCCTTTTTTTATTGCTTCCTTTGGCTATTTCTGTATTGAACTCAGGCAGTTTTTTATTCTTCCAGTAAAAAGCTGAGTAATTCTCAGTCACTCTGACAGTGGGATATATATGACTGTTACATTTTATAGTTCACAAGGGTATTTCTGTATTTGTGTGTTCAGAAGCAGAACCAAAGCAATGGCTGAACATTCCTGCTCCCAGGAGCAATCCATGGATTAACACCACTTTTAACACATTTGAGGTTGTTCTGAGGGCAACAAGAAAAAACCAATTGCAAATTACAGAAGAAATTACTGAGTGTTAAGCTTCAGCAACTACAGCCCATGTTCAGTGCTGCTTCCAAGACTAACAGACATTGATTTTCCTTCTCAATTTCAGTCCTATGCTCATGGCCCAGCTGCCCTTCAGAAGTCCTTACTCCTCTTTTGTGCTCCAAAAAGTGGATCCAAAGTCCACAGGGGCCAGTCTGAAGTCTCAGCTGAGGCTGAAGGACATATTGTGACTGCAAATTGGAACTGGAGCAGGACACAGGAGGAGAAATGGTTATGAAAACTCATGGAATAACACAGGGAAGGCAGGACTTCAGCTACTTCAGTACCTGTAATTATTGCTCTGTAACACTCCCAAAACACATCCCCTCCCCACTCCCTGGATTGCAAGTCCCAGCTTCTCTGCAGGGCCATGGGAGGCTGCTCAGTGAACAGTTCACATGGCAAGGCAATGCAAAAAGCCAGAGACCCAAAATTGTACCAACCTTGGCAGAGATGGTCCAGCAGTGCTACCCGACTGTCATACTGGAATCCGAGGGGACACTGGGATCACAAACCTAAAATCAGAGTGGCTTTCATCAGCAGCCTGGCCAGGTCTCCCCAAAAAAACAGATATTGCAAACACAGTGTTTCCACAAAAACCTTAATGACACCAAACTGGTAATTTCTAAACTTTATGTTAGCTCTGGTTATGCTGGTTATGAATAAAGTCAAGAAAAAAATGCTGATGGCTCCCCATCCTTTTACAGTCTCCCCCACAGAAAAGGTGTTTATTGTGCTGCTTGCCTGGATGTGGGTTAAATTAGCAGTGCACTGATCCTCTGGCTAAATTCACTTTTTATTAAGAAACTCATTTAAAAATCAGGAGATCCCTTAGACAGCTAAAGTGACCTTTATCAGCAGGCACCAACTCAGCATTTTTCTTGTAAAGAGCTCATTATGCACACACTCCTCTGGGATCTCCAAGCAGAACGCAGCAGTTCCAGAGTCCATCCCAAGCTGAAGCTTTCAGGAGACTCATTTTGCATTTATTAGGCAGGATTTGACTTTCTAGAAGGAGGAAGAGTTCCTGGCAGTGGCTTTGGCAAGCACAGGCACCAAAGCCAGAGCACGCAGGTGCTATTTCAGCAGTGCTGCAAGGCTCCTTCCCCCAGCTATTTGGCTGCTGAGCTGGCCTTTCATCGTGCAGTGACTTTCCAAACACACTCTGCAACTCTGTGATGCAATAATTAATCCAGTCCCACTGCCTGGTCAATGTCCCTTGGTGATCACAGCTTTTGGCAAAGGGGGGGACAAAGGTGGTGTTAACTACAGCACTGGAGCCTTACAGCAAATTCATTACACAGGGTGAAATGTTATTTACTTTTCTCTACACAAATTTTCTACTAATGGGTTTTCAGGTGTTTAAGTAGAATTCATGGCAAGATTTTTAAACATTATACTTTGATTCTCCTGCCTGCACTGCCACGCAGAGAACTGAACACTTGGCTGCCTGTCATGGGCACATGGAATGAGTTCAAGACGAGGTCGAGTGACAAACATCCTGGCATGGCCCAAACTCGGGGCTGAAGGCACCAACTAATAAAATGAGCTGATGATTCCTACTCCTCGTGACCTGTAAAGACAGACTGAGTCACCACACAAAAATGCTACAATATCCTGAACAGAAAATTCCAAGCGAGTGGTTATGAAACCTCTTGGATTCTGAGAAGGCAGGACTGAGCATGCCAAAACATGAAGGCGCTTCAAAGAGACTGAGGTAAGATCAGATTTGTGATCACATCAGCTGAAGTCAGAGAGTTTCTTAAGTCTGATGGTTAAAAATACTTTGGGGATGCAAATATCAATTACTGGTGTGCAGAGCTCAAGTAAGGCCACCTCTGGAGCACAAATTGTAACTTTGATTTTATACTGGACACATCCAACAAATCTGGATGGATCTTAGATGACACATTTCTGTTAGCACAACCAGTGATGAGGCTCCTGGAATTACTGTCTGATCTGCCACTTCAAGAACCATCTCAAAACCTTTCCAGAAAATAAACAACCCCAAGAAAACCCCATTTTCACCTTCTCTACTTGTAGGTACATGCACTTTTGAGCATCAAACAGCTCCAATGACTTTGTGACTTGGTTCTCGCCACTGTTAAGAAGGAGAGAAAGAACCAGTTTGGTTCTTTCACCTACAACTTCTTCCAGCTGCCCCTGCAGCTTGACTGAGCTCACTGAACTCCACTCATCTATAGAGGGTAACTACAAAACAGAAAACTCCCCCAAAATAAAATGATGTAATGAACTCCTACCAGAAAGATCATTCCTTTCAAACCCAAATCAAACACAAAATTCATCCCCTTTAATTCTGGCGGCACAAGACAGCATCAAAAGATACCAAAAAGCATTTCATGTGCTGCAGATTAGTCTGGTTTGAAACAAACACCAATAAATCAGCACATGCCTATTTCTATAACAGCAGAACTTACTTTAACCTGTCCTTATGTGCTTTAAGATAAGCTGAATAAGTCTACACACAGTCTTCTGCACAGGCTTCACTTGGTTTACATAAACTGCAGCATTCAGCCATAAGATCAGAAAATGGATGTTATTATGGAAAATAAAGACAATTGTTGTACAGGCTGCTTTGCAGGAGAGCATTTGTTAATGATGTAAATACAGAGTTATGCTGTAAACAGTGTATTTATTTTAGCAAAAGGTAACTGCTCCCCTAAACAGAATAATAATAAAGGCACATGGAAATCCAGTCTGGAGAATAATAAGCACACAGCTTTGCCTACACACGAACACACAGTTCCTGACCCAAATAATTCACTGTTTTGATGCTCAGATCACTGAAAATTCTTCTGAGAACTGAGCACAGAGGTATTTATAACCTCAAAGCCCGGTGACTGTGAGCAGTGCAGCCTCATAGCCCTGCACAGGGTAAACAAGGACACACCAGAACAGGGGAAGCTCGGCCTTCCCGTGGATTCCCAGACACAACTTCCTTCCAAAGAGCTCTTTGTGACTGCTGCTAATGCCAGCAGGAAGGATTGGGACCGAGGTGAGGAAAAGGCTCCCACAGGGACCACAGGTGAACTTTCTGCCTTAAAGCCATAATCTACAGCTACAACACGATTTGGGTTGCAGCAACCCTGGCAAAACAATTCAAAACACTCTCCTTATAGAGGTTCTCAACCTCCCAGGCCTACAGAATCCCAGAATGGTTTGGGTGGGAGGAGACCTTAAAGCTCATCCTCTTCCACCCCCTGCCATGAGCAGGGACTGCTTCCACTATCCCAGGTCGTTCCAACCCTCATCCAAACCTGGCATTGGACACTTCCAGCACAGGGACAGCCACAGCTTCTCTGGGCACCCTGTGCCAGGGCCTCCCCATCCTCACAGGGAAGAGTTTTTTCCTAATATCCCATCTAAATATACTGTAAGGGTGAAGCCCTTCCCCCTTGTCCTGTCACTCCAAGCCCTTGTAAACAGTTTCTCTCCATCTTTCTGCAGGCTCCCTTCGGCTCCTGACATAACAGTCACCCCAAACCTTCTCTTTTCCAGCCTGAACAATCCCAAACCTCAGCCTTTCCTCACTGCTAGCTGCTCCATCCCTCTGATCATCTTGGTGCTCTCCTCCAAGAGCTTCATGTCCTTCCTGTGCTGTACCCCAGGGCTGGAGGCAGCTCTGCAGGTGGGGTCTCACCTGAGTAGGGCAGAGGGGAGAATTCTCCCTGCCCTGCTGCCCACACTGGGGACTCAGCCCAGGGCTTTGGGGGCTCTGGGTCCAACACACGTGACCAGGGCATGTCCAAGCATCTCATGCCCAACTCCTTCTCCCAGGGCTGTTCTCCAGCTCTTCATTCCCAGCCTGGACTGATACTGGGGGTTCACCTGACCCTGATGCAGCACCTGGACCTTGGTCTTATTAAATCTCATACCCAAGACTGCATTATTAGCACCCCTTCCCTGAAGAGCCTCAGCTCACTGAGATGGCAGTACAGAGACAGGCAGGATCACAGAAGACACAAAAATGTGCTTATGTGCAGAGGTCTCTTAGTGGAAAACCCCTTACAAACTCCTGCTCCTTTCAAAGCACAGTGAGGTCAGAAAGGAGGGAGGAAAAGGAAGGTTAATTCGAGCCTAAAAACATGTTTAAGAATAACACTGCACCAGCCTACAGCCTCAGAACACCTGTAGGAGCATGGTGTGTGACCAACCAGCACCCCGAGGGGAGGCTGGTTCCATTCTGGGGCTGGTGGGCACAGCAGCAGCCTCTCCACAGGACACTGAGCACAGTCCCAGCCTTACACACAGGACAAGGTGAACATGTCAGGGACACGAGGATGCAGTGCTAACCTAGGGGTAACAGTTCCAGCCCCCTGCCAAACACAGAGCAGGAGACACTCCAAAGACCCCCTCTGCAAGTAAACATTAGAAATGTGGCAGCCCCTCTCCCCCATCCCCACAGATGCCCCCGTCAGTGCACACAGGGTGTGTCAGTGACACACACACCCTCAGAAGAGCCCCCAGGCCCCTCCAAAGCACATTCACAACAACAGAGTCCCCTGTGACCCCAGACACCCCCTCAGCCCCACAACCCACTCCAGGATATCCTCTGTGACCCCCAGACACCCCCTCAGCCCCACAGACCCTGTGATGGCCAGACACCCCCCAGCCCCTCATCCATGTCCTCTGACACTCTCTTCCATGTCTCCTGTGATCCCCAAATACCTCCCGAGCCCCCACCAAAGCCCATTCACAACAACGGAGCCCTCTGTGACCCCCAGCGAGCCCCTGCGCCCGCTCCCCCACAGTTCCTGTGGCCCCCAGACCCCTCTCGGCCCCGCACCCTCCTCTGTGCACCCTGGGCCGGGAAAGCTCCCCCCCCAACCCCCTTTTCCGGACACACAGCGCACTGCGGGCGCCCCCAGGCCCGTAACCGCCCTCAAAGCCCAGAGAGGACGGAGAAGAACCCCAGAAGCTCAGAGGAGAGCGGGAAGGGCCCCCCAAAGCCCCGCGGGATCCCGGCCGACCCCCCGCCGCTCGAGGCCTCACTCACCGCGTCCCCGCCGCGGCCGCTCCCTCAGGCGGGCGGTGGGCGGGGCCCCACGCTGAGTCCCCGCCCACCACCCACGCCGTCATGTGATTGGACCAGCTACGTGATTGGCTTCCCCAGTTGGCCAATGGTAATCGAGAGAGGGCAGGAGGGGCGGGGCGCGCGTGGTGGGTGCCCGCGGGGAGCGGAGCCCGCCCAGCCCAGCGCAGTCCCCGCCCCGTCCATGCCAGTGCCCCCCAGTGGCTCCCAGAGCCCTCCCAGTGCCCCTTTTGTTCCTAAAAGTGCTCTTCTTGTCCCTCCCAGTCCCATCCAGTCGTGTCCTAGCGCCTCCCAGTCTATCCCAGTGCCTTAACAGTATACTCCCAGTGCCCTTTTGGTCCGCAGAAGTGCCTCACAGTCCTCCCCAGTCCTGTCCAATCCCTCTCAAATCCCTCTCAAATCCCCTCCAAGTTTACACCAGTCACTCCCAGCTCATCCCAGTGCCCTTCAAGTCTGTTCCAGTCACTCCTAATCTATCTCATTAACCCCCCAGTCCCTCCCAGTTCCCCTTTTCTCGGTAAAAGTGTACTTTTTGTCCCTCCCAGTCCCTTCAAAGCCCACCCAGTCCCCTCCCAGTCTCTCCCAGTTACCCGTAGAACCCACACCGTGTGCATGTGCACATCACAGGTGTGCGCGGGGCAGGTGGGCACCCTCCAGGTGTGCTCCCACCTCCCGTTGCTCCGGCACCGGGGCGCAGCTTTCCCCCTTTTCCCGGCCGCGCCCGGCGGAGAAAAAGGATGAACCCCGGTTGTGGAGCTGTTCCCGGCGTGTCCCGGGATCCCTCCGTCCTCCGGCGGCGGGAGAAGAACCCCGGCAGAAGGAGCTTTCCCGTCCCGGTGCCGGGAGGAGCGGGGCGAGCCGCGGGGTCACGGCCCGGGCAGGGGCGGGGGGAGCGCGACCCGGCCCCGGGCGCTGCCCCCGGCGCTCCCCGGCCTGCCGGGGCTCCGGCTCCTTTCGATTTCGCTTTTGGCGAGGATCGCGCCGCAGCGGCGGGGCCGGCAGCGGGGACGGCAGCGGGGCCGGCAGCGGGGACGGCGGCGGGGACGGCGGCGGGGACGGCGGCGGAGCGCTCCGGACGCGGCGCGGGGCTCGGGCGCGGAGCCCGCGGCCAGCAGCCATGCAGGTAGGGACCGCCCGGCCCCTGTCTTTGTCCTTGTCCTCCCCGTCCCCCTCGGGACTTCTCCCCCTCAGTTAGGGCTGGAAGTTCATGCCCTGGGGGTGACCCCAAACCCCGTCTCCAAACGGCCTCGCAGAGCCCGGAGCAGGCGGGAGCCGCTGTTCCCCCGTTTGGTCTGAGCTCTCACACATCCCGGGGTTCCTTTTCCTTTTCACCCCCCTTTTTCTCACCTGCCCACTCCAACACCACCAAGGACAGTATTTCCTTTTGAAACAAAGAAAAGTCTGAAAGCAGCTAAGCAGGGATAAAAGGAAGAACATAAAATTAGTATAACATGATAAAAATTCAGCAAGAAAAAATACCAGATTCGTTCTGGTTTTACTGTAAATCTCATTGTTAAGAGACTCACACCAATGGGAGAAAATTAAAATAACTTTTAGATAGTTCTAGACCAAATACACTGCTAATTTCTTTCACTTTTATTTTCCCCATAGCTTATTGCTTAGAGTGAATCTGAAAGACAGTTTGCATTGCTGCCAAGCCTGCTCAGAGTTCATTCTGGAGTCTCACTGTTCTCCTCAAGCTGTGTCATGTTAGCCTGCTTTGCTAAATCCAACCCAGTGACAGCCAGTGACCACCAAATTGTCCTTCTGCTGAAGAACCCTCTCACCAGCCTGCTGTGCCTTCCTCCTGCTGTAACTCCCAGGGAAGCATTTTTCCCTGGAGTGATGCACTGTATTGCTCCTGTCTCTGTTCTCCTGATTTTGGGAGCTTCAGCTTTGCATTTAAGATGTGTCCAGCTCCCATCTCCTCACCCCTCATTTTCAGAGGGCTCAGCTCCTCTGCCCGCACACACAGTCGAGGGGTGGCTGCTCTAAGTCACCTGCAAAAGCCTGAAGTGCTCAGAGTTGGTAACTGCTTCAGAAAATACCATTTGACAGCAAAATTGTTAATTTTCCAGTGAGTGAAGCCAAGAAATTGCTGGGATTCACATTAATGGGTTTTTAAGGGGAAACATTATCTGCTTGGCTGCCGGTAATATTTCAAGATCTAGATGTAGCTGGAAGCAGGATCTGAGCTCCCTTCTGGCTCACATGCTCTGGCTGAAGGGGGAACAGTAATTCTCGAGGGGCCAGAGCTCCATGGCCAGTGAGCAAGAGGAGCTTGCAGCCCCCTAAACTGCAGGATGGCCATTTCCACTTATGCCCAAGTGATCACTGGGGACAGAGTGAGAGATCTCGCTCTTGTTTTCAAGACAAAATCAAAGCACTTTCTTTTCACAGCTCTAAAGAGCTGAAGTGCTCTCCTAAAACCTTGAGCATCCATCAGAGGATCCTGCAGGAACAGGAAGGCAGCATTGGCACTGCAGGCTCTGCCAGTCTTAGCTCCAGCTTCTACTTCCCTGCAGAGTGGGAAGTGGGGATGGAAAATCCCTGGATGAGGGCAGGTTCCTCTGCTAAAGAGCTGGAGAAAGAGAGGGATCTCTGGCTACTAATGCTGACTTGGGCAACCAGGGACTCATCCTGGGGCTGGGATGAGGAAGAGTATGAGGAAGAGTGTGAGGAAGAGCTGCAGACAGCACATCACATCACATCACACCGCTATGAAAAACCAGTCAGGAAGTACTGGAGCAGGTGGAGGCATCTCCAAAGCAAAGACAGGACCAGAGGTGGAATTTTCCCCCACTGATGTATCTGATCTCTTCCCCAGGGCAAAGTGGCCGTCAGCTCTTCCAGCCCTGTGGTGGCAGTGTCATTACCACCCTCACCCATCAGCACGGGGGAGATCTTCAGGCTTCCAGGGAGGCTGAGTGAGTAGAGGTTGAACATGTCAATGCTGCTCAAAAAGGAGCTCCCATGGGGTGGGAGAGGGTGGGTACAGCCATGGTGTCCCACCCAGGGACATTCCCTGCTGCCAAAAGGGAGACAAGGCTTCATCAGGGTTCATTTTCTCTCTTTGTGCTGTTTTTGACCCGTGGACACTTAGTATAGAGGAAAAGTTTGGTGATGGAGAGAAAGCCCCACCCTTCCACTCAGCAGTTTTGAGGATGGGGACAGAGCTGTCTCAGAGGCTGCTCCTGGTTTCAGGAATCCAGCCCTCCCTGTGGAGCAAGGACGATGTGATCCACTGGCTGCGATGGGCTGAGAAGGAATATTCCCTGCGGCCCACTGACAGGAGCAAGTTTGAAATGAACGGCAAAGCCTTGTGCATCCTCACCAAGGAGGACTTCAGACACCGAGCTCCCAGCTCAGGTTAGACCCAGGGCAAGGGGTTTGTGAGCATTACCCCAGCACGAGGTGAGCTCTGCTGAGGGGGCTCGATGGGAGCAGGTTTTGTGCTGGAGATGAGCACAACTCGTCCTTTCTCTGGTCCATCTGAAGTGCAAATGCTTTGGGATGGGGAATACCCCCACCCTGTGTAGTTCAGGATCTCAGCAACATTACCTGAGAGGGACCATTACCCAAAGTGATCTGAGCAGAGTTTCCATCCCTGCAGGGGATGTGCTTTATGAAATCCTCCAGTTCATTAAAACTCAGAGAAGAGCTCTGGTGTGCAGCCCCTTGCTGAACTCACCCTTCAGGAAAGCCAGGAGCACGGAGGAAGGTATGTTGGGAGAAAAATATCCTGGGAGAAGGGCAGTGTCCAGCAGGCAGAACCTGCCTGCAGCCCCAGTGGGCTACACACACCTGGGGCTTGGACCTCAGCCTGCTGAAACCATCCCACCCCACCCTGAGAGAGCAACCAGGCCCAGCAAAGTCCAGGACAAATGGGAAGTTTGTGGTGATGCAGCAGGTCAGAACCGGTGCCAGGCAGCACCAGGGCGTCTGTGGCAAACTGGCAGGGCTGTGACTACCCTAAGAAATCTGCCTGCAGATTGAGATTTGGATCAGGGAGGGTCAACAGCCAGGCAGAGGCACAGCCCTGCTGGAGACTAGTCCTGCAACATAGCTGGGAAAGGCTGAGGAGCTGGGGCTGAGCTCACACAGAGCTTCTGGGTCAGTGGGTGGGGTGGGGAGAGGGCCCAGGTGAGGTTGGTGTGGGCCAGTGAGGCTTCTTCCTGCCCTTGGGGGGCCCAGGTAGGAGTTAGGGTGGGGTTGGATTGGTGTCAGAGGCTGGATGTGTGTGGAGGTGGATCTGGGAGCGCTTTCCTGGGCTCTTCTGCTGGTTCATGTGCAAGGTAATGAACATATTAAGTCCCCACAACAATTTACCAGGGGGTGCCCATGCTCTGGGGCATTTTCCTATTCCAGTTTTTCTTCTGCATCTGACCCTTACCTTACCTGCCATCTCCTCTAACCCTCCTGGACTTTCTGCTGCTCCAGCCTTAGGAAAATCCCAGGCTTTCCTCAGCACCCTCCTCCTGTTCCTGGGCTGGTTCCAGGCTGATAACCACCCCGGGCTGTCCCTCCCCTCCTGTTTCAGGGCTTTGCAAGCTCTGGGACCTGCCCTAATGAGCCACTGGGTGCTTATTTGGGGTTTTTTGCAGGTGCAGACTGCAGTGCTGAGGCTGTCCCAGTTGTTTCCTCGTGGCTGAGCTGTGCAGAGCAGCCCCAGTTCCACAGCCACACGCAGCCCCTGAACCTCTCCCACCACAGCTCAGAGAGTAGCTGCAGGCCAGGTGCCATCTGCTCTTTCCCTGCTTCCCTGTCAGCCCCAGTGGATGGGAAAATTGCAGGTAATTATGAATCCATAGCCTTGTTCCTCGGGGAAATGAGACGGTGTTTTGTCCTGTCTGCCCATCTGCCTCCCTTCTCCTCGTTCCATGCTTTTCCACCTCACTTTCCCCCACCTGAGAAACTGTGACTGCTCTGAGATCTCCCAGCGCAAGCGCCGTGCGTGAGCTCTGGGTTCTCCCTGTGTTTATTGCTGCTGGATGTGCAGTCCTGCTGCTGAGCCAGCCTGGCTGGAGCTCAGTGGGAGCTCTGAGACCCCCAATCCCCGTGCTCAGACTGCAGGCTGCTCTGGGAATACGTGTACCAGCTCCTGTCCGACCGCCGCTACGAGCCCTACATCAGGTGGGAGGACAGGGAGGCCAAGGTGTTCCGCGTCGTCAACCCCAACGGGCTCGCCCAGCTCTGGGGCAACCACAAGGTGAGAGCAACTGAGAGCCAGTTTGTCACCCCTGAGAACGAATTTGTCATCCCTGGGCTTCTGCATGGCCCTGTTCCCCAGAGCTGATGGCCCCGGGGTGGGGAGGGGGACGCAGGGGGTGCAGGGTTGATGAGAGTTGCCGGCCTGGTGGTTAAAGAGGGACTTTCTCATCCCTTGGAAAGCAAACCGTGGAGGCAGTCTGGGTTAGGTGTTGGAATTCTGGAAACTTAGATTTTAAGATTTTGGTATATAGTAATATATGTAGGGCAAGATGGAGACTTTAGCTGTTCTTTTTTTCACCTTCTTCATGAGTTTAGGTGGTTTTCTGTAATTGGATGATAGCATCTGCATTGCAGACTTCAAGTAGTTGGTTATTTGGTTTAAAGTAAAAATAATTTAGGTGGCATTTCCTAACTGGACAAACTGTCCTTGAAAAGACCTTGTAGAGATAGAGAGGTGCTCCATTTTACCTCATTTCTCTGACTTGCTAGTTAGACCCCATGGCTTGTGAGTCTGTAAATAGATAAGAAATAATAAACATCCAAGTCCAAACACAAAACCTGCATTTCCCATCTGTCGGGATAGACAGATGGAGAAAAAGAAGCCAGAGCTGTCACAGTTAGGGACCCACAATGCCCCAAACCACCTCAAATGTCCCATGTGTGGCCCTCCTGCACACAGACCCAAACCAAGTGTTGTTGCTGGCTTCTGCTCAACACCCCACAATTCTTGTCCCCTTCCAGAACCGGATGAACATGACCTACGAGAAGATGTCACGAGCGCTCAGACACTACTACAAACTCAACATCATCAAAAAGGAGCCGGGGCAGAAGCTGCTGTTCAGGTGAGGTGGAGCAGAACGGAGTAAGGGCAGCCTGGGACAGCATGGAAAGGTGATGAGCTCCAGATGTTGGCAGCTGCTTCATCCAGCAACATCCTGCCCTGCACGTGCCCCAGTGGGTTTGTGTCCAAGCTCTGTCCTGGGCCAGCTGGGATCCTCAGTGCTTCCTGGGATCCTCAGCAAAGCCCAAGGATGGCAAATCCCCTCTGAGCTCCAGAGCTCAGCTGATCACTGAATTATGGAAGGGTTTAGGTTGGAAGGGACCTTAAAACTCATCTCATCCCACCCCCTGCCATGGGCATGGACACCTTCCACTGTCCCAGGTTGCTCCAAGCCCATCCAACCTGGCCTTGTTCAGGGCAAAGGGTCCAGCATTTACAGCCTGGTTTGGGGCTGGGTTTGGATGTGCCCTCAAAGTTATCACAAAAACGTATTTCAGATTTTTGAAGACTCCTGGGGAGGTTGTCCATGAGAAATCCAGCAAACTGGAGCAGCTGGAGAATGAGGAGCATGAAGATTTGAAGGAAGACTCACTGGAGGTTTCACCATAGTGAATCTTTGGAGGTTTCACCTCAGTGCATCACAGAGAGACTTGTGCTTTGCTGGGCAGTGCTGGTGTCTCCTGCCTCTCCTGGACAGAAGGCCACAGAGCTGGCCTGGAGTTCAGACCCTGCTGTGAGCCAAAGCTGGGACATCTCTGGGGTTCATTAGCAAAGCACACCCAGAAGTTGTCCCCCAGCCCCAAAAGCACAGGTGGACGTGTGGGCTGGTCCTCTGCTGGTTCCTCTCCTCCCCTTCGGGAGGGAATGTGGTATTTCTGCTCTGAAATTTTAATGCTTGTATTCAAGGTCTAAACTTGTGGAAAAGATCCCTCTGCTCTTCATGCTGAGCAGAGCACGAGCTGCAGGCCAAGCATCTGCTGCTCTGCTGTGGCAGAGAATGCTGTGAACATCCTGCTCTCAACCTGAGCCTCTCCCCAGCTCGGACATGGACTGGAATTGCAAATATGCTGGAACCTCACTGCCTGCTGTGAGCTTGCTCTTGGGATTAAGGTTAGGAGTGTGCTGAAATTCCTGCCTGGCTCAGGCCTGGCTGAAGCTCCAGGCTCCATGGTTGCCCATAGCTGGGATTCACTTTAAGTCCTTTCCCTCCAGGTAGTGACTTTTGTAATTAATTTGTGATTAAATAATGTGAAAAGAAACAAAGCCAGTAACAAATATGACCCCACCCGTGGTCAGAAATGTGATTATTTGCTTTGAGTTTGAAGCAGGAATACCTGAAATGAACATACTCTGTGTATGGATGTGTGTGAAAACAGAAAATACCCACTACTATTTTCACTTTGCTTTCCACAGAGGAAATAAAATACTGTGACTCTAAGGTTGAAAATCTCACTTCTTGCTGTTTGAAAGGTCTGAAAGTGGGAAATCCAAGCTTTCCTCACTTAAAACCAGCTCCTGTGGGCACCCAGATCTTGTCCCCAACATCCTTTGGCAGCTCCTAAGGCAGAGATCACCATTCTGAGCTGCTCAGCAGCTGGTGGGTGAGCACAGCACAAACACATGGTTACACCATGAAATTTCCACCAAACTGGTTACTGCCAATCTGAAACCACAGTCCCTTTGGCTGTGACTGGTCCTGGTCCTGCAAAATCTCTGCACAGCTGCAGCCTGGAGATGCCAGTGGGCAGCAGCCAGTCAGGGGCAGTGGTGGGACGGGTGGTGGCTGGATGGCAAAGCTTCAGCAGTAAAACATCTCTGGAAAACTGGCTGAGGAGATTCAGCAAAAAAATCACCATGGGCAGAACAGAGGTGCTTGAAAATTCGAGTGGTGGAGGAGGAGAAGGAAAGGAGGAGCTCCAGTGGGGCAAATGAGTGTGAGGTCAGAGCCTGGGGAGATCCTGGTGAGGAAGGGAGGCCACAGTCCCTGCTAAGAGAGGGGCTAAAGGTTACCCAGCCCCACCAGCCTGGGAATGCTCCAGAGCAGGAAGGTGCAGTGAAGCACCCAGACCTCATCCTTCCCTCCACAGAGGAGGCTTTTTGTCCCAGGGAAGAGTCAACCCAAATCTTTCTCAGGGTGGAATCCTTCAGCTCTGGTGGGACAGCAGATTTCCTTCCTTGGGAACTGGAGCATGCAGGCCCTGTGCCTCTCCTGGGATGTGCACCCATGGATGCATTTTTCCTGAGCTCCTCTTTCCACTCCACTTCCTTGCAACAGAAAGAGCCCTGGTGGCTCTCACTGAGGATCCCACTGCCTGAGGGGAGCAGCCCTGAGGCTCCCACTGCTTCTTCCACCCGTGTGTTTGTTTTGTTGGAGCAGGTGCCGGTTGGTGGCCCTGGTTCTTTGCTGTGCTCACACAGAGTGTGTGACCTCTGTTCACCTGTTTTCTCCGTGATGATTAAAGATCACTCTGGGCTTGGCTGGGGATTTCCTTTCCTGGCTGGGGATTTCCTTTCCTGGCTGGGAAGCTGCCAGAAGCCTCAACCCCTCCTTGTGCCTCCCTGAGCAGCTCCAGAGGGGTTTTGGGGGGTGACAATCCGAGGGCACAGTTCCAAGGATGGGTTGGAATGATGAGCTTTGTCCTAAGAAACTTTCACATACCTGCTGGAGAAATACGTGTCTTTCCTTGTGCCAGAGGCAGGAGGGCTGTAAACCTGCAGCTTTCCTGGAACAGGAACCCATCCCTGTCAGTAAACAATGGAATAACCACTGCTGGTGCCAGGGAGTTTGGTGTGGGGTGTGGGGAGGGGCAGCACATGGCTCTTGGTGACTTCTGGCACGGCTGGAGTTCGGGGGCTGTGAAACACAGACAGGTGCCTCATGTGGGCTTTCCCAGAGGTTTCCAGGTGCTTCACTCCCTGGAGAACATCAGCTACCCTTCAGCAGCCCCACATCTGCTGGGGTTTAGGGCAGGGCATTGCACATTGCTCATCCACTGGGGGTAGCAGCTCAAACCATGCCCAGGGCTGGAGGAAAAGAGGATTTGCTTTGGGGGCTGGTGCCCACCACCCTCTTGGATCAGAGGAACTGCAGAACTGGGCTGAGAGGTTTCCACTGAGGCCATGTGTTGGCTGGGGCAGGGAGCAGTGGCTGCCCTCAACACCCCTGCCATGGTCCAGGTGTTCCCCTCAACACCCCTGCCATGGTCCAGGTGTTCCCCTCAACACTCTGGCCATGGTCCAGGTGTTCCCCTCAACACTCTGGCCATGGTCCAGGTGTTCCCCTCAACACTCCTGCCATGGTTCAGGTTCTCCTCCCAACACTCCTGCCATGGTTCAGGTGTTCCTCTCCACATCCCTGCCACGGTTCAGATTCTTCCCTCCACGCCACCATTGCGGATCAGACCTGCAGCTGCTGTGTTTTTGTGCCCAGGTTTTTGTGCCCAGGTGTTTGGTTGATGGCTCGTGGCTGGTTGATGACTCAAAGACACCTTTGTGGTCAACACAAAACACAGTGGCCTCCTACACCAGGTCAGGGTGGCCGTGGCTGTGGCTGGCCAAGCCTAGAAGACCTCCAAGGTGGGCGATTCCCAGCCCCTCTAGACACCCACTGGAGATTGTCCCAGCTTCCTGCAGAGGAGTTTTCCTGATGCCCAATCTCAGCCTGTGTCTTCCCAAGGAGCCCAGGTGCTTCGACCCCTGCCTTCTGAACCTGTTGTTGCCCTCTGCACCTTGCAGCTCCATGTGGGGAATGCCTCTCCCTTGGTTTTTTCCCATCTCCTGAGGCAATTTCCGGCACAGAAGCCGGTATTCCCCTGCTGTGTTCCCATGGGTTTAGTTCTGCTTTTCCCCCCAACATCACTGGCCTGAAGATGCGAGCACTGGGTGCTCCTCCCCCATGACCACATTTCCTGCCAGCTTCCTCGTTCTCTCCCAGCACTGATAAAAAAAGTGGATGAAAAATTTGGGTCCAGATCTCTTGCCCCCACCCTGGTAATGGGATTTTGGTTTATCTGAGTCTCCTGAATCCTTTTCTTGTGCCTCTCTCCCGTTAGGTTTGAACATGTTCCAAATCCCAGGAGGGGTCTGAGCTTGGATAAAGGCCTCGGTCCTGAATCACATTTCAGGTGAGGATTTTTCCTGGAGTTTGGCTCTCCCATCTTCTGGCTGTGTCTGGAAGAGGGCACACATCAGTGCAGGTTCCCATCTGAATCATGGGCAGGGATGGTGTCTGGATCAGCCGTGGGTAATCTCCAGTAGAAAGATCTCCAAACTGGAGATGGCCAAACTGACCCCCATGGCCCGAGTGGATGTGGCTTTTTGTTTTATGGAACAAAACAGATTGTGAAGCTCCTCCTTCCCTCCTGGAACCGATTTGCTTGTGGAAGGATGTGGACAAGAGCTGGAAAGCAACCTGGAAGCTCGTCAGCCATTTATTAGTAGATGGGGGTGCTGAAAAACTGAGCCAGGTAATTCCTAATCAATACCAGACTCTGACTCAGCCATGTGGGCTCAGGAAAAATGGAAGGATGTGGTCTGGATCTCTTCTGGTCACAGGAAATTATGGCATGGAGAATTTATAGAAAGAGGAATAAAACGCTCCTGAAGTGTTCTGATTGCAAGCTGAACTCCGTATCAGGAAAAGAAAATTTTTATCCAGGGGACACCGTGGCTGAACATCACTCCAGCTGAAAAGAGCGCTGCTCCAGGTGGAAATCTTCCCGAGGGCTTTTCCAAAAAGGGCTTTTCCAAAGCCTGTGTGCCGGCAGCTGCAGCCAGCCCCGTCCCTGCGAGCTGCAGTGCGGAGTTTTGCCATCAGATGGCAAAGCAGCGATGGGAACAGCGGGACGCACCTGCCGGAGGATGCCACGGCCACGGGAGGGCAGCGGGGTGGCCGCGGGGCCAGACGGAGCTCTGGTGCCAGATTCGCTCGGCCCGGGGGCAGTTTGGAGGTGTCGGGTCGGGCAGAGCTCCTGGTGGGAGATTTTCCACTCCTGGGTGAGGAGCCACGGGAGTGGGAAGGATTTGGGGTTGATGGGTGGTTTCAGGGATGTTTCAGCCCAGCCGTGCCCAGGGTTGTGCAAGAACCTGACAGTGCCGTGTCCCAGAGTGTCTGTGGTGCCACAGGAACCACCTGGGAGCTCCAGGGGTGTGAGCAGGGCTCAGAACAGAGCTCAGGGATGTGAGCAGGGCTCCCAGCAGAGCTCAGGGGTGTGAGCAGGGCTCCCAGCAGAGCTCAGGGGTGTGAGCAGGGCTCCCAGCAGAGCTCAGGGATGTGAGCAGGGCTCCCAGCAGAGCTCAGGGGTGTGAGCAGGGCTCCCAGCAGAGCTCAGGGGTGTGAGCAGGGCTCCCAGCAGAGCTCAGGGATGTGAGCAGGGCTCCCAGCAGAGCTCAGGGGTGTGAGCAGGGCTCAGAGCAGAGCTCAGGGGTGTGAGCAGGGCTCAGAGCAGAGCTCAGGGGTGTGAGCAGGGCTCATGACAGAGCTCCAGGGATGTGAGCAGGGCTCAGGGCAGAGCTCAGGGGTGTGAGCAGGGCTCCCAGCAGAGCTCAGGGGTGTGAGCAGGGCTCCCAGCAGAGCTCAGGGGTGTGAGCAGGGCTCAGAGCAGAGCTCAGAGTGTGAGCAGGGCTCATGACAGAGCTCCAGGGATGTGAGCAGGGCTCCCAGCAGAGCTCAGGGGTGTGAGCAGGGCTCCCAGCAGAGCTCAGGGGTGTGAGCAGGGCTCAGAGCAGAGCTCAGAGTGTGAGCAGGGCTCCCAGCAGAGCTCCAGGGATGTGAGCAGGGCTCAGAGCAGAGCTCAGGGGTGTGAGCAGGGCTCCCAGCAGAGCTCAGGGGTGTGAGCAGGGCTCAGAGCAGAGCTCAGGGGTGTGAGCAGGGCTCAGAGCAGAGCTCAGGGGTGTGAGCAGGGCTCAGAGCAGAGCTCAGGGATGTGAGCAGGGCTCAGAGCAGAGCTCAGGGGTGTGAGCAGGGCTCAGAGCAGAGCTCAGGGATGTGAGCAGGGCTCCCAGCAGAGCTCAGGGGTGTGAGCAGGGCTCCCAGCAGAGCTCAGGGGTGTGAGCAGGGCTCAGGGCAGAGCTCAGGGATGTGAGCAGGGCTCAGAACAGAGCTCAGGGGTGTGAGCAGGGCTCAGAGCAGAGCTCAGGGGTGTGAGCAGGGCTCAGGGCAGAGCTCAGGGATGTGAGCAGGGCTCCCGGCAGAGCTCAGGGATGTGAGCAGGGCTCAGAGCAGAGCTCAGGGGTGTGAGCAGGGCTCCCAGCAGAGCTCAGGGGTGTGAGCAGGGCTCCCAGCAGAGCTCAGGGATGTGAGCAGGGCTCAGAGCAGAGCTCAGGGATGTGAGCAGGGCTCAGAACAGAGGTCAGGGGTGTGAGCAGGGCTCAGAGCAGAGCTCAGGGATGTGAGCAGGGCTCCCAGCAGAGCTCCAGGGATGTGAGCAGGGCTCAGAGCAGAGCTCAGAGGTGTGAGCAGGGCTCCCAGCAGAGCTCCAGGCACTCTGCTTCCTGCACTGAAACCCCACTCATACGAGAAAGCTGTGACTTCCCGTCACAGAAACAACCTAGAAGAGCCCATTTCGGGCATCATACCCAGTAAAAAACAATAAACCAAACCAAACCGAAAGGCAAACAGCTGCCCGAGATAGCTGGTCTCAAAGGGCAGTGCTTACAGCAGGTGACAGGTGATTTTTATGTTGTTTTGCTGCTACTTGTCATGAGGAAGTTGTTTTCTCCTCCAGTGAAACTCACGCCCATTGATCTCCACCACGAGGGCGGTGATAGCGGGGATCCCAGGCTGCTCTCCTACCTGAATGGCTGCTAAAAATAGGACTTAACTCAGCCACCAGCCTGGGTATAAAAAGGCACCTCCCAGGAGAGCCTGAGATCCCTCAGCACCCGTGGCCCTGGAGCTCGCCTTGAACTACATCCAAAGGAGCAGAAATACCAATGGAAAGGTAAAAACCAAATGAGCAAATAACCAATGGCGTGGTCAGCGTATTGGAATCAATCAAAGTAGGATGGGGGTCGTGGCTTTGCCGTGATTAAATTTAGTGGAATGATTTTTTATTGAGTGTTTGGTGGCTTGGAAGAAAGGAACTTGCCTTTCTGATCCCAAAAGCAGGCTGAGGCGGGGTGGGTGGGCGTGCTGTGTGATGTGAGGGTGATCTTGGGCTCTGAGCAGAGGCTCATTCCCAGCTCCAGGGTGCTTTGTACAGCCAGGTGTGCCAGATTTCGGTGCTGCTTCCCTGTGTGCTGTTCAGGGCTGGAGAAGTCTGGTCTGGGTCTGGTTCTTTGAAGGGTGAAATTGGTTTTGGAGGTAAAACCAGCACGAGGCACCATCACGGCTCTGTGGTTTTCCAGTAGCAGCGTCTTTGGTTGAATTTTGTAAATGTAGAGAAAAAGGGTGGTGGGAAAGGCAGGGATTGGTGCTCTGCGCTGGTGGGAGCTCTCAGAAGGGCTGTGTCATCACAACGTGACCAAGGCTGTTTGCAAGAGTCCACATCCCTTGCCCTCTCCAGGGGCTGGAACGATTTTTAGCAGCCAATACTTTAAGGGGAACCACTCTAATTCTGGGTTCTGTGGCTCACTGGGTGCTCCTGAGGTGCTGTTTTTTATCGTGGAGTGGGAACACTGCCATGGGATAATGGGATGGTGTCTGGGTGATGTCCTTGCCGGAGAAACCCCCCTGGGTGACCACCAGGCTCCTCCTCTAGGATGTGCCCAGCTCACCTCCCCCCTCTCCACAGTTTCGGTTCCTTTATCAGCGAGTCTGTGGTTGTAAAACCCCGTGTGGGCCGTCTGCATCAGGAGCACTCAGATAACGACCATAAAACTGACTGCTCATTAACCAGGAGCACAAACAACCCTGGGCACCCACAGCACCCATGGGTGCCAGCATGGGGGACATTTCCATCCGGCCCAACCCCACTGTGCAGTGGCCTGGGGAAGGCAAAAACCAGACTGAAAATGTTGCTTTTCTCCACAGCAACACGCGGGCTCCGGCTGAGGAGGTGCCTGAGTGGGATGTGGGGAGGGAGCCGTTGGGCAAGATCCTCTCTCTGGACAGGCGAGAGGCCAAGAAGCTGCTGGAGATTTATGTCAAGCGCTCACTGAGCTGCCATGAAAACTCACTGGTGGCCAAAAAAACCCTTCAGGAGAAAGACAGAGGGCGAGGGAGGAGAACAGATGGGCTACAACGCTCAGAGAGTGATTTCTCCACGTACTCATGTGCCAAAGCCAGCCCTAGGAAGGACCAGGAGGAGAGACTGAAAGCACCAGACCTGGAGGAGGCTTTGGGTGATGACAGCAAAGCTCCCCAGGACGTGCCTAAAGAGGGGCTGAAGGCCAAGAGGAAAAGCACAAAAAACTCTTCCCAAGGCAAAACGCAACACTCGGGTTCCAAACCAACCTGGCTGAAAGGTTTCTTAAATCTCTTCAAGAAGAGCCCTGAGGACCAGAAGGAAAACACAGGGCAAAAATCAAAGGAGAAAGATGTCAAAGCTCCTCAGGGCTCCAAGCCAGAAGGAGCCAAAAAACACAGAGTAGACACAAGCACGTCCCCAGCTTTGGGCAGAGCCCTGAAGAAGAAACCCAGCCTCAAGAAGGTTTTCTCGCTGAAGAAGCACGGGGAGGAGGAGCGGGGTGAGCCGGGCTCCGGGGCGAGGAGCAAGCGCCCCAGCTGCCTTCCCCTGCGGCACGTCCTGGCCCCGGCCCAGCCAGGTGGGACCTCACCCCAACCCTGCTGCCGGCAGGACCCTGCTGGGCTGCTCTGGGGGAGCCATCGTGTTCAGTGCTGCTTTCTAACCCCCTCCTGGGGTTTTCTGGGGCCTGGGATAGGTTTTGGAGGCTCCAAACCCAACCTGCTGCGGCAGGAAGGGCCGTTCTGCTTTGAGCACGGTCAGCTGTCAGCAGTTATCACCCAAGCGTGGGCTTTCCTCCTCTGGCAACTAAGGGTCACAGTGGTTTAGTTAAAACCTGCATTTGAGACCTGAGATTAGATCCTAAGCCACTCTGGGGCCAACGCTAAGCTGCTTGAGCTTTGCCTTGGGGACGGGTGCAGGCAGAGCCCGCGGGACATCCGTGCCCAGCCCAGCCCTTCCCGTGCCAAAACCCTGCCAGGGGATTTCTGAGCAGCTTTGGCGGATTCGGGGCAGGTCGCAGCCGCTCGCTTGCTTCCTTCACCTCCGGAATGCGCTGAGCCGGGGCTCTGCCCCGCCAGTCAGCGCTGCCAAACCCAATCCTCACCTGCGGCTGTGTCTGTCCCGGCAGAGGCGGAGCAGCCCGATGGATGCTACACACCGGCGTCCCCGGAGACCGGGCCGGCCCTGCAGGGCAGGGAGAGCCGGCGGGGCTCGGCGGGAGGACGTGGGGAGCCCCAGCAGCCTCCCAGCGCCGAAGGGGTCGGTGAGTGTTGGTTGGCCTTGGGAAAAAACGAGGCTCGTCCCCTGCAGAGACAGCATGGGATCCAAGCCTGATCCAAGCCTGCTTCAGTCCTGATCTGGGGCTCTGCTGAGCCCCAGAGCTGGAGGAAGACTTTGCGGGAGGTTTTCAGCCCCAGGGTTTGGGGGAGAGGGAGATCCACAGAATCCCAGAATGGTTGTTGGGTTGGAAAGGGGTTTAAAGAACATCTCATTCCAGCCCCACATCCTGCCATGGGCAGAGACACCTTCCACTAGACCACACAAAAGACAAAATTCAGAGGTTAGAGGGTATTTCTGCAGGCTGAGGGTAACAAGGGTAACAATGCACTTGGCAATATGCTGAAATGGGGTTTGGAAGGATGGAGGTGGATAAACATAGCTCAAGGAATTTTTCCTGGGGACTGAACAGAGCACCTGGATGTGTGATGCTTGGAGAGAGGGCTGGAGATAACCTGGTGTCTCTCTCCCCAGATGAAGCCATCAGGAGAATCGTTGCCCTGCTCCGGAGTGCCGGAGATGAGCTGGACAGGCAGGTGAGAGAGCTGTGGACAGCTGAGGGAACGTGGGCCAAGCTCTGCCCTGCTGTAAAACAAACCCAGCAACACCATCGATTTCCCTGGGGCAAGAAAAAAAATCAAGGAAATGGCAACTTTTTAATTCCTAGACTGGGTGTGACTGTGTCTGTCTGTCCTCCACCAGCAGCAGTCCTGGTGTGGAGGGAAGGAGGGTGGCAGACGGAGCCAGCCCCTCACTCCCTGCTCTCCCCCCAGGTGAGGGAGGACGCGCGGCTGCAGCTCTTCTTCAGGGACATGTCCTACAGCTCCTTCAAAAGCCTGGCCGACGCCTACGTGCAGAGGGAGCTGACAGCCAGCAGGCCCAACGTGAACCCCCAGGAGGTGCAGTTTGCCTACACAGCCCACCTGACGGCCACGGTGGCGGGGATCTGCAGCCAGGCAGTGAACAGGGTCATGGGCTTCGGCACCCGCTACCTGGACGAGTCCTTTGCACCCTACGGCAAAATCCTCCAGGTAGGGAGGAGGGTGAGCCCGGGGCTGAGCTCCCAGCAGAGATAGGGCGAGTGCCCCGGGGAGCTGTGGCTGCCTGTCTGGGGAAGTGTTCCAGGATGGGGCTTGGAGCAACCTGGGGTGGTGAAGGTGTCCCTGCCCTTGAAAGGGGGGTGGAACTGGATGAGCTTTAAAGGTCCCTTCCAACTTAAAGTATTCTGTGATTCTAAGAATGTTTCCTTCTGTCTCAGCAGAAGAGAGAGAAGCTCAGGACAGACCACTGTGACAGCCCGGACTGACAGCGGCGGCGCCGAGGGGCCTGTGGTGCTGGGAACCCAAGGACGGACATTTCGTGGTGGGAGGACAATCCCTGGTGGTGACCTGAACGTGGGGTGAACTTCAGAGCTGTGGATTTCAAACCTTTTAAGGAAAACCCCCATGACAGTGCCAGCAGTGTGAGCCCCACCTGGCTGGGGGTGAAGAGTCTGTAAATCAAACAGAGCCCAAATTTCACCCTAAATTTGTATTTTATCTCCTGCCAAGTGCTTGTGTTGAACCTCAGGGGGTTGTTGCTGTTTGTGCACATGTATTTATTTACCTGCTTTTCTAAACATATTTGTGAATGTACAACATAATTTTTGTAGTTTCTGCTACTGGCCAAGAATCCAGTTTGTAAAAAAAAATCTAAAACTTGAATAAATTGGTGCCTAAATGCCAGCCGGGCTTGTCTGCTGGGAGCTGTGTCATAGATGGAATAATGTTTGCTTTGTTCCAGCTGCTGTGGGCTGCTCCTTTCCAGCCAAATTCCAAGTGGCACACTGGACTCTGAGAGCAGACACACAGTGCTGTCCCACCGTTTTTACAATTTATAGGCCTTCCCTTTCCAGCAGAAGGAGATTTACTACCCAGAGCAGCTTGATCTGACACCAAGAACTGGGTAAAGCTCATTCCCAAGTGGTGCAGGAGCTGTCACACCCTCGAGGGCTGAGGGGATT
This sequence comes from Prinia subflava, assembly GCF_021018805.1. Classification (NCBI taxonomy): domain Eukaryota; kingdom Metazoa; phylum Chordata; class Aves; order Passeriformes; family Cisticolidae; genus Prinia; species Prinia subflava. Next base: position 4,833,219 of record NC_086269.1, read on the forward strand.
TACGGCTGCCGGGGTCTCACCTGTGAGCTCTAAGAAGATGTGAAATGCCAAAGCGATTTAAACCCTAATCACTGGGAATGTTTCCAGCTAATCTTTGCCCAGACCCCTAAGTAGGGCCATGGATTAAGGCAGCTCGGGGCTGGGCGGGATTGCCAGGGCTTGGTGTGGTGGCACCAGCAGGAGCATCTTCTCTGCAAGCCTGGACCTGGCCTGGGGTGAAGGAGATGAAGTTTTGGGGTTTGTGTTGTGCAGGAGGGATGTTCTAGAGGGTTGGAGCTGATGGTGGTGGCAAACAAACGTGTGGGTCTGTGTCACTGCCACGTTTGGGGTGACAGTCCCCCATGGGCCCCTGGTGACAGCCCAGGTCAGTCCAGCACCTGCTGTCCTAGAGGATCCGCCCTTCTTGGCCCTTGTAAACCCAAAGTAAATGAAAATGGGGAAGCAGAGCCCTCGCAGGACAGACGGAGCCCTTCCCCACCCAGACCCACATCCCCAAAGCCTTCAGGGCTGTGTTTGACAGAGGCAGGATTGAGTCACTGCCTGCCGGGGGAGGGGGACACCTTGCAAGGCTCCATCTAACCCAGCCCGGGGTAATTAGGAGTGTGGAAAACGTTAAACCCCACTCCTGGGTCCTGCCAACAACAAGTGCAGCATCAGCACCGCGATTCCTTCTGGCTGGGAACCAGCCCAGGAGATTTTACTGGGGGGGAGGCTGAAACCGCCCTCGTCTGTTTGCAACAGTCCTGACATTCCCGTTCCCTGCTCAGAGCCCGTGGGGCTGTGCTGGGCTGGGACCAGGGCTGGGGGAGCTGCTGATGGTGGGGATGTGCTGAGGATGTGGTTACAGCTGGGTGCCCCGATTTGTTTTGCATCTGAGCTCGTGCGGTGCCAGGGATGGGCTGGGATTTGCATGGAGCAGAAAAGGGCTCTATCTCCTTGCTGACTGCCCGGTGGAAAGTCAAATCTCCTCTGTCCCAGAGGATATCATCTTCCATCAGCACGTGGGATGGACCTGTCAGGTGAAACATCAGAGAGGAAAACTCCCATTCCCTTCTCCTGTGCTTTCCCAATTCCACAGCTGAACCAAACACTCTCCTTCTCTGCTCACTGGAACTTTTCCCACCCATCAGGGCAGCCGTGCTGGGGGAGCAAGGAGCCAAACCTGCCCAGCCCCTTGCACAAGTGGCTGCTGCTCCCAAAAATCCCAACCCAGTGTGCAGGGATGCTGCTCCAGCTGGGCACGGTGGGATGGGGTTGGGAGCAACCGCAGCTGCCTCAGTGCAGCCCCCCAGGGCTGGTGGCTTTTGGAGCCCAGGTCCCTTCCCATGAGCAATTCCAGCACCTTGGATTAATCTCCTGGTTATAAAATTGGGACCTGATTGCCTGTGGCCACTGAAGATATTAAGAAGGTTTTAAAGAAGGGCAAGTTATTAGTCCTGGGGGTTTGAGCTGTTTCCAGCTCTCGGCATTACCTTCATCCTCCCCTAAACACCCCGTAGTGGCTTCCCACAACAATCGCCTCGCACGAAAATCCCTGGCTCACGGACACCAGCCATCTGTGCTCTGATCCTGCCCGGGCAAACCACAGCCCTGCACAGCCCCCAGCCCAGTCAGGGCTCGTGTGAGCCGGGGGCTTCCTCCCCAAACCATCCCCGGCTGCTGCGGGGATCCGGCGTCCCCAAAGCCGTCAGTGCCCGCTAATCCTGCTTTGGAGTGCCGGGGGGGGCAGGGCAGATTAGAAAATCAGCCCGGCACTTAATGAGCCAGTTAATGCAAAATTTGCTGTCACTAAGAGGATGATGACAAGGTTTCATCTCACGGGAGCATGGAACTGAGCCAGGCAGGATGATGCCTCCTGGATGCTGTCCCAGGCCATGGTGGTGGCAGCTGGGGAGGGCGCAGGGGAGATTTGGCACCTTGGCCCTCCTGGGGAAGCTCCCGTGACTGAGTGCAGGACAGAGCTGTGTGTGGACAAAGGAGTGTGTTCCCACAGCTCCCACGGGATCATTTATACCTTTCCCAAACGCTGGCAGTCAGGGCTGGGAGGTGCAAGGGCTGAGGGAAGCAGGAGCATCCTACACCTCTTTATGCAGAGCTCGCTGGAGCCCCTGGGGGCCCGAGGCAGACAATAGGAACAGTTAATGCACAGGGAACATGGAAACAAATCATTCCAGCGCACAAACCCTCTGCACTTCCAGTGCCCTGGCGTGTCTGCACCAGTCCCAGCAACAGGTGATAGTTTTGTCCTTCATGAACTTGCCAGTGATGGAAGAAAATCCTCTAAATGAAGGGATTTGCTTTCCCAAGGGCTGGAGGAGCCAGTGGCATGAATCACAGAGATCAAAGCTTTGATATCTCCAGGAGGCTGGAGGAGAGGCTGGGGTGTGTGGGAGACTCACCCAGCGAGTGGATCATGAGAAACATCAGACACTGGAAAGACAAGAAATTAGGGGCTCCTGTACAAGGCTGTGGATCTAAAAGCCTGAATTCATGCAGTTGGTCACCTCCAGGATAATCCCATTCATTGTTAGATATATCTTGGAGCTGGCAACCTCCTCCTGTGTGTCCTGACATCCAGGGAGCACCAGAGGCCAGCCCTGGCCAGGCTGTGACATTTACCTGGGGGGTCCTAGGCAATGTCCCCCTGCTGATGGACAGCTCCTGGTGACACTTCAACCCAGGGACATTTTGCACATCAACATGGGGACTCTGCTTCAATTCCTGTCTTGGGGACACAGTCATGGCTGGAGAAGGCAGGGAAAAATATATGAAAAATGGGGTGAAACAGCACTGCAAATGTGGTATCAGGATGCTGGGACTGTGCTGTGGTTCCCTGTGCTGTCCTGGCCAGGCTGGTGCACGGACACAGGGAAGGAGAGCCTTGTTCCTAACCCACATACCCACGTGTAACACGTGTTGTGTTGTATACACAATTCTAACCCACGGAATGTCTCCTCTCAGTGTGCAGCTCTATGGATTTGGACAACAGAAACGCCACAATATTTACCAGTGATTAATAAATACATCTGTTAAAATGGCAATCTTTGTTCTGTATGTTGGCAGCAGCATTGGATCATTAAGGCTGAAAAGACAAGAAATCCACTGCATTTCTCCCTGGTTTTTTAATTGTCCCCAGGCAATGCAGACAGTCCAAAGGCACTTTGATTCTGGTTCAATAACCACAGGTTTGGGTAACGTGGTGCTGCTGTAGGGCCTTATTGAGAGGCGAGAGGAAAACAAATCCAGGTCTTTGGTTTTTGCCCCATGCAAACAATATCCAAGAGTCAGGCAAGGGCAAAATGCTTCCAACGGGGAGCGACTATGAGGAACACTTCCAAACCTAACCCAACGTAACGCCCTGCATCCACCCCTTGTGTAACACCCTCTGGCTTTAAGTGTCTTATACAAGCCTTTACTCACTCAGTACTGAGCTGTGCCTAAGCTGGGATTGATGGAGAATCCAATTTAGGAAAACACCCTCTGATGAAGAAAGCCTGAAGCAAAGAGGAGTTTTTGCACAGACGTTTCCAAGTGTGACGGGCACAACAACACCAGGACCCTCTCTGGGAGGGCTCCTGTGGCACTGCAGACCTGCTGGCATGAGAGGGAAGCCCTGATTCAGCCCTGAGCATTCGAGCTGGCTGTGGTTGAGGATTATAAGAGCTGTTTTGATCAGGGGAAAATTTCTGTTTTTAGCACAGGCAGCAATTAAAATAGCTCGCGAATCTCAACGCCTCGGGGAGCTGTCATAAAAGAAGGCAGAAAATCCTTCTTCTGGACTCCTCTGCAGCCAGACATGAGCCTGGAGGCAGCAGAGGAGAAGAGAGCTTGAGGTTCACCTGGTGAAGAAGGACAACCTCGAGCCAGATCCGCTGCTTTGATCCCGAGATGGCTGTGGAGGATCTCCGGGCTTCCAGCACCCCCTTCTCGCTCTCCTTCTCGGGCAGCGGCTTCCTGGCGCTGTACCAGGTTGGGGTGGTGCAGTCCCTGCTGGAGTTGGCTCCCGAGCTCCTCAAATCTGCCTGCAAGGTCTACGGCTCCTCAGCCGGGTCACTCATCGCTGCCGCCGTCGTGTGCGGCGTCGGCCTCGGTAAGAAACCCGCGGCCTCGGGTCCCTCCGGGAGCTCTTTGTTCCACAAACCCAGGGGTGCTGCCCCGGGGGCTGGCAGGGCGGTGGGGCTGGCAGAATTGTTCTCCTCTCTCTGTACTGAGGATTACAGAAACCTGAGGTGTCGCCACCCCTGGCAGCCAGCGCGGTGCAGTTTTGGGAGGTGTGGGCTGAAAAAGCCGGTTCTTACAGCCCGAGTGTTCCCTGCCTCAGCTGGTGGGCAGAAATTACAGGGGGAAACCTGCATGTACCTGGATTCCATTGGCTCCTCTTCCTGCTCCTCTGGAGGAGCAGATCTCCTGCTCTGAGCTCTGGGGCGTGCTGAGGTGTGTCCCAAAGCCAGTCTGTGCTGGATGTGCCCATGTAAAGCCCTCTTTTCCCTGTGGATTTGATTTCTTGGGATGTGCAGCTATGAAGGGACACGAGTGGCTGTCACACAGGAATCTAGAGAGCTGACAGCCTTGTTTGCATGTCACTTTGGCTTATCCCACTCAACCTTCCCAGAAGAAGGGAGATGTTGTGTGATTCCCAACTCCAGGTGCACCTTTCCCTGTGGCTAAAGCTCAAGGGCTTGTCAGCAGGATATTCCTGGAGGAACCGCAGTCTGCTCCAGCCTGGGGCTGGGATTTCTCTTATTGCTGCTAAAGGGGTTTTCCTCTGACCCTCTTCCAACAATGTGGAAACAGGCCCCTCTAGCAACAAGATGTGTAGAATTAATTCAGAGTAGTTAATCCACTTTTAATAATCACATCCTCCCATATTTCCAATTAGTGCCCGTGTGTAAACAAGTGTACACAAGACTTAAGGCTCTAAGATCTGATCCAAGTTCTGCTTCAAGCAGTGGGAACATTTAGGAGGAGCAGAAGGTTTTAGGGACCAAATAATGATGGAGGAAGCTGGGAGGGAACATACAGCTCCTGAAACCTCTGGTGGATGCTGGAACTGTTCTTCTGCAGCTAAAAATAATTCAAAACATTGGCAAATATGTTTAAACAAGACAGAAAGGAACATTTCTGCCCACATGGGGATGAACTCCTCCACAAATAAGCAAGAGCCCTAAAATTTCTGATTCCTCCTGCTGCTGTAATGGATGGAGCTGGGGCTGTCCAGCAATAAAAAATACATCTGGCAACTGCTCTTGCTGGGGGCACCAGTCCTGAACTGGAGGCACCAGTCTTGAACTGGAGGCACCAGTCTTGAACTGGGCATCTGCTTCCCTGGAGGTGGAAGGCACCATCCACTTAGAGGGGCTGAGATGATCTTGTAGCCAAAATATCTTCCCCAGAGGCAGAAAAGACACCTTGGATAGCGATGACTCTGGTCAGGTTTCTAACAAGGAAAATGAATGTAGCACAAGCTCTGTCATTTTTATACTGGCGACGATAGGAGCAGAAAGAAGGTGAGAGGTGAGTTTGGTGTCCCACAGGGTGGCTGCAGTCAGGTGCCCGCCCCTGCCCCGGGCTGGCTGAGGAGCTCTGAGCTCCCAGAGCCAGGCTGCCCTCTGTGACCCCACCGGCCACCTCGTGGGGACATGCTTGCCACCAAGCTGGTTCAGGCAGGGACAGTCACATTGCTGCCAGGCTCGTCCTTCTCTCGCCCTGAGTCAAAGCCCCGTCCAGAGCCAAAGCCCTCAAAGCTGAGCTTGGCTCTCACCTTCTACCCTGCAGTGTGTGGGCAGTTTTTCCATTTTTTCCATGTTTTCCCCCATTCCCAGGACACAGAGCAGCCAGACAGTGACCTGAGCGTGCCCCACCTCCCTGCAGCTCCGGCTCTTTCAGCATCCCCTCTGTGCAAACCCGCCTGGTGTTAATCGTCGCCCCGCGTGGCCTCGGCATCCGCTCAAACACACATAACCCCTCTTAATGCCTGTGCTGCTCCAGTTGCCTTCGGGACACTCCACCTAATCCGTCTGTCTGTCCACACAATCTCATGAGACCGCATGGAAACCTCTGCCCCTACAAAGCCTGGGTGCTGAGCCAGGCCCATGGCCTCGTGCTGGTGCAGGGTCCCAGAGAGCCCACCCGGGCAAGAGTGTCAGGGTGCAGGGACAGCTCTTTGCAGCTTTGGTGCTGGACAGGCTTTCACTGCAAGGGTTTAGCCCCCCTCAGGTGGGATATTCCTTCTGGTGGGATATTCCCTCATGTCAGCAAAGGCACCAAATTCCCGCTATTGGATCAGGCTGCCTGCAGAGTTGGCTGCACTGTTCTTCCTCCCCATCATTGTGAAACCTTTAAAACCTGGAGTCTCCTGAGCCCTCAGCCGGGGCTCCAGGGCTCTGCTCCTTTAACCCAGCTCCGGGGATGTGCAGACACGTCATGGCTATTAACACCTCTCCAGAGGTTCGGGGGGAGCTCAGGTGAGCCCGGAATCCCAGTTGGAGCCAGGACACCCGGCTTGCAGGAACGCCCTGAGCAGAAGAGGTGCCCCTCATCCTCGCCTGGGAGCCAGCCCAGCTCCCTGTAAAGCCTGGAAAGGCTTTCCTGGCTGCCCGCATGGAAAACTGGAGGTGGAAGGCAGGAAAGTGTTGTGCAAGTCACATTGTCATGGATAACTCAGTGTCCCCCTTCCTGGGGCTCACTGGAGCCTTTCCCTAATCCCAACCAGGAGCATCTTGAGGCCCCATCTCTGGTGCAGGTGGGGATTTGACCAGTGGGGTCACACAAAGATATGATGTCCTTTGAGGACATTTTGGGGGTCATAGCCTCCTTTCTGCCCTTCCACAATGTCCCCCCCTATAGCAGCAGTATCATCCTGGGCCAAAACAGAAGGGCTGCAAGAAGCTTTATTTGTGAAGAGTGTTAAAATAGGATTTAAAATAACTATTAGTACAGTAGGGATATTGACTTTGTCTTTCCCTCACCTCTGTTTCAGATGACCTAAAGGAGTTTTTCTTTGCACTGGCAGCAGAAGTCAGGAAAACCATCCTGGGCCCCCTCTCTCCCAAGTGCAGCTTGCTGGCCAACCTCAGGACTGTCCTGCAGCGGATGCTGCCGGAGGATTCCTACCTGCTGGCCTCGGGGCGGCTGCACATCTCGCTGACACGCGTGGTGGACGGCCAGAACGTCATGGCCTCAGAGTTCAGCTCCAAGGAGGAGCTCATCCAGGTACAGAGACCTTCCTCTGGTGCCGTGGGAAGGTCTCCTCTGACTGCCTGGGATGGGCATTGTCACTGTTAGCCACACTCGAATAACACACGGAGTGGGAATTTGGGAGAGCAGCAGCAGAGAAAAATCTCTGCCCTTTGTTTATTACTTCCTATTATATACTTGTTGAAAGGTGACCATGGATTGGAGGCTGGTATTCCCACCTCTCAGCCACATTGGTCAAAGGGACTGTCACACAACCTTGTCTGTTCCAGAAAGGAATGTGAAAACAATATCAAAGTTTATAGAACACAACTGCTATTTACAGGAAAAGAGAGTGAGAAGGTGCACACTTCTACTTTAAGATGAACACTCAGAAAACTAGGAGAATCTCATGGTGACAGGCATACCCCAGGCATTGGTGGCTTTAACTGCACTGTTTTCTACCCGAGCTAGGGAGAGAGTCAGGAGGCTCTGCCAGAGCTGTGGTCCCACCACAATGGGCTCCATGAGCTTGAGGGCAGGGAGGAGGGTTTGAGTTCCAGGATCAGATGGAATAAATTGACACAATTGGACACAAAAGAACCACGCAGACTCACAGATGTCCCAGCAAGAAAGAAAGGGCAGAACTTTACTTTCTTTCATATTTATAAATTTTTGGTACTGGTTGTGGGTTGGAGGATGGGATCACGACACCTCCAACCACACTGGTCGAACAGACAGTCAATCAGTTTTTCTTCTCCTCCAGAAATAAATCTAAACAAGACACAACCGTTAGGTAAACAGAGCTATATTTACATCAAGAGACTGTCAGAAGTGTGAGAAAGTGACTCCAATAAGGCAAACAATCAGAAGGCTAAGAAAATTCCAAAAGAACAGGGCGACAATAAATCATGCTAAAAAAAGCAGCAGGTTTGTTTCCAGCCTCATACAGCTGATGTTGGGGCATCAAATAATGACTTTGCAAAGAGCCCTGTCAGTGCTGATGTGACCTCTCAGCTCTCCCCACAGGTCTCCCCTCAGCCATCTGGCAACGGTTTTTGTTGCCTCAGCACTTTCCTGGGAGGAAAGAGCTGGACAAAGCTGCTGAACAACAGGCAGCTCATTAACCAGTAAATTATCTGCTGGGGGGAGAATCCCAGGGTGAAGTCCTAACAGAGCTGACCGTGAGGTCCTGGGTCCCTTGTCCCAGGGAGATGGCAGAGGATGGAAACTCCATGGAGATGTTGGAGTTCACCCCACGGTGCCTCCTCCAGGCAGCCCAGGAGCCCGGAGTGCTCATTCCCAGCTGATGAGGTTGGTGGGAAATGGGTGCAAACGCTCCAGCAGTGGCTTTACCACTGACAAATCCCAGCAGGGTGAGGGTGTCTTGGTTTTGTCTAAAAAACCTGCAAAGACTGAAATTAGCCCCAAAGCTTCAGGTTGCCACCACCAAAGGGCAGTGTTGGACATGGACATGTCAATTTACAGCTATTAATCCTGGCAGCTATAAAATTAAAAAATGCAGTGTTGTGCCCTGCTCCAGAGAAGTGTTTCCACTTCAATGAAATCAGATGTTTTCCCTTTCTTGAAGCCTTTCTTGGGCACAGTCCCCAGCAAAGTCCATGTGGCACCAACAGCCTGGTTCCAGATTTTGTCAAGGCTGAATTTTCAGGCACCAAGTCAACAGCATTTGTCCAGAAGAACTTTGACAGGAACATTGACTTCTGCAATCCCTCTCCTCCCTAGGCTCTCCTCTGCAGCTGCTTTCTTCCAATTTACTGTGGATTCATCCCTCCATCCTACCGAGGAGTGGTGAGTGATATTTCCACTAAAACACACGCTCCCAGCAGGGTATTCTTGGGTTTGAACTTTACATTCCTCTGACCAGAGAGGGATAGACCAGGCTTTTCCTTTAATTGATGGAGGATGATAAAGCCCTTCAGCTTATTCTTCACCTCATCCCAAGATGACATCTGGGTGGAATTGCCATCTGGTGAGGCCTCTCCTGCTTTGCCCATGGACAGAGTGTGGATGATCTTGTAGATCTCTGAGTGAGATAAGAGGACGCCCACAGTGGGGACCTGGAGACACAACCCAGTTACCCTGGGCAGGGCCTGCCTGCAGCGCAGGTTCACCCCTGGGCTCAGGTGCTGACTTGCACTGCTGAGACATCAAAAGTTCATGGGAGGATCCTCCCCCAGCCCTGAGCATTTCCATGCTCGGCATGTCTGAGGGAAGGGAAGGAGGAGCTCAGTGTTTCCCAGTGCATCCACTTCCAGGGCTGGGGCAGCCACAGCTTTTCTGGGCAACCTGTGCCAGGCCTCACCACCCTCACAGGGAAGGATTTCTTCCCAATATCCCATCTAACCCTAATGGCAGTGGGAAATCATTGCCCCTTGTCCTGCCACTCTATCCCTTGTCCAAAGTCTCTCTTCAACTCCCTTGGAGCCCTTTCAGGCACTGGAAGGGCCTCTAAGGTCCCTGGAAATGTCCAAGGCCAGGCTGGATGGGGCTTGGAGCAACCTGGGACAGTGGAAGGTGTCCCCGCCCATGGCAGGGGGTGGCACTGGATGAGCTTTAAGGTCCCTTCCCACCCAACCCATCCCAGGTCTGTGATTGCTCTGTGAGGCCCCTCTGCAATGTTATTTTAGCAACATTTAATTCCATCAGCTGCAACTTCCAATCCCATTGAGGTGGATGGTAAATCCAGATTCCTTTAGGAATACAGCAATCGACATTTCCCTTGCCAGTGAATCTGCAGGCAATTATTAAACATGTGGGCCCTACTGCTCAAGCTCAGGACTTGAAAGTTACACAACATGGCATTCGGTGATATCTGAACTGGCTCTCAACTGCCAAAAATTGTTGTACAGAGCTTTGTGAATGAAAATAATTATATTTCCATCTTAATAACTGCTGTGGATTACAGTGCCTGGTGGAGGTGCTGGCTGGGTGCCACAGGCAGGGCAGGGGAAGGAGCTGGCAAAGGGACAAAGAGCACAGGTGGGACAAGACGCCATTGGAAGTGGGAAGGGAGGACAAGCGGGGACGGGCTCATGACAGGAGTGTCACCAGTGCAGCTGCTGGCTCCCAACTCAGTGACGCCACAGAGGCCCCCAAAGCCAACCCTCCCTCTGCTCCTCCCGCAGCGCTACGTGGACGGAGGCTTCACGGGCCTGCAGCCCGTGTCCAGCCTGGAGGAGCCCGTCATCACCGTGTCCCCGTTCACCGGCGAGCTGGACATCTGCCCCCGCGACTGCCCCGCCATCTTCTTCTGCTTCCAGATCTTCAACGGCAGCATCCAGATCTCCATAGAGAACCTGTGCAGGATCAGCTACGCTCTCTTTCCTCCCAGCACCATGGTGAGCCCGTCAGGACTTCTCCTGACTTAGTTTTGGTGAAAAGATTAATGCTGCCCCTGCCTTCTCAAGATTTAAGGTTCAGCTCAATCTCCACTGTTAATTAACGGGATTTCAAAGGGGGGGCAGCACACACTGTTTTTGCAGTACATTTTGGGGAAGCAACACTGCTGATGGGTGGCCAGCTTGGGATGAAGTCCACAGCCTGCAAAGGACCAGACAAAACCAGGCGATCTCTAAGGTCCCTTCCAACCCAAACCCTTCTGTGTTTCTCTGACCGGTGCTGTGGTGGTTGGAAACCAACCAGTGCTTGCTGCCTTCCCAAATGGGCCATCCCAACCCTCCACAGTCAAACAGCCTTGGATAGATCCTGTAGTACTGGGGTCAGGGCTCTTTAGTGACCTCAAGTGTTTTTTCTTGCAGGTCTTGAACGACATTTTCTCCCAGGGGTACCAGGACACTGCCCTTTTCCTGTACAGGAACAGTAAGTGGCACCCCAGGACCCGAGGGGCAGCTCGGTGTGACACAGACAAACATCATCCCTTTCTCTCCGTGTCACCCAGATGCCTTTGGCTTTAACTACTTCGATGGCAATTTCCGCTTCGGCAGCACCTGTGGGAAGAATGACTCTGGAAAATCCAACGGGACACACCCTGGCCTCTACAAAAGGGTCCCTCAGTGCCTGACCCCTTACTTCCTGCCAGGTAGAGGATTTGGGCTGCTCAGTTTGGGTTTAGGGCTGGTGCAGCCTTCAAGAGCAGCAGTGGCATATTTAGGACATCGTTGAGTTATGTATTAGAGTAAATATTTCTGTTGCTAAGAGATTTTGTGAGAGTGGCTCTGGCTGGACTCTGGCCTGGGCTTCAGTACCTACCTGAGCTGGACAAGAGGAGTTATTGCATTTATTTCATTGTTTGTAATTACTGGTCTTTATTTCCTTCTGTGCTATCATTCCTGGGTGCAGGCTTGTGGAAGAAGGAGCAGGTGAATGGACTGCAGGACCCACTGGCGAAGGTCCTGCTGCAGCCTTACAGGCTCCCAGCCTTGTTCAGGAAGGGGTAAGGACTTCCCAACACAGGCATTAGGGAATGACACAAACCAGGGGCTGTGCCTGTGCAGTGGTGGGGCAGCTGAAGGCACACACGGAAGGATTTGGTGTTCCCTGAAGGCAAAATCCAAGGGACAGTGGGTATGGCTGGCAGGAATGCCACAGGATCTCTCGGTTATGGAAAAGATTATTACAGTGTGCATTTACCATGAACACCCTCCCCTTTCGCTGCCTTTAGCCATCATTAAACTCAGCCTGTGTACTTTGCTTTTGCAGGGTGAAGAAGGTGTGGGGGCTGCTGGAAGGTGTCAGCTCCCTGGTACAGCGACTACACAAGCTCCTCCATACCCTGGTGCCTGGTTTGCTTAAGACAGCCGTGGACAGGAGGAGGTGAGGGGCTGGGGGGCTGCAGACCCTCAGCATAAACAGAACAGTGTGCAGAGCAGGGAAACCTTTGGGACCCTCACCCACCAGGGAGCTAATGCTGAATGTGGCTAAAAACTCCAAATCTGGAGTAGCCCACATTAAAAGTAGCTGTTTTTTTATCCCTGTGATATTATTTTGATATCTCAAAGAAGCTACAAACCACCTTAGTGCCACCTCTCTACCACAATACATTAGTTTTCCAGATATTTATCTGCTGGGCTCTGTCCTGGCAGGACACCAGGAACATTCACCAAGGTCCTGAGAGATGTTCTGGCTCTAAGCTCTCAGGGATTTAAGGCATATCACCTCAAAATCTGCTTGTGAGTTCCCTCCTGCAGCTGCCCGAGAGATTCTAAATTATTTTGCCCCAAGGCATCTGCAAACTCCTTAGGTGTGAGAAAGCCCTTCGGAGTCAAACATTCCTGGGGCTGATCATCCCTGTCAGTACCTCGACCTTGCCTCAGCTCTCACCTTGCTCCCACAGGTAACAAGGATTGTCCCAGCGGGGCCCTGGGGGTCTCCAGCGCTGCTTCGGAATGTGGTGGGCAACACCAGCACACACCAGCACGGCTGCTGGTTCTCAAGGGAATTTTGGGGGAGTATTTCTTCTCTTCAGAACCTGTCTGGTTCTGCCTGCAGTGCTGCCACTGCAGTGCCCGTGCTCAGGCCTCACCTGCTTTTCCATGATGGCCGAGGCAAAGCTCCGGTGCTGCTCCTGGTACCCACCCCAGGCTGCAGGGGCCACGGGGCAGCTTCACCTGCAGACCTCACAGCCCAGCCCTTTCCCTGCCCACTCCACCTCCTCCCCACCAGCAGCACCCTTCCCCACTTTAATGCAGATTTCAGGGTGGGCAGTTGCCAGGAAATGCCACGTTTTAAGTGTTTTCCTCTCACTCAAAAACTTCCAGAGAGATTCCCCAGAGAGAGAGAGAGAGAGAGAGAGAAGCCTTAGGGAGCATCATACTGGGCAGGAAGTAATTTTTCAATAGTTCCCTGAAGTTTTTTTACAATTAGCAATTCTCGAGCTTCACACCTCCCCATAGCCTTGCTTCTCCTGCCTTTGGAGGTGGGAGTGCATTCGGATCCTTCCGGAACTCACAACTGTGAAGAAGGACGGAGAAAACAAAAGATTAACTTCCCCCTGCTTCTGAGTCCTAAAGGCTGCATCTCCTGACATTTCACAAATTCATGAGTTCTTCTCCTGCAATTGTCTGTAACTCATGGCCACACCCAGAGCATGGCCCAGGCAAATACACCCTGTGTCACTGGTCTGCACATAGAATTAATTGGCAGCGTTCTTAATTATCCCAAATCTATGCTGCATATCAGAGGCTGTGGATTGGCTTTGCTCCAGCTGTGTCTCCCCTGTTTGTTGGTTCCCTACAGGCAACAAATGGATCCAAACAGGAGCAGCTGTTTATTAGAGTAAATAGCCTGTTTAATTGCACAAAGGAAAATGGAACAGAGGGAAGTTTTATCCAAAGGGCAATGCGTTTCATCCAAAGGAATGAACGTGAGGAGTAGCTGAAGGGAGCTTTGATGTAACCAGACTCAAAGTTAACTAAGAGTGCTGTGTGAAAGAACAGTATCCTGTGTTCTGCCATCTTTGGCTGAAATCAGGGACCTGAGAATACATTCTCTGGAATGAGTTTGCTAAAAGAAACCTGGATGCTTATTTCATAGAATCATGAAATGGTTTGGGTTAAAAGGTCCATGGAAGGGACACCTTCCACTGTCCCAGGTTGCTCCAAGTCCCGTCCAACCTGGCCTTGGGCACTGCCAGGGATCCAGGGGCAGCCACAGCTTCTCTGGGCAACCTGTGCCAGGGCCTGCCCACCCTAACAGGGAACAATTCCTGCCCACTATCCCATCTATTCCTGCCCTCTGGCAGTGGGAAGCTGTTGAGCCTTGTTGTGTCCTTCCAGTTCCTAATGAGGGGTCCTTCCCCAGGTTCCCTGGAGCCCCTTCAGATCCTTGAGGGAGTTGTGTGGACTCCACACAACCTTCTCTTCTCCTGGCTCAACAGCCCCAACTTTCCCAGCCTGTCTCCATAGGGAAGGTGCTCCAGGCCCCTCATAACTTTCTGGCCCATTTGGATGGGTCCCGTTTGTGTTGGATCCTGTCTGCTCCTGTCTTCCACCCATCCTGGATGGATTTACGCCTCTCAAGCAGCCAAAGCCCGGCTGCTCACATCCAGCTGCTCCTGCCACAGGGCAAAGGGGAAGGCTGGGAGACACCCAGCCCTCCCCAGGCAGGGACAGTCAGCCCAGCATTTGCTTTTGCACCTCTGCTCCCTCCCACTTAGCCAACAGCTCCTTCTCCAGGCTGCTGCAAGCACCATCCCCACCTCCAGGCAGGAGATTACCATTTCAGGCAGCCTGAGGCAGTCACCCTATTGAAATGGGCATCAAAATCCCCCAAAGAAAATGCTCATCTAGGAATTGGACTTCCAAATCCACTGAATGCACCTGCAAACCTCAGCCACAAGCAGGAGCACCGTTAGAACTGCCCAGTGTATCCCACCTGCCCCATCTGGTGCTTGATCATAAACAATTAGTACAACTTGGAGAACTTTAACAAAAATCAATCTGCGAGGAACCCCCAAATTAAAGCGGTCTCAGCACAGAACCCTCCTGCTCCAAACCTGCAGGAATGAGCAAGAAATAAGTATTTACCAATTCAGCATTCAAATCAGCTGGGTTTTGCTTTATTAACCCCCCATCTTTTCAAGCAAGCAGAGCTGGTGCTGTCTCCTCTTGGAGACATGAGCTGGGAGCTAAAGGCAATGGGGGCTTTGCCAGAGGCAATGGAGAGAGGCAATGCTTGGCATGGATTGGAATCCTCTTGTGCAGGAGCTTGTTTCACCCCAAGGATGCAAAGTGGGAAGCCCAGCTGGGATATGAGCAGGCTGCAATGCCTCCTCTAGGGGTGGTTCATGGCAATCATGTGGGAGCTGTGGCCCTGCCTGTGCTGTGACATTGCTGGCACAGTCCATGTGCTCCTTGGGGCAGGCCAGGCTCAGCCTTCAGCCTGGGTTCCAAGTTGCTCAGTGCCTCTTTCAAGCATAAACTGGGGCCAAAGGCAGCAGCGGGGTCAGAAATGCTCTTCTGTGGCCAAGCTGGCCCTAAAGGGAAGAAAACCATGCTGGTCAGTGTGACAGACACCTCTGGCAGTTCCTGTGGGACAAACTGCATTCCAGTGCCCGGTCAGAGCTGCTTCCCCTCCTCCTGTTCTCTGAAGGGCAGCGGGTTTTGGTAAATCTGATGTGCTTGTGCTCTGGAGATTGAGAGCCTGGACTCGCCCCTTCCTTGCTCTCTGACCTCACAAATGAGGCTTGCCTCCTGCCACAGGAGGAATTTTTCACCTGGGGCTGGTCAGGAACGTTGCAGCCCAGCTGAAAACCAGAGACAGAAATTCCTGATAGCCCAGAGCTGCCCAACATCCAAAGAAACCTCATTCCCACCTTGCTGCTTCCAAAACCTCCACATAGCTCAGACTGATGCAGCTTTTAAAAAGCCAACCAGGGAAGCGAATTCTACAGCCTAACACAGTGCCCTGCATTTCTTAGTGGCTCTAGAGTTGGTTTGTTTTCAAAGAAGTATTTTCTTGCTTCCATTTTCTGTTTTCCAAGCTTTTCTTTTTGCATCTGGAGTGGTAATGGTCCTATTCTTTCCCCTTTGTATTCCTCATTTGTTGTGGGCCTCCCAGATATAGCAGATTGTGTCATTTTTCTCTTTGCATTTAATTTATGTGGCTACATTTTAAATGACTGTCATGGTCAAAAAGCTGTGTAGTTTTTCTTAAACTGAAAAATTCTGAAATGTTGAAAGACTCAGAAGGAAAGAGAAACTAAAGAATAAAAATGAAAGAAAGACTGCATTTCATCAGATGTTTCTTTGTATGTTTTAGTAAGAACAAACTGCAAACTGAAAAACTGAGGATTCACTGGTGTTCCATGCAAACCTAAAATGAGAGCAGGCATAATTTTACACAGGATCGCAGTAAAGGATAAGTTTTGGATTTAAAACTGCTTTGTGTTGTTTGAAAATGACACAGCAAGAGCTTTACCCGCAGCTCTAATGTACTTTTCTTGCACTAAGTATTTCTGTGGCTGCAGCCAGAGGTGCTAAGGAGCAGTTTGGATTTGTCTGGCACAGCAAAGGCAGCTTGAACCCTTGAGACTCCCTTAATGAGGGGATGTGTGGGCAGAACCTGTCCTTACCTCACAAGGTGAGTGAGTACATGGCCTTCTCCATGGAAAGAGCTCCTTCTCCACAGAGCGCTTCCCACCCAGACACAAATGAAATCCTCAGTGCTGCCCCAAATCAAGGGTGAGGGCTCAGTGTGAGGCTCACTCGGAAGCCCTGACCTGGGAGGGAACTTTCTCCCCTTCCTGATGTTCTCACCTGCCCCAGAGGCTCTCTGGGCACTGACAGCCCCGGGCAAGCGTCACTTGAAAACGGATGGGGTAGAGGAGGTGCTGGTTCTTTACCTTCCAGGGGGTGGAGAAGGTGGTGTGGCAGTTCCTACTCTTCTTCATCTGCTGCCTGGCTGATCCCTGGATTCTCTTTGGGGTCATCCTGGGGATCCGTGGCTCTGCAGTGAGGAACCCTCAGCTGTGGCTTCATGTGCAGGGTCTCCTCACCTCCCTGGCTGGATTCATTGGCGAAGGAAAGTGTGAAGCCCTCAAAGTAATTCACCTGGAAATCCCCTGGTGGGAAGAGATTCCAGCTCTCACTGCTTGCTGCTCCACTGCCAGGTCTGCAGCAGTGTGAGCATGAGCTGAGCTGACTGGAAATGAGGGCTGTTGCTGACCCCAGGGCTCAGGGATCACCAAGCATTGCTGCTCTGTGCATCAGGGCCTTCTCAAACCCCACACAGGCACCTGAGCCTGTGCTTCTGTCTAGAGGTCCTGGGACCTGTGTTCCCTGGCAAAAAGCTCTGTCATGCCCAGTGTGGCAGACAAGAGGGGAGTGTGGCTCCAGAGGGAGTTTCAGGACAGCCCAGGGCTCAGGTAATCCTGGCAGTGCCAGGAACACAGGCATTTCCCTGCCCCAGTCACTGTGGGGCAGCATCTCCTACCTTGTGTCAGCAAACCAATGATGTAAGGGAAGCCTCCAACGCACCTGTCCCCACTCCCAGTCACTTACTCAGTCGTTTTAGGAAGGAGATCGTGTCCTGGTAGCCCTGGACATAAAAGCGTTCCATGACCTGCAGGGGGAGGTGGCAGTGAGGGCAGCTGGGCTGCTGCAGGGGGCTCATGGCTCTGGCTACCTGGAGGAGCTGCTCACCTGACGTGGGGGAGGCTGAAAAATGTACAGTAAGCGGCAGATGTTCAGTTTTGAGATCTGCAAGATACAGTCAGAGAGCTGGAAGTTCAAGAAGGCGGCGGGGCCGTCCTTGGGGCAGATGTCGTATTCGCCGGCGAAGGCAGAGATGGTGATGGTGGTGCGGGACACAAAGGTGGCTCTCCACATGGCCAGCTCCCCGTCCACGTAGCGCTGGGGGGAAACACAGGCAGCCCTGAGCCCTCCCCTCGGCAGAGAGAGCAGTGCTGCTCACACGGGCACACGTGGGCCTTGTTCCCCACCCAGGCCCACACCGGGGTTTGGGGCTCCAGGGATCCCCTTCCAGGAGCAGCCCCACCCGCTGCCCCCCTGCTCCAGGTCCACACCCGGCCTCCTCCCTTCCAGCCAACAAATACTGCAAGGAAAGCGGGAGGGGAGTGCAGCAGAAGGGAGCTGAGGCAAGCCCAGGGAGGGGGGACATGGACAGCTCTGTGAGAGGCTCAGTCCTGTCTGCAGCAGGGTCAGGCTTTGGGGCCCTGTTCTGCCCTCTGCAGACACCCGGGGGTGGTGCCTAAACCCAGCCTCGAGCTACGTTGGTGGCAAACACAGCTCGGAACATCCTTAATGCCACCCCTGCAGAAAGGACAGAGGCTGGAGGGGCCTGAGCTGGGACAGGGTCTCCAGATCACAAAGCTACTCACCACACCACGGAACTTTGGAGGGGAAATCCCCAAATACAGCGGGATGAAGCAGCTGCACATCACAGCCTGTGGGTGGGATGGGAAGGACAGAGGTGAGCAAAGAGCCACAGAAACTGTTGCCTCTGGGAGTGGTGGCTCATCTGTGAATGCCAAAACAGGGCCCCCTGTTCTTGGGCACCCCTGAGTAATGAGCACCAGACCAAGTCTGATAACCACAGCCAGAGCAGAAAAGAAGCAAGGGAACCTGTGAAACGCCTCAATGTTCTCCCTGGATGTTCAGGATAATTCAGCAATCCAAAGGGCTGGTTTTAATTCAGCTTGTCTGGATTCAGAGGGTGGCAAGGACAGAAATCATGGCATGGACTAGAATAGATCAGTGCCAGTAAGGATAAGACAAGGGGTGATGGTTTCTAACTACAAGGGGGTAGATTTAGATACTGGGAATATTTTCTACCATGAGGGTGTTGAGGCCCTGCACAGGGTGCCCAAAGAAGCTGTGGCTGCCTCTGGATGCCTGGAAGCGCCCAAGGCCAGGCTGGAAGGGGCTTGGAGCAGCCTGGAACAGTGCAAGGTGTTCCTGCCCGTGGAAGTGGATGAGCTTTACGGTCGCATCCACCCCAAACCTTTCTGTGATTTTGTGCTGTGGGACATGGTCAGGCAGCAAATGTCACCCAGCTCCTCCCTCAGGGGCTGGCTGTGGCTGCTCCCACCTGAATCAGCTCCTCCTTCGAGGCAAACTCAGACACTGTCACACTTCTCCAGTCGTGCAGGCGGGTGAGGATAATGTGCAGCTTTCCAGACACCAGCTCGTGGGCATTGGGAGGCAGGAATTTGTGTAAGGCGTCCCTTAAGAGTCTGGTGTTCTGTGCTCCAGAGACCAGCCCTCGGAGAGAAGTTTTCACACGACTTAAGCCATACTCCATTATCTCATCTGAAATAAAGCAACGCAAAGCAAAGAAAGCAATCATTCTACATCCCTTATATTGTTACTTATGTCCTTTCTGAGCTACACTTCCACCTGTGTAGGTGGACAGGGGTATTTTATCCTGCTGATAAATGCTCATCTAGAGCACTGTTTTCATAAGAGCTGAAGCTCCAATGTGTTGACCCAAGTTATCCAGAGGCCCAAATATTTTGTTTTCTTTCCCCATTTCTCCTCATTTTCTGCACAAGGCATCTTACAGGTTTTTGGACATATGGGAGAAAATTGACAGGAAGCCTTTGTTTAACACCTCCTCCTGTTAGCTCTGCATTTATACCCTGCTAATGTGATTCCTTTCCCCTCATTGTTTTGGGAATCTGCCAACAACCCCAAATGCCTTATCAGAGAGAGCACCTCTGTTTCCTTATTAGAGATGCTTGCCATTAATTCCAGTTAATAAGATGCAATGACCGTATCTACTCTGTTTTCTCTGTGCTGCTTAATTTAGCCGTTTGCCACTCTTCAAGAAGCCAATAAAGTTAAAAATCTGAGGAATTAACCAATGATAATGAAACAAAAATATTTACAACTCCAAAATTTGCAGACAGTCCATCTCTTTAGACACAAAATAAACAGAAATCTGTAGTTCTTACCCAAATCACATCCACATAATCCAGCTGTAGCTACAACTGATCCTGAAGATGCTCCATAGATTCTGCATGCAGATTTCATGATGTCAGGAGACAAGTCCCGCAAAGCAGAAACCACTCCAACTTCATAAGGAATACAGAAACTACAGCCTCTAAAAAGTATAGAGTAAGGTCTTCCCTCTTTTCCACTTATTTTCAGCATCTCTGCTAACTCCAAGCACCCCAACAGCAAGAAAACAGCTGCCCACAGCTTCAATGGGTTTTCCAGAGCCAGACAACCCTCAGCTGTGGTTCCCTCTCCAACCACATGCTCACTGTCTTATATGCTCCGTTTGACATAAATCTCTGAGCCAAAGGTCCAGTGAAACAGCAGCAGTGGGCAGAAGTGGATGATGTGATGTCCTAATGCTCATTAAAATAACATTACTGCATTGCAGGGTGCCTGAGGTGAGCACTGGCAGCCCCAGGTCACGTGGATGTCTTGGGGGAGCAGCTCAGGGGTCCCGTGGGCACCAGCACTGAGTGCTGGGCGGGGAAAAGCTGCTTCCCAAAGTGGTGAACTGCTCCAGGGAGACCCTGGAGTTCCAGCACAAAATTCCAGCCTCCTGGGCACTAGGAATCCACAAATATTCCCCGGTACAAAAGAGTCTTGCAAGCTGCTGCTCAAAACTGTCTTGCCCCATTTGCTCCAGGTTGCCAAACACCAACACAGGGAGTGGAGAAGGTGGCTGGATTACTAAAGAAATCACAACAGAATTTGGAGAAGGTGATTTGGTTACTAAAGAAATCACAACCCAACTTGTTTTCCTTCTTTCACAATTTCTGAGCCTGACTTTGTTTATAAAAGCCTAAAAATTCCAGAGTCCAGGTAACAACTCCTGGTTTCACCTGCCTCCAACATGGCTGAGGTTTCCGTGGAGCAACAGGTCGATAAAGAAGGAAAGAAGGGGGCAAGAAGTCTGACAGACACTGGGATTTTTGGTGATCCAAGTAGAAATGCAAAGCCTTCTTAGCTTTGCTGCTGGGTGAGACACTGGGAAGCTGTTAGCGGGAAAAGCAGGGCTGAGAGCTGGACAAGACAGAGGCGTGTGACCAGCACAAGCAGTAACAACCAGGACAGCCCTCTTCTGATATACACAGAAATCTGCCCAACACCTTCAGGCAAAAAGCTTCCACAGGCACCAGGAGATGCTTCTCTCCCTCTTGCTGTGTGCCGGGGCAGTGCTGGAGGGATCTGCATGCAGCCCTGATCTGTGTGAGGGGGCTGCAAAGCCGCCCTGAGGAGGACAGGGCAGCTGTGCTGGACATGCTGGGGCTGGCAGGGCTGTGGGCTCCATAACCCCAAAGCACCAGCCCAGGGTCAATCCAGCCCCAATTCCACACGGGAGCAGTGTCTGCCACCGCCCAGGAGCCCAGCACTGAGCTCCTTGCACACACCTTGCAGATCCTGCTGCTGAGCAGAAAACTGAAAGAAAACGGAAGACTCAAGAGAAGAGGAAGAAATTTCTTCCATGCCTAATCAAGAGGACAAATGCACTGGAAAGAATTTTCCATCTGCTCTTTACTGCAAGGATCCCCTTAGAATTAACTGCAGGGAGAAGAGTCAACTTCAGAAGCAGCTTCGGGTGCAAGAGGGAAGGGCCATTTGGAACCCGTGGGTGAGGCAGACAAAACTCTTGAGCTTAGGGAAATCCTTTATGCCCACTTCCATGGCTGGGGGAAAAGACCAGAGCCAGTCTTGTAGAAGCACCAGCATTCCCAGCTTCAAGCCTTGGCTTCAAGCCCTCCTGCCCTCAGTCAGCAGCGCAGAGGGAACTGGCAATGGGACACATTATTGCACTGCTTGCCAAATACAGCTGGAGAACTCTGGCACTCCAATCCCCCACCAAACCCTGGATCACGCCACACAGGCCATGTTTTAATCTGAATTGCACCTCTGTAATACGGAGACAGTTTGTAAATCCCCTTGTTTTACCTTCTTGCCCAATCTTGCAGCACCAAGAAGTAAACAGTGTTTATCAAGGAAAAGCCAAGGGAAGCCAAGACTGCACTTGCTCATTCCCTCCTAGCAGGTAGAGCCACGTCTCGGTGGCTTTCAAAGCCTTGGACAGTCCCTGGTGTCTTCCAAAAGGAGCAAGGAGTTAGAACAAATTTAGTTGGGTGCAGTTTGTGTCAGAGTGAGGTAGCCCAGACTCCAAAAAGGTGGGGCTTGGAAAGAAGAAGTGCAGGTGATCTGAGTAGGAGTGACCCAGGTGACAGAACCAGAGATTGGGAAATGCTGCTGTGGAAATGCAGAAGCTGTTTCTTGGCCCCTCTCTGCCCTGCCCCAGGGTGCGACACAGGCTCTGTGTGTCCCTGAGTGACGCCCTGTGTGTTTATGTCTGTTGTGTCACCAGCCCAAACACCCTTGTGGTATTTGGCTTTTCCCCATCAGGAGGTCAGAAACCATTGGGAGCCCAGGAACCCTGCTCATCTGTCCCTCATCATCCCAGCTTTGGGGACAAAGCCAAGCTTGGCCTTGGCCAAAGAGACCATCCAGTGTGGGCCACTTTGAAGCTGCAGCAGGCAAATGAAACAAAGGAATCTGTGTTCCTGTTAATACAGGCAATAGCCCAAATAGGATCTTCCTCCTACAGGACTCAAATGAAGCCGGAGCCACCTCTACTGCTCAGCCAGGACACAGCAGGGACACGCTGGCACCTGCCAGGAGCTTCTCTCACCTCCCCAAGGTGGAATATTTTACACTGAGCTGACACCAAAGCATTTCCCTCATGGATCTGCTGCAATGACAAAGCTGTGACCTGGGGGCTGCCCCGTTCTGGCAATGCCATGTGTTGCCAACTCCCTTACATTTCTGATGTGCAAATCCTTCTAAGAGAAAGACTTTGAGGAATTTGTTTCTGTGGGACAATGAATCAGCCCAGAACCCAACGTACAGCTCTCAGACTTCAAGCACTGGCACAGACCTCAACCAGCTGTTCCACGGGCAGCGAGGAGCTGGTGCTGTGGGCAGGATCACAGCTGGGAGCTGTGGATGTGCTGCTGCCCTCACAGACCCCCTGCACCAGCAATATCGTCTCCTGCACCTGAGAAAAACAGGAAAAGCTGTGTCCGGGATGTTTTGACACACAGCCACAGCTTTGGTCTCCCCCTTAGACAGTGCTCAAAGTGCACCTCCCTGGCTGAGGTAGCTTTAGCTGGTCAAGGTTCAGCGCAAAAGGCAGCAGTCAGCAGGGGCCGAGCTCATTCCAGCTGCACACAGAGCCCTCTCCAAAATTTTCTGCTCCAGTCATCCTTGTAGCAGTGCCCAAGAGTGATCTAAAAGCCCCAGGACAATTGAAAAGATCCCTACAGAGCAGGAAGAATTTGGAACCCTAACACTGCTGATGCAGAAGGCGCTTGGAAAAAAGGCTGCTGACTGCAAGGTGGTAAAGTGGGAAGGGCTTGTGCATGCCAGGCAAGCAAAGCTCCTGCGAGATTTCCAGCACAGGGACAGAATATCGCTCTCCCAGTCAGCTGGGATTGCCTCAGGCTGTACCCTCTGTCACAATTCCTGCAACAAAAGGGTGCCTTGGCTTCACATTTCCACCAGCAGGACTGTGCCAATACCAAAGGATTCACCAGTCCTGCTTCCCCACACAGCAGCCTACCCTCAGTCTCCTGCTCCTGTGGATAACTGGAAAGACCTTGTGGTGCTGTAGGGTCCAAAACAGGGAATCTGAGCATTCCCTACAGCTGCAACATGGTGGGGGGGAAAGGACTGTGGGGCAGAAAGGCACCAGTGCAGGAAGCCAAAAGAGCAGTTCTATTTTGGGTTGAAATCTTCTCACGTAAGAGTCCAATCTTAGCAAAACCCAGTTTGTTTCTCTCCTTCTTGAAAGCTGTGTTTTATTATTTCTGTCTGAACAGCCTGTGATTAATCAAGGAATTTCCATGGCACCTCCCCAGTTTAGTGCACTGGAACAGGAGCAGAATAAAGGAGTGGCTCTGGCAGGGGTCTGAACTTGCCCACGCTGGGGCCTTGCTCACCTGGGCCCCTTGGTTGTCTCTTGGCTGCTCAGTGTTTCATCACATCCCAGCCACTGCTGCCTCCTCAGCAGGAAGGGCTGACACTGGCCCAGGGAGAACATTCCCACCTCTGTCCCTCTACCAGGAGATAGATTTTAGCAGAGTTGACAACAGGAGCGATGTTTTTGCTGCTGATATCACTGACAACCTTTATTCTAAGTAGGACAGAAAAGTGTGGGAATGTTGCACCCTGGACCTTGCCTCACTAATTGGTATTTCTGTGTCTTTGGTCCCAGAATAAGTCCCAACACTCTGATCTTTCCTTCTACCAGGAGTCAGGTGTGTGGCACACAAAACTCCAGCCTATCCTACGTTCAGCATTGAGAGAAACCTTTTCCCTGTTCCTATGACAAACACCTCATCCAGGGACATGAGGTGATGATGTCAGTGCCCAGGGCAGCCAAGTGAGCATGGAATGGTTTGGGCTGGAAGGGACCTTAAAGCTCCTCTCATTCCATCCCCTGCCCATGACAGGGACACCTTCCACTGTCTCATGTTCCTTGAAGCCCTGTCCAGTCTGGCCTCACTCCAGGTGCTACTTGGTGAATCTCGATTCCCTGGATTAGTCTCTATTCCCTGGATTTATCTCTATTCCCAGGATCAGTGGCCTTGGTTAGGGCCGGCTTTTCCTAATGCTTTGAGAGTTCGGCCGTTCCCGCTCCTGTTCTCAGACTTCTGAGGGCTCGGCTGTTCCCGTTCTCAGAGCTCTGAGGGCTCGGCCGTTCCCGTTCTCAGAGCTCTCAGAGCTCTAAGGGCTCCACTGTTCCCGTTCTCAGAGCTCTGAGGGCTCGGTCGTTCCTGCTCCCGGCTCTCTGAGGGCTCCACTGTTCCCGTTCTCAGAGCTCTGAGGGCTCGGCCGTTCCCGTTCTCAGAGCTCTCAGAGCTCTAAGGGCTCCACTGTTCCCGTTCTCAGAGCTCTCAGAGCTCTGAGGGCTCCACTGTTCCCGCTCTCAGAGCTCTGAGGGCTCCACTGTTCCCGCTCTCAGAGCTCTGAGGGCTCCACTGTTCCCGCTCTCAGAGCTCTGAGGGCTCCACTGTTCCCGCTCTCAGAGCTCTAAGGGCTCCACTGTTCCCGCTCTCAGAGCTCTAAAGGCTCCACTGTTCCCGTTCTCAGAGCTCTAAGGGCTCCATTGTTCCCGCTCTCAGAGCTCTGAGGGCTCGGCCGTTCCCGCCCCGAGCCCCCCCCAGGGGCGGGGTCCCTGCCCTCACTCCTGCCCTTCTCCAACATGGCGGCTGCGGCAAGCGCCGGCCCAGTGCATGTTCCTTGGGAGCCTTAAGAAATAGGGTTAAGGCTTGTTAATTTGTGGGGGTTGCGATTAATAAAGTGGTGGGGGTGTTCTGTTTTGTTTTGTTTTTTGGTTTTTTTGGGTTTTTTTGGTTTTTTTTCCCCGTGATGTTACATTCTCTCTGCATGGCCCAAACCGTGTCTGACACAGATGATGAAGCCATGCCTGTTGTCACTAACACTCCCTATGTGCTGGTGCTCCCAAATCAGGGAGGATTTAGAGAATCCCAGCCTGGTTTGGGTGGGAGGAGGCCTTAATGCTCATCTCCTTTTAATCCTTCTACAGGGCGAGGACAAGGAGCTGTTTGAGCAGATCACCTTCAGCTGGAAGGTGTGTGGGCAGGCACAACTTCATTTCAGCCTGGCAGAGATTCCTTAGCCCATGTGGACCCTTAGGATCACCCTGTTATACCAGACAGACACTGGAATAGTAGATCAAAGAGTCACAGAATGGTTTGGGTTAAACGGGACCTTAAAGCTTTCACCATGAGATTTCCTAGTTTTCTGAGCATTTATATTAAAGTAAAAGTTCTTACTTCTCATGCTTTGTTCATGTAAACAACAACTTGTTTTTTGTAAATACTGTCAATGGTTTTGCGTTCTTCTGCAGGAGAGAAGGGTGTTGAATGGCAGTCCTGTTGGGCAATGTGGTTGAGAGGAGGGAATTCCACCCTCCAATTCAGGGTCACATTTCTAAAAGTATATAATAGGATGAAATAAACAAATCAGGGCTTTTGCCCTTGCTCTGTCTTTTCTCTCAAGTTCCGCCTCCGTGTGGTCCTTTCAGCATGGAAAACAGCGACATAAAGCTCATCCTGTTCCACCCCTGCCATGCCAGGGACACCTTCCACTGTCCCAGGTTGCTCCAAGCCCCATCCAACCTGGCCTTGGATATTCCAGCGATCCAGGGGCAGCCACAGCTGCTCTGGGCAACCTGTACCAGGGCCTGCCCACCCTCACAGGGAAAAATTCCTGCCCAATATCCCACCTAACCCTGCCCTCTGGCAGTGGGAAGCTGTTGAGCCTTGTGGTGTCCATCCAGTTCCTGATGAGGGGTCCTTCCCCAGGTTCCCTGGAGCCCCTTCAGATCCTTGAGGGAGTTGTGTGGACTCCACACAACCTTCTCTTCTCCTGGCTCAACAGCCCCAACTTTCCCAGCCTATCTCCATAGGGAAGGTGCTCCAGGCCCCTCATAACTTTCTGGCCCATTTGGATGGATCCCGTTTGTGTTGGATCCTGTCTGCTCCTGTCTTCCACCCATCCTGGATGGATTTACGCCTCTCAAGCAGCCAAAGCCCGGCTGCTCACATCCAGCTGCTCCTGCCACAGGGCAAAGGGGAAGGCTGGGAGACACCCAGCCCTCCCCAGGCAGGGACAGTCAGCCCAGCATTTGCTTTTGCACCTCTGCTCCCTCCCACTTAGCCAACAGCTCCTTCTCCAGGCTGCTGCAAGCACCATCCCCACCTCCAGGCAGGAGATTACCATTTCAGGCAGCCTGAGGCAGTCACCCTATTGAAATGGGCATCAAAATCCCCCAAAGAAAATGCTCATCTAGGAATTGGACTTCCAAATCCACTGAATGCACCTGCAAACCTCAGCCACAAGCAGGAGCACCGTTAGAACTGCCCAGTGTATCCCACCTGCCCCATCTGGTGCTTGATCATAAACAATTAGTACAACTTGGAGAACTTTAACAAAAATCAATCTGCAAGGAACCCCCAAATTAAAGCGGTCTCAGCACAGAACCCTCCTGCTCCAAACCTGCAGGAATGAGCAAGAAATAAGTATTTAACAATTCAGCATTCAAATCAGCTGCGTTTTGCTTTATTAACCCCCCATCTTTTCAAGCAGGCAGAGCTGGTGCTGTCTCCTCTTGGAGACATGAGCTGGGAGCTAAAGGCAATGGAGGCTTTGCCAGAGGCAATGGAGAGAGGCAATGCTTGGCATGGATTGGAATCCTCTTGTGCAGGAGCTTGTTTCACCCCAAGGATGCAAAGTGGGAAGCCCAGCTGCACCCAGCTGGGATAGGAGCAGGCTGCAATGCCTCCTCTAGGGGTGGTTCATGGCAATCATGTGGGAGCTGTGGCCCTGCCTGTGCTGTGACATTGCTGGCACAGTCCATGTGCTCCTTGGGGCAGGCCAGGCTCAGCCTTCAGCCTGGGTTCCAAGTTGCTCAGTGCCTCTTTCAAGCATAAACTGGGGCCAAAGGCAGCAGCGGGGTCAGAAATGCTCTTCTGTGGCCGAGCTGGCCCTAAAGGGAAGAAAACCACGCTGGTCAGTGTGACAGACACCTCTGGCAGTTCCTGTGGGACAAACTGCATTCCAGTGCCCGGTCAGAGCTGCTTCCCCTCCTCCTGTTCTCTGAAGGGCAGCGGGTTTTGGTATCCTCAAAGTATCACCTTTGTACCCTGTCCTGTTGCTTGTCTCATTCTGCTTTGAACTCAGCAGAAACGTGAAGCCTGAGGTGGTTGGGATGAGGGTCTGGAGACAAGCCAAGACAGCAGAGCTCCTCTGGAGCTGGATCCCAGTGCAGGTCTAGAGGGAAGAGTCCTTGAGTCTGATCCATGGAACTGAGCCCAGCAAAGCCAAGCACGTGCCCAGTCCTGCCTGTGGCTCTGCCTGGTGGCTGCAAGTGCTTTGTGCCAGCCTCTGTTTCCAGGCTGGGTACTAAGGAGGGTGCAATTCCTTGTGCAATTGTCCTGCTGGGCACATGGGTAAGAGGAAAGTCCTTTTTGATAAACCTGCTCGTGCAGCCTGAGCCTCGTGGGATTGCAGGCTCCAGACACTTGTCCTCTGGAAATGTCACTTGTTCAAGAGATCAGGTACAAGTTATTCACAAGTTTATCCCCCTGCTGCTTTGGAAACACCAGTGATATTCTAGCATTGCACAGACAAACAGCAAAAGAGCCTTTTCTGTCCTTCATCAGTAGGGCTCTTCCTTCCCAGAACTGGAAAATCTGATGTGCTTCTGCTCTGGAGATTGAGAGCCTGGACTCGCCCCTTCCTTGCCCTCTGACCTCACAAATGAGGCTTGGCTCCTGCCACAGGAGGAATTTTTCACCCGGGGCTGGTCAGGAACGTTGCAGCCCAGCTGCAAACCAGAGACAGAGATTCCTGATAGCCCAGAGCTGCCCAACATCCAAAGAAACCTCATTCCCACCTTGTTGCTTCCAAAATCTCCACATAGCTCAGATTGATGGAGCTTTTAAAAAGGCAACCAGGGAAGTGACTTCTACAGCCTAACACAGTATCCTGCATTTAGCTGCAATAGAGTTGGTTTGTTTTCAAAGAAGTATCTTTCTTGCTTCCATTTTATGTTTTCAAAATTTTCTTTTTGCATCTGGAGTGGTAATGGTCCTATTCTTTCCCCTTTGTATTCCTCATTTGTTGTGGGCCTCCCAGATATAGAAGATTGTGTCATTTTTCTCTTTGCATTTAATTAATGTGGCTACATTTTAAATGATTGTCATGGTCAAAAAGCTGTGTAGTTTTGTTAAACTGATAAATTCTGAAATGTTGAAGGACTCACAAAACTACAGAATAAAAATGAAAGAAAGACTGCATTTCATCAGATGTTTCTTTGTATGTTTTAGTAAGAACAAACTGCAAACTGAAACACTGCGGATTCACTGGTGTTCCATGCAAAACTAAACTGAGAGCAGGCATAATTTTACACAGGATCGCAGTAAAGGATAAGTTTTGGATTTAAAACTGCTTTGTGTTGTTTGAAAATGACACAGCAAGAGCTTTACCCGCAGCTTTAATGTACTTTTCTTGCACTAAGTATTTCTGTGGCTGCAGCCAGTAGTGCTAAGGAGCAGTTTGGATTTGTCTGGCACAGCAAAGGCAGCTTGAACCCTTGAGACTCCCTTAATGAGGGGATGTGTGGGCAGAACCTGTCCTTACCTCACAAGGTGAGTGAGTACATGGCCTTCTCCATGGAAAGAGCTCCTTCTCCACAGAGCGCTTCCCACCCAGCCGCAAATGAAATCCTCAGTGCTCCCCCAAATCAAGGGTGAGGGCTCGGTGTGAGGCTCACTCGGAAGCCCTGACCTGGGAGGGAACTTTCTCCCCTTCCTGATGTTCTCACCTGCCCCAGAGGCTCTCTGGGCACTGACAGCCCCGGGCAAGCGTCACTTGAAAACGGATGGGGTAGAGGAGGTGCTGGTTCTTTACCTTCCAGGGGGTGGAGAAGGTGGTGTGGCAGTTCCTACTCTTCTTCATCTGCTGCCTGGCTGATCCCTGGATTCTCTTTGGGGTCATCCTGGGGATCCGTGGCTCTGCAGTGAGGAACCCTCAGCTGTGGCTTCATGTGCAGGGTCTCCTCACCTTGCTGGTTGGATTCATTGGCGAAGGAAAGTGTGAAGCCCTCAAAGTAATTCACCTGGAAATCCCCTGGTGGGAAGAGATTCCAGCTCTCACTGCTTGCTGCTCCACTGCCAGGTCTGCAGCAGTGTGAGCATGAGCTGAGCTAACTGGAAATGAGGGCTGTTGCTGACCCCAGGGCTCAGGGATCACCAAACATTGCTGCTCTGTGCATCAGGGCCTTCTCAAACCCCACACAGGCACCTGAGCCTGTGCTTCTGTCTAGAGGTCCTGGGACCTGTGTTCCCTGGCAAAAAGCTCTGTCATGCCCAGTGTGGCAGACAAGAGGGGAATGTGGCTCCAGAGGGAGCTTCAGGACAGCCCAGGGCTCAGGTAATCCTGGCAGTGCCAGGAACACAGGCATTTCCCTGCCCCAGTCACTGTGGGGCAGCATCTCCTACCTTGTGTCAGCAAACCAATGATGTAAGGGAAACCTCCAACGCACCTGTCCCCACTCCCAGTCACTTACTCAGTCGTTTTAGGAAGGAGATCGTGTCCTGGTAGCCCTGGACATAAAAGCGTTCCATGACCTGCAGGGGGAGGTGGCAGTGAGGGCAGCTGGGCTGCTGCAGGGGGCTCATGGCTCTGGCTACCTGGAGGAGCTGCTCACCTGACGTGGGGGAGGCTGAAAAATGTACAGTAAGCGGCAGATGTTCAGTTTTGAGATCTGCAAGATACAGTCAGAGAGCTGGAAGTTCAAGAAGGCGGCGGGGCCGTCCTTGGGGCAGATGTCGTATTCGCCGGCGAAGGCAGAGATGGTGATGGTGGTGCGGGACACAAAGGTGGCTCTCCACATGGCCAGCTCCCCGTCCACGTAGCGCTGGGGGGAAACACAGGCAGCCCTGAGCCCTCCCCTCGGCAGAGAGAGCAGTGCTGCTCACACGGGCACACGTGGGCCTTGTTCCCCACCCAGGCCCACACCGGGGTTTGGGGCTCCAGGGATCCCCTTCCAGGAGCAGCCCCACCCGCTGCCCCCCTGCTCCAGGTCCACACCCGGCCTCCTCCCTTCCAGCCAAGAAATACTGCAAGGAAAGTGGGAGGGGAGTGCAGCAGAAGGGAGCTGAGGCAAGCCCAGGGCCGGGGGACATGGACAGCTCTGTGAGAGGCTCAGTCCTGTCTGCAGCAGGGTCAGGCTTTGGGGCCCTGTTCTGCCCTCTGCAGACACTCCGGGGGTGGTGCCTAAACCCAGCCTCAAGCTACGTTGGTGGCAAACACAGCTCGGAACATCCTTAATGCCACCCCTGCAGAAAGGACAGAGGCTGGAGGGGCCTGAGCTGGGACAGGGTCTCCAGATCACAAAGCTACTCACCACGCCACGGAACTTTGGAGGGGAAATCCCCAAATACAGCGGGATGAAGCAGCTGCACATCACAGCCTGTGGGTGGGATGGGAAGGACAGAGGTGAGCAAAGACACAGAAACTGTTGCCTCTGGGAGTGGTGGTTTATCTGTGAATGCCAAAACAGGGCCCCCTGTTCTTGGGCACCCCTGAGTAATGAGCACCAGACCAAGTCTGATAACCACAGCCAGAGCAGAAAAGAAGCAAGGGAACCTGTGAAACGCCTCAATGTTCTCCCTGGATGTTCAGGATAACTCAGCAATCCAAAGGGCTGGTTTTAATTCAGCTTGTCTGGATTCAGAGGGTGGCAAAGACAGAAGTCATGGCATGGACTAGAATAGATCAGTGCCAGTTAGGATAAGACAAGGGGTGATGGTTTCTAACTACAAGGGGGGAGAATTAGATACTGGGAATATTTTTTACCATGAGGATGTTGAGGCCCTGCACAGGGTGCCCAAAGAAGCTGTGGCTGCCTCTGGATGCCTGGAAGCGCCCAAGGCCAGGCTGGAAGGGGCTTGGAGCAGCCTGGAACAGTGCAAGGTGTTCCTGCCCGTGGAAGTGGATGAGCTTTAAAGTCGCATCCACCCCAAACCTTTCTGTGATTTTGTGCTGTGGGACATGGCCAGGCAGCAAATGTCACCCAGCTCCTCCCTCAGGGGCTGGCTGTGGCTGCTCCCACCTGAATCAGCTCCTCCTTCGAGGCAAACTCAGACACTGTCACACTTCTCCAGTCGTGCAGGCGGGTGAGGATAATGTGCAGCTTTCCAGACACCAGCTCATGGGCATTGGGAGGCAGGAATTTGTGTAAGGTGTCCCTTAAGAGTCTGGTGTTCTGTGCTCCAGAGACCAGCCCTCGGAGAGAAGTTTTCACACGACTTAAGCCATACTCCATTATCTCATCTGAAATAAAGCAAAGCAAAGCAAAGAAAACAATCATTCTACATCCCTTATATTGTTACTTATGTCCTTTCTGAGCTACACTTCCACCTGTGTAGGTGGACAGGGGTATTTTATCCTGCTGATAAATGCTCATCTAGAGCACTGTTTTAATAAGGGCTGAAGCTCCAATGTGTTGACCCAAGTCATCCAGAGGCCCAAATATTTTGTTTTCTTTCCCCAGTTCTCCTCATTTTCTGCACAAGGCATCTTACAGGTTTTTGGACATATGGGAGAAAATTGACAGGAAGCCTTTGTTTAACACGTCCTCCTGTTAGCTCTGCATTTATCCCCTGCTAATGTGATTCCTTTCCCCTCATTGTTTTGGGAATCTGCCAACAACCCCAAATGCCTTATCAGAGAGAGCACCTCTGTTTCCTTATTAGAGATGCTTGCCATTAATTCCAGTTAATAAGATGTAATGACCGTATCTACTCTGTTTTCTCTGTGCTGCTTAATTTAGCCATGTTTGCCACTCTTCAAGAAGCCAATAAAGTTAAAATCTGAGGAATTAACCAATGATAATGAAACAAAAATATTTACAACTCCAAAATTTGCAGACAGTCCATCTCTTTAGACACAAAATAAACAGAAATCTGTAGTTCTTACCCAAATCACATCCACATAATCCAGCTGTAGCTACAACTGATCCTGAAGATGCTCCATAGATTCTGCATGCAGATTTCATGATGTCAGGAGACAAGTCCCGCAAAGCAGAAACCACTCCAACTTCATAAGGAATACAGAAACTACAGCCTCTAAAAAGTATAGAGTAAGGTCTTCCCTCTTTTCCACTTATTTTCAGCATCTCTGCTAACTCCAAGCACCCCAACAGCAAGAAAACAGCTGCCCAACAGCTTCAATGGGTTTTCCAGAGCCAGACAACCCTCAGCTGTGGTTCCCTCTCCAACCACATGCTCACTGTCTTATATGCTCCTTTTGACATAAATCTCTGAGCCAAATGTCCAGTGAAACAGCAGCAGTGGGCAGAAGTGGATGATGTGATGTCCTAATGCTCATTAAAATAACATTACTGCATTGCAGGGTGCCTGAGGTGAGCACTGGCAGCCCCAGGTCACATGGATGTCTTGGGGGAGCAGCTCAGGGGTCCCGTGGGCACCAGCACTGAGTGCTGGGCAGGGAAAAGCTGCTTCCCAAAGTGGTGAACTGCTCCAGGGAGACCCTGGAGTTCCAGCACAAAATTCCAGCCTCCTGGGCACTAGGAATCCACAAATATTCCCTGGTACAAAAGAGTCTTGCAAGCTGCTGCTCAAAACTGTCTTGCCCCATTTGCTCCAGGTTGCCAAACACCAACACAGGGAGTGGAGAAAGTGGCTGGATTACTAAAGAAATCACAACAGAATTTGGAGAAGGTGATTGGGTTACTAAAGAAATCACAACCCAACTTGTTTTCCTTCTTTCACAATTTCTGAGCCTGAGTTTGTTTATAAAAGCCTAAAAATTCCAGAGTCCAGGTAACAACTCCTGGTTTCACCTGCCTCCAACATGGCTGAGGTTTCCGTGGAGCAACAGGTCGATAAAGAAGGAAAGAAGGGGGCAAGAAGTCTGACAGACACTGGGATTTTTGGTGATCCATGTAGAAATGCAAAGCCTTCTTAGCTTTGCTGCTGGGTGAGACACTGGGAAGCTGTTAGCGGGAAAAGCAGGGCTGAGAGCTGGACAAGACAGAGGCGTGTGACCAGCACAAGCAGTAACAACCAGGACAGCCCTCTTCTGATATACACAGAAATCTGTCCAACACCTTCAGGCAAAAAGCTTCCACAGGCACCAGGAGATGCTTCTCTCCCTCTTGCTGTGTGCCGGGGCAGTGCTGGAGGGATCTGCATGCAGCCCTGATCTGTGTGAGGGGGCTGCAAAGCCGCCCTGAGGAGGACAGGGCAGCTGTGCTGGACATGCGGGGGCTGGCAGGGCTGTGGGCTCCATAACCCCAGAGCACCAGCCCAGGGTCAATCCAGCCCCAATTCCACACGGGAGCAGTGTCTGCCACCGCCCAGGAGCCCAGCACTGAGCTCCTTGCACACACCTTGCAGATCCTGCTGCTGAGCAGAAAACTGAAAGAAAACGGAAGACTCAAGAGAAGAGGAAGAAATTTCTTCCATGCCTAATCAAGAGGACAAATGCACTGGAAAGAATTTTCCATCTGCTCTTTACTGCAAGGATCCCCTTAGAATTAACTGCAGGGAGAAGAGTCAACTTCAGAAGCAGCTTCGGGTGCAGGAGGGAAGGGCCATTTGGAACCCGTGGGTGAGGCAGACAAAACTCTTGAGCTTAGGGAAATCCTTTATGCCCACTTCCATGGCTGGGGGAAAAGACCAGAGCCAGTCTTGTAGAAGCACCAGCATTCCCAGCTTCAAGCCTTGGCTTCAAGCCCTCCTGCCCTCAGTCAGAGTGCAGAGGGAACTGGCAATGGGACACATTATTGCACTGCTTGCCAAATACAGCTGGAGAACTCTGGCACTCCAATCCCATACCAAACCCTGGATCACGCCACACAGGCCATGTTTTAATCTGAATTGCACCTCTGTAATACGGAGACAGTTTGTAAATCCCCTTGTTTTACCTTCTTGCCCAATCTTGCAGCACCAAGAAGTAAACAGTGTTTATCAAGGAAAAGCCAAGGGAAGCCAAGACTGCACCTGCTCATTCCCTCCTAGCAGGTAGAGCCACGTCTCGGTGGCTTTCAAAGCCTTGGACAGTCCCTGGTGTCTTCCAAAAGGAGCAAGGAGTTAGAAAAAATTTAGTTGGGTGCAGTTTGTGTCAGAGTGAGGTAGCCCAGGCTCCAAAAAGGTGGGGCTTGGAAAGAAGAAGTGCAGGTGATCTGAGTAGGAGTGACCCAGGTGACAGAACCAGCGATTGGGAAATGCTGCTGTGGAAATGCAGAAGCTGTTTCTTGGCCCCTCTCTGCCCTGCCCCAGGGTGCGACACAGGCTCTGTGTGTCCCTGAGTGACGCCCTGTGTGTTTATGTCTGTTGTGTCACCAGCCCAAACACCCTTGTGGTATTTGGCTTTTCCCCATCAGGAGGTCAGAAACCATTGGGAGCCCAGGAACCCTGCTCATCTGTCCTTCATCATCCCAGCTTTGGGGACAAAGCCAAGCTTGGCCTTGGCCAAAGAGACCATCCAGTGTGGGCCACTTTGAAGCTCCAGCAGGCAAATGAAACAAAGGAATCTGTGTTCCTGTTAATACAGGCAATAGCCCAAATAGGATCTTCCTCCTACAGGACTCAAATGAAGCCAGAGCCACCTCTACTGCTGAGCCAGGACACAGCAGGGACACGCTGGCACCTGCCAGGAGCTTCTCTCACCTCCCCAAGGTGGAATATTTTACACTGAGCTGACACCAAAGCGTTTCCCTCATGGATCTGCTGCAATGACAAAGCTGTGACCTGGGGGCTGCCCCGTTCTGGCAATGCCATGTGTTGCCAACTCCCTTACATTTCTGATGTGCAAATCCTTCTAAGAGAAAGACTTTGAGGAATTTGTTTCTGTGGGACAATGAATCAGCCCAGAACCCAACGTACAGCTCTCAGACTTCAAGCACTGGCACAGACCTCAACCAGCTGTTCCACGGGCAGCGAGGAGCTGGTGCTGTGGACAGGATCACAGCTGGGAGCTGTGGATGTGCTGCTGCCCTCACAGACCCCCTGCACCAGCAATATCGTCTCCTGCACCTGAGAAAAACAGGAAAAGCTGTGTCCGGGATGTTTTGACACACAGCCGCAGCTTTGGTCTCTCCCTTAGACAGTGCTCAAAGTGCACCTCCCTGGCTGAGGTAGCTTTAGCTGGTCAAGGTTCAGCGCAAAAGGCAGCAGTCAGCAGGGGCCGAGCTCATTCCAGCTGCACACAGAGCCCTCTCCAAAATTTTCTGCTCCAGTCGTCCTTGTAGCAGTGCCCAAGAGTGATCTAAAAGCCCCAGGACAATTGAAAAGATCCCTACAGAGCAGGAAGAATTTGGAACCCTAACACTGCTGATGCAGAAGGCGCTTGGAAAAAAGGCTGCTGACTGCAAGGTGGTAAAGTGGGAAGGGCTTGTGCATGCCAGGCAAGCAAAGCTCCTGCGAGATTTCCAGCACAGGGACAGAATATCCCTCTCCCAGTCAGCTGGGATTGCCTCAGGCTGTACCCTCTGTCACAATTCCTGCAACAAAAGGGTGCCTTGGCTTCACATTTCCACCAGCAGGACTGTGCCAATACCAAAGGATTCACCAGTCCTGCTTCCCCACACAGCAGCCTACCCTCAGTGTCTCCTGCTCCTGTGGATAACTGGAAAGACCTTGTGGTGCTGTAGGGTCCAAAACAGGGAATCTGAGCATTCCCTACAGCTGCAGCATGGTGGGGGGGAAAGGACTGTGGGGCAGAAAGGCACCAGTGCAGGAAGCCAAAAGAGCAGTTCTATTTTGGGTTGAAATCTTCTCACGTAAGAGTCCAATCTTAGCAAAACCCAGTTTGTTTCTCTCCTTCTTGAAAGCTGTGTTTTATTATTTCTGTCTGAACAGCCTGTGATTAATCAAGGAATTTCCATGGCACCTCCCCAGTTTAGTGCACTGGAACAGGAGCAGAATAAAGGAGTGGCTCTGGCAGGGGTCTGAACTTGCCCACGCTGGGGCCTTGCTCACCTGGGCCCCTTGGTTGTCTCTTGGCTGCTCAGTGTTTCATCACATCCCAGCCACTGCTGCCTCCTCAGCAGGAAGGGCTGACACTGGCCCAGGGAGAACATTCCCACCTCTGTCCCTCTACCAGGAGATAGATTTTAGCAGAGTTGACAACAGGAGCGATGTTTTTGCTGCTGATATCACTGACAACCTTTATTCTAAGTAGGACAGAAAAGTGTGGGAATGTTGCACCCTGGACCTTGCCTCACTGATTGGTATTTCTGTGTCTTTGGTCCCAGAATAAGTCCCAACACTCTGATCTTTCCTTCTACCAGGAGTCAGGTGTGTGGCACACAAAACTCCAGCCTATCCTACGTTCAGCATTGAGAGAAACCTTTTCCCTGTTCCTATGACAAACACCTCATCCAGGGACATGAGGTGATGATGTCACTGCCCAGGGCAGCCAAGTGAGCATGGAATGGTTTGGGCTGGAAGGGACCTTAAAGCTCCTCTCATTCCATCCCCTGCCCATGACAGGGACACCTTCCAATGTCTCATGTTCCTTGAAGCCCTGTCCAGTCTGGCCTCACTCCAGGTGCTACTTGGTGAATCTCGATTCCCTGGATTAGTCTCTATTCCCTGGATTTATCTCTATTCCCAGGATCAGTGGCCTTGGTTAAGGCCGGCTTTTCCTAATGCTTTGAGAGTTCGGCCGTTCCCGCTCCTGTTCTCAGACTTCTGAGGGCTCGGCTGTTCCGCTCCCGGCTCTCTGAGGGCTCCACTGTTCCCATTCTCAGAGCTCTGAGGGCTCGGCCGTTCCCGTTCTCAGAGCTCTGAGGGCTCGGCCGTTCCCGTTCTCAGAGCTCTCAGAGCTCTAAGGGCTCCACTGTTCCCGTTCTCAGAGCTCTGAGGGCTCGGCCGTTCCCGCTCCCGGCTCTCTGAGGGCTCCACTGTTCCCGTTCTCAGAGCTCTGAGGGCTCCACTGTTCCCGTTCTCAGAGCTCTGAGGGCTCCACTGTTCCCGCTCTCAGAGCTCTGAGGGCTCGGCCGTTCCCGTTCTCAGAGCTCTCAGAGCTCTAAGGGCTCCACTGTTCCCGCTCTCAGAGCTCTGAGGGCGCGGCCGTTCCCGCTCTCAGAGCTCTAAGGGCTCCACTGTTCCCGTTCTCACAGCTCTGAGGGCTCCACTGTTCCCGTTCTCAGAGCTCTGAGGGCGCGGCCGTTCCCGCCCCGAGCTCCGCGCCAGGGGCGGGGTCCCTGCCCTCACTCCTGCCCTTCTCCAACATGGCGGCTGCGGCAAGCGCCGGCCCAGTGCATGTTCCTTGGGAGCCTTAAGAAATAGGGTTAAGGCTTGTTAATTTGTGGGGGTTGCGATTAATAAAGTGGTGGGGGTGTTCTGTTTTGTTTTTTGGTTTTTTGGGGTTTTTTTGGTTTTTTTTCCCCGTGATGTTACATTCTCTCTGCATGGCCCAAACCGTGTCTGACACAGATGATGAAGCCATGCCTGTTGTCACTAACACTCCCTATGTGCTGGTGCTCCCAAATCAGGGAGGATTTAGAGAATCCCAGCCTGGTTTTGGTGGGAGGAGGCCTTAATGCTCATCTCCTTTTAATCCTTCTACAGGGCGAGGACAAGGAGCTGTTTGAGCAGATCACCTTCAGCTGGAAGGTGTGTGGGCAGGCACAACTTCATTTCAGCCTGGAAGAGATTCCTTAGCCCATGTGGACCCTTAGGATCACCCTGTTATACCAGACAGACACTGGAATAGTAGATCAAAGAGTCACAGAATGGTTTGGGTTAAACGGGACCTTAAAGCTTTCACCATGAGATTTCCTAGTTTTCTGAGCATTTATATTAAAGTAAAAGTTCTTACTTCTCACGCTTTGTTCATGTAAACAACAACTTGTTTTTTGTAAATACTGTCAATGGTTTTGCGTTCTTCTGCAGGAGAGAAGGGTGTTGAATGGCAGTCCTGTTGGGCAATGTGGTTGAGAGGAGGGAATTCCACCCTCCAATTCAGGGTCACATTTCTAAAAGCATATAATAGGATGAAATAAACAAATCAGGGCTTTTGCCCTTGCTCTGTCTTTTCTCTCAAGTTCTGCCTCCGTGTGGTCCTTTCAGCATGGAAAACAGCGACATAAAGCTCATCCTGTTCCACCACTGCCATGCCAGGGACACCTTCCACTGTCCCAGGTTGCTCCAAGCCCCATCCAACCTGGCCTTGGGCACTGCCAGGGATCCAGGGGCAGCCACAGCTGCTCTAGGCAACCTGTACCAGGGCCTGCTCACCTTCACAGGGAAAAATTCCTGCCCACTATCCCATCTAGTCCTGCCCTCTGGCAGTGGGAAGCTGTTGAGCCTTGTGGTGTCCATCCAGTTCCTGATAAGCGGTCCCTCTCCAGCTTCCCTGGAGCCCCTTCAGATCCTTGAGGGGGCTGTGTGGACTCCACACAACCTTCTCTTCTCCTGGCTCAACAGCCCCAACTTTCTCAGCCTATCTCCATAGGGAAGGTGCTCCAGGCCCCTCATAACTTTCTGGCCCATTTGGATGGATCCCGTTTGTGTTGGATCCTGTCTGCTCCTGTCTTCCACCCATCCTGGATGGATTTACGCCTCTCAAGCAGCCAAAGCCCGGCTGCTCACATCCAGCTGCTCCTGCCACAGGGCAAAGGGGAAGGCTGGGAGACACCCAGCCCTCCCCAGGCAGGGACAGTCAGCCCAGCATTTGCTTTTGCACCTCTGCTCCCTCCCACTTAGCCAACAGCTCCTTCTCCAGGCTGCTGCAAGCACCATCCCCACCTCCAGGCAGGAGATTACCATTTCAGGCAGCCTGAGGCAGTCACCCTATTGAAATGGGCATCAAAATCCCCCAAAGAAAATGCTCATCTAGGAATTGGACTTCCAAATCCACTGAATGCACCTGCAAACCTCAGCCACAAGCAGGAGCACCGTTAGAACTGCCCAGTGTATCCCACCTGCCCCATCTGGTGCTTGATCATAAACAATTAGTACAACTTGGAGAACTTTAACAAAAATCAATCTGCAAGGAACCCCCAAATTAAAGCGGTCTCAGCACAGAACCCTCCTGCTCCAAACCTGCAGGAATGAGCAAGAAATGAGTATTTAACAATTCAGCATTCAAATCAGCTGCGTTTTGCTTTATTAACCCCTCATCTTTTCAAGCAAGCAGAGCTGGTGCTGTCTCCTCTTGGAGACATGAGCTGGGAGCTAAAGGCAATGGGGGCTTTGCCAGAGGCAATGGAGAGAGGCAATGCTTGGCATGGATTGGAATCCTCTTGTGCAGGAGCTTGTTTCACCCCAAGGATGCAAAGTGGGAAGCCCAGCTGCACCCAGCTGGGATAGGAGCAGCCTGCAATGCCTCCTCTAGGGGTGGTTCATGGCAATCATGTGGGAGCTGTGGCCCTGCCTGTGCTGTGACATTGCTGGCACAGTCCATGTGCTCCTTGGGGCAGGCCAGGCTCAGCCTTCAGCCTGGGTTCCAAGTTGCTCATTGCCTCTTTCAAGCATAAACTGGGGCCAAAGGCAGCAGCGGGATCAGAAATGCTCTTCTGTGGCCGAGCTGGCCCTAAAGGGAAGAAAACCACGCTGGTCAGTGTGACAGACACCTCTGGCAGTTCCTGTGGGACAAACTGCATTCCAGTGCCCGGTCAGAGCTGCTTCCCCTCCTCCTGTTCTCTGAAGGGCAGTGGGTTTTGGTATCCTCAAAGTATCACCCTTGTACCCCTGTCCTGTTGCTTGTCTCATTCTGCTTTGAACTCAGCAGAAACGTGAAGCCTGAGGTGGTTGGGATGAGGGTCTGGGGACAAGCCAAGACAGCAGAGCTCCTCTGGAGCTGGATCCCAGTACAGATCTAGAGGGAAGAGTCCTTGAGTCTGATCCATGGAACTGAGCCCAGCAAAGCCAAGCACGTGCCCAGTCCTGCCTGTGGCTCTGCCTGGTGGCTGCAAGTGCTTTGTGCCAGCCTCTGTTTCCAGGCTGGGTACTAAGGAGGGTGCAATTCCTTGTGCAATTGTCCTGCTGGGCACATGGGTAAGAGGAAAGTCCTTTTTGATAAACCTGCTCGTGCAGCCTGAGCCTTGTGGGATTGCAGGCTCCAGACACTTGTCCTCTGGAAATGTCACTTGTTCAAGAGATCAGGTACAAGTTATTCACAAGTTTATCCCCC
The DNA here is from genome assembly GCF_021018805.1 of Prinia subflava. NCBI lineage: Eukaryota > Metazoa > Chordata > Aves > Passeriformes > Cisticolidae > Prinia > Prinia subflava. The sequence continues at coordinate 4,873,577 of NC_086269.1, forward strand.
TGCTGCTTTGGAAACACCAGTGATATTCTAGCATTGCACAGACAAACAGCAAAAGAGCCTTTTCTGTCCTTCATCAGTAGGGCTCTTCCTTCCCAGAACTGGAAAATCTGATGTGCTTCTACTCTGGAGATTGAGAGCCTGGACTCGCCCCTTCCTTGCCCTCTGACCTCACAAATGAGGCTTGGCTCCTGCCACAGGAGGAATTTTTCACCTGGGGCTGGTCAGAAACGTTGCAGCCCAGCTGCAAACCAGAGACAGAGATTCCTGATAGCCCAGAGCTGCCCAACATCCAAAGAAACCTCATTCCCACCTTGTTGCCTCCAAAACCTGCACATAGCTCAGATTGATGGAGCTTTTAAAAAGGCAACCAGGGAAGTGACTTCTACAGCCTAACACAGTATCCTGCATTTAGCTGCAATAGAGTTGGTTTGTTTTCAAAGAAGTATCTTTCTTGCTTCCATTTTATGTTTTCAAAATTTTCTTTTTGCATCTGGAGTGGTAATGGTCCTATTCTTTCCCCTTCGTATTCCTCATTTGCTGTGGGCCTCCCAGATATAGAAGATTGTGTCATTTTTCTCTTTGCATTTAATTTATGTGGCTACATTTTAAATGATTGTCATGGTCAAAAAGCTGTGTAGTTTTGTTAAACTGATAAATTCTGAAATGTTGAAGGACTCACAAAACTACAGAATAAAAATGAAAGAAAGACTGCATTCCATCAGATGTTTCTTTGTATGTTTTAGTAAGAACAAACTGCAAAGTGAAACGCTGAGGATTCACTGGTGTTCCATGCAAAACTAAAATGAGAGCAGGCATAATTTTGCACAGGATCGCAGTAAAGGATAAGTTTTGGATTTAAAACTGCTTTGTGTTGTTTGAAAATGACACAGCAAGAGCTTTACCCGCAGCTCTAATGTACTTTTCTTGCACTAAGTATTTCTGTGGCTGCAGCCAGAGGTGCTAAGGAGCAGTTTGGATTTGTCTGGCACAGCAAAGGCAGCTTGAACCCTTGAGACTCCCTTAATGAGGGGATGTGTGGGCAGAACCTGTCCTTACCTCACAAGGTGAGTGAGTACATGGCCTTCTCCATGGAAAGAGCTCCTTCTCCACAGAGCGCTTCCCACCCAGCCGCAAACGAAATCCTCAGTGCTCCCCCAAATCAAGGGTGAGGGCTCAGTGTGAGGCTCACTCGGAAGCCCTGACCTGGGAGGGAACTTTCTCCCCTTCCTGATGTTCTCACCTGCCCCAGAGGCTCTCTGGGCACTGACAGCCCCGGGCAAGCGTCACTTGAAAACGGATGGGGTGGAGGAGGTGCTGGTTCTTTACCTTCCAGGGGGTGGAGAAGGTGGTGTGGCAGTTCCTACTCTTCTTCATCTGCTGCCTGGCTGATCCCTGGATTCTCTTTGGGGTCATCCCGGGGATCCGTGGCTCTGCAGTGAGGAACCCTCAGCTGTGGCTTCAGGTGCAGGGTCTCCTCACCTTGCTGGTTGGATTCATTGGTGAAGGAAAGTGTGAAGCCCTCAAAGTAATTCACCTGGAAATCCCCTGGTGGGAAGAGATTCCAGCTCTCACTGCTTGCTGCTCCACTGCCAGGTCTGCAGCAGCGTGAGCATGAGCTGAGCTGACTGGAAATGAGGGCTGTTGCTGACCCCAGGGCTCAGGGATCACCAAACATTGCTGCTCTGTGCATCAGGGCCTTCCAAACCCCACACAGGTACCTGAGCCTGTGCTTCTGTCTAGAGGTCCCGGGACCTGTGTTCCCTGGCAAAAAGCTCTGTCATGCCCAGTGTGGCAGACAAGAGGGGAGTGTGGCTCCAGAGGGAGCTTCAGGACAGCCCAGGGCTCAGGTAATCCTGGCAGTGAGGCCAGGAACACAGGCATTTCCCTGCCCCAGTCACTGTGGGGCAGCATCTCCTACCTTGTGTCAGCAAACCAATGATGTAAGGGAAGCCTCCAACGCACCTGTCCCCACTCCCAGTCACTTACTCAGTCGTTTTAGGAAGGAGATCGTGTCCTGGTAGCCCTGGACATAAAAGCGTTCCACGACCTGTGGGAGGAGGTGGCAGTGAGGGCAGCTGGGCTGCTGCAGGGGGCTCATGGCTCTGGCTACCTGGAGGAGCTGCTCACCTGACGTGGGGGAGGCTGAAAAATGTACAGTAAGCGGCAGATGTTCAGTTTTGAGATCTGCAAGATACAGTCAGAGAGCTGGAAGTTCAAGAAGGCGGCGGGGCCGTCCTTGGGGCAGATGTCGTATTCGCCGGCGAAGGCAGAGATGGTGATGGTGGTGCGGGACACAAAGGTGGCTCTCCACATGGCCAGCTCCCCGTCCACGTAGCGCTGGGGGGAAACACAGGCAGCCCTGAGCCCTCCCCTCGGCAGAGAGAGCAGTGCTGCTCACACGGGCACACGTGGGCCTTGTTCCCCACCCAGGCCCACACCGGGGTTTGGGGCTCCAGGGATCCCCTTCCAGGAGCAGCCCCACCCGCTGCCCCCCTGCTCCAGGTCCACACCCGGCGTCCTCCCTTCCAGCCAACAAATACTGCAAGGAAAGCGGGAGGGGAGTGCAGCAGAAGGGAGCTGAGGCAAGCCCAGGGCCGGGGGACATGGACAGCTCTGTGAGAGGCTCAGTCCTGTCTGCAGCAGGGTCAGGCTTTGGGGCCCTGTTCTGCCCTCTGCAGACACTCGGGGGTGGTGCCTAAACCCAGCCTCGAGCTACGTTGGTGGCAAACACAGCTCGGAACATCCTTAATGCCACCCCTGCAGAAAGGACAGAGGCTGGAGGGGCCTGAGCTGGGACAGGGTCTCCAGATCACAAAGCTACTCACCACACCACGGAACTTTGGAGGGGAAATCCCCAAATACAGCGGGATGAAGCAGCTGCACACCACAGCCTGTGGGTGGGATGGGAAGGACAGAGGTGAGCAAAGACACAGAAACTGTTGCCTCTGGGAGTGGTGGCTCATCTGTGAATGCCAAAACAGGGCCCCCAGCTGGATTCTTGAGAACCAGGCCATGTCTGACACCCACAGCCAGAGCGCAGAAGTAGGAAGGGAACCTGTGAAATGCCTCAATGTTCTCCCTGGATGTTCAGGATAACTCAGCAATCCAAAGGGCTGGTTTTAATTCAGCTTGTCTGGATTCAGAGGTTGGCAAGGACAGAAATCATGGCATGGACTAGAATAGATCAGTGCCAGTTAGGATAAGACAAGGGGTGATGGTTTCTAACTACAAGCGGGCAGAATTAGATACTGGGAATATTTTTTACCATGAGGGTGTTGAGGCCCTGCACAGGGTGCCCAAAGAAGCTGTGGCTGCCTCTGGATGCCTGGAAGCGCCCAAGGCCAGGCTGGAAGGGGCTTGGAGCAGCCTGGAACAGTGCAAGGTGTTCCTGCCCGTGGAAGTGGATGAGCTTTAAGGTCGCATCCACCCCAAACCTTTCTGTGATTTTGTGCTGTGGGACATGGCCAGGCAGCAAATGTCACCCAGCTCCTCCCTCAGGGGCTGGCTGTGGCTGCTCCCACCTGAATCAGCTCCTCCTTCGAGGCAAACTCAGACACTGTCACACTTCTCCAGTCGTGCAGGCGGGTGAGGATAATGTGCAGCTTTCCAGACACCAGCTCGTGGGCATTGGGAGGCAGGAATTTGTGTAAGGTGTCCCTTAAGAGTCCACGTATCCATCTTCCAGAGACCAGCCCCAAGAGAGAGGTTTTCAAACGACTTAAGCCATACTCCATTATCTCATCTGAAATAAAGCAAAGCAAAGAAAGCAATCATTCTACATCCCTTATATTGTTACTTATGTCCTTTCTGAGCTACACTTCCACCTGTGTAGGTGGACAGGGGTATTTTATCCTGCTAATAAATGCTCATTTAGAGCACTGTTTTCATAAGAGCTGAAGCTCCAATGTGTTGACCCAACTTTTCCAAGGACTTTCAATATTATAGAGGCACAAATATTTTGTTTTCTTTCCTCATCTTTCTCCATTTTTTCTGCACAAGGCATCTTACAGGTTTTTGGACATATGGGAGAAAATTGACAGGAAGCCTTTGTTTAACACATCCTCCTGTTAGCTCTGCATTTATACCCTGCTAATGTGATTCCTTTCCCCTCATTGTTTTGGGAATCTGCCAACAACCCCAAATGCCTTATCAGAGAGAGCACCTCTGTTTCCTTATTAGAGATGCTTGCCATTAATTCCAGTTAATAAGATGCAGTGACCGTATCTACTCTGTTTTCTCTGTGCTGCTTAATTTAGCCATGTTTCCCACTCTTCAAGAAGCCAATAAAGTCAAAAATCTGAGGAATTAACCAATGATAATGAAACAAAAATATTTACAACTCCAAAATTTGCAGAAAGTCCATCTCTTTAGACACAAAATAAACAGAAATCTGTAGCCCTTACCCATATCACATCCACATAATCCAGCTGTAGCTACAACTGATCCTGAAGATGCTCCATAGATTCTGCATGCAGATTTCATGATGTCAGGAGACAAGCCCTGCAAAGCTGAAACTACTCCAGCTTCATATGCAATCAAGAAACTACCACCTCTAAACAGTATAGAGTAAGGTCTTCCCTCTTTTCCACTTATTTTCAGCATCTCTGCTAACTCCAAGCACCCCAACAGCAAGAAAACAGCTGCCCAACAGCTTCAATGGGTTTTCCAGAGCCAGACAACCCTCAGCTGCGGTTCCCTCTCCAACCACATGCTGACTGTCTTATATGCTCCTTTTGACATAAATCTCTGAGCCAAAGGTCCAGTGAAACAGCAGCAGTGGGCAGAAGTGGATGATGTGATGTCCTAATGCTCATTAAAATAACATTACTGCATTGCAGGGTGCCTGAGGTGAGCACTGGCAGCCCCAGGTCACATGGATGTCTTGGGAGAGCAGCTCAGGGGTCCCGTGGGCACCAGCACTGAGTGCTGGGCGGGGAAAAGCTGCTTCCCAAAGTGGTGAACTGCTCCAGGGAGACCCTGGAGTTCCAGCACAAAATTCCAGCCTCCTGGACACTAGGAATCCACAAATATTCCCTGGTACAAAAGAGTCTTGCAAGCTGCTGCTCAAAACTGTATTGTCCCATTTGCAACAGGTTGCCAAACCCCATCACAGGGAGTGGAGAAAGTGGCTGGATTACTAAAGAAATCACAGCAGAATTTGGAGAAGGTGATTGGGTTACTAAAGAAATCACAACCCAACTTGTTTTCCTTCTTTCACAATTTCTGAGCCTGAGTTTGTTTATAAAAGCCTAAAAATTCCAGAGTCCAGGTAACAACTCCTGGTTTCACCTGCCTCCAACATGGCTGAGGTTTCCGTGGAGCAACAGGTCGATAAAGAAGGAAAGAAGGGGGCAAGAAGTCTGACAGACACTGGGATTTTTGGTGATCCATGTAGAAATGCAAAGCCTTCTTAGCTTTGCTGCTGGGTGAGACACTGGGAAGCTGTTAGCGGGAAAAGCAGGGCTGAGAGCTGGGCAAGATAGAGGCGTGTGACCAGCACAAGCAGTAACAACCAGGACACCCTTCTTCTGATATACACAGAAATCTGCCCAACACCTTCAGGCAAAAAGCTTCCACAGGCACCAGGAGATGCTTCTCTCCCTCTTGCTGTGTGCCGGGGCAGTGCTGGAGGGATCTGCATGCAGCCCTGATCTGTGTGAGGGGGCTGCAAAGCCGCCCTGAGGAGGACAGGGCAGCTGTGCTGGACATGCTGGGGCTGGCAGGGCTGTGGGCTCCATAACCCCAAAGCACCAGCCCAGGGTCAATCCAGCCCCAATTCCACACGGGAGCAGTGTCTGCCACCGCCCAGGAGCCCAGCACTGAGCTCCTTGCACACACCTTGCAGATCCTGCTGCTGAGCAGAAAACTGAAAGAAAACGGAAGACTCAAGAGAAGAGGAAGAAATTTCTTCCATGCCTAATCAAGAGGACAAATGCACTGGAAAGAATTTTCCATCTACTCTTTACTGCAAGGATCCCCTTAGAATTAACTGCAAGGAGAAGAGTCAACTTCAGAAGCAGCTTCGGGTGCAGGAGGGAAGGGCCATTTGGAACCCGTGGGTGAGGCAGGCAAAACTCTTGAGCTTAGGGAAATCCTTTATGCCCACTTCCATGGCTGGGGGAAAAGACCAGAGCCAGTCTTGTAGAAGCACCAGCATTCCCAGCTTCAAGCCTTGGCTTCAAGCCCTCCTGCCCTCAGTCAGCAGCGCAGAGGGAACTGGCAATGGGACACATTATTGCACTGCTTGCCAAATACAGCTGGAGAACTCTGGCACTCCAATCCCACACCAAACCCTGGATCACGCCACACAGGCCATGTTTTAATCTGAATTGCACCTCTGTAATATGGAGACAGTTTGTAAATCCCCTTGTTTTACCTTCTTGCCCAATCTTGCAGCACCAAGAAGTAAACAGTGTTTATCAAGGAAAAGCCAAGGGAAGCCAAGACTGCACCTGCTCATTCCCTCCTAGCAGGTAGAGCCACGTCTCGGTGGCTTTCAAAGCCTTGGACAGTCCCTGGTGTCTTCCAAAAGGAGCAAGGAGTTAGAAAAAATTTAGTTGGGTGCAGTTTGTGTCAGAGTGAGGTAGCCCAGGCTCCAGAAAGGTGGGGCTTGGAAAGAAGAAGTGCAGGTGATCTGAGTAGGAGTGACCCAGGTGACAGAACCAGTGATTGGGAAATGCTGCTGTGGAAATGCAGAAGCTGTTTCTTGGCCCCTCTCTGCCCTGCCCCAGGGTGCGACACAGGCTCGGGATTAGTTTTTATTCCCTGGATTTATCTCTATTCCCGGGACCAGCGGCCTTTGTCAGGGCCGGCTGTTCCTAGTGCTCTGAGGTTTCGGTTGTTCCCAGAGCTCTGAGGGCGCGGCCGTTCCCGCCCCGAGCCCCGCGCCAGGGGCGGGGTCTCTGCCCTCACTCTTGCCCTTCTCCAACATGGCGGCTGCGGCAAGCGCCGGCACTGCGCATGTGCATTGGGAGCCTTCAGAAATCCGCGTAAGGCTTGTTAATTTGTGGGGGTTGCGATTAATAATTTGTTTTGGTTTGGTTTTGTTTTTGTTTGGTTTGGTTTTTCTTTTTCCCCGTGACGTTACATTCTCTCTGCACAGCCCAAACCGTGTCTGACACAGATGATGAAGCCATGCCTGTTGTCACTAACACTCCCTATGTGCTGGTGCTCCCAAATCAGGGAGGATTTAGAGAATCCCAGCCTGGTTTGGGTGGGAGGAGGCCTTAATGCTCATCTCCTTTTAATCCTTCTACAGGGCGAGGACAAGGAGCTGTTTGAGCAGATCACCTTCAGCTGGAAGGTGTGTGGGCAGGCACAACTTCATTTCAGCCTGGAAGAGATTCCTTAGCCCATGTGGACCCTTAGGATCACCCTGTTATACCAGACAGACACTTTATTAGTAGATCACAGAATCACAGAATGATTTGGGTTGGAAAGAACCTCAAAGCTCATCCTGTTCCACCCCTGCCATGGCAGGGGCACCTTCCACTGTCCCAGGTTGCTTTAAGCCCTGTCCAACCTGGCCTTGAAATATATACACAGCAGAGCCAAGTGGAAGCCCTGTGGGATGCAGGCAAAGCTGGGAGTGCTGGGAACTCTAGTGTGGTTGATGTACTCAGGAAAACTTATAAAAACTCAGTCTGAGAGAGCTCAGAGGGAGGTTTTGTAGTCCAGCTCTCCAATTCAAAGCCCTCTTCGCTGGGAGTTCAAACCAGGGCACTCAAGATATGGTTTAGCTGTGTAGAAGGGAGAGGTTTCAAGGATAAATAAAGGTCTCCTTCATTGCAGAAGGAATTAGTAAGCCTGAGCGGATGTGCCCATGTGTCTCAGAGCTCCCCAAACTCTTGGCAGTAGTTACAGTCTCATGAAATCCAGCTGCTTGTGATGAGAGGCACCAGCTGCTGCTCTGGGAAGCGATAGAAACTGATGTCAACTGAATATTTGAAAATATTCAAAATATTTTAGCGGTAGGAGCTTCAGAAACTTAAATTGTAAAAAATAACAGAATATTTTTTCCTGTTCTGGGAATACAGTTGGGTCTGACTGTCATGTGGCACAAGAGGGAACATCAGTTTGAGGACAACGGTGCTGCTCCTGTAGCCGTTGGGTGCTTTCCTTTTTCCGATCAGCTTTAGCACCCAAAAGCTTCCAAGCTCACTGAGACTGGGCAGAAACAAGACTAAAGCACTTGTGTGACGGGCAGATCTAAGATCCGATTTCCAGTCTTTAAACACTCTGTCCTTAAATACAGCACTGAGCCCTCAGCAAACAGATGGTTTGACCTTCCTCCTGTCTCACTTGTCGGAGCGGGTTGGGCTGCGCGTGGCTGAGTGTTTGTCTGCGAGCGGAGCGGGGTGGCTGTGCCATCTGGCAAGGGGCTCTGCACTCGCTGGGTCCAACTGTCAGCTTTGGGAATGGATCCGGCATCGACACAAGCACATCCCTGGCAGCCCCTGTGGGGTTCAGAGCCCGAGCGCTGGAAAGCAGCTCTTGGAAGGAAAAAAGCTCAGTGTGGTGGTGTCGTGTGGTTGGATACAATCACAGTCCAGAATAAAAACTGCATTTAAGAAGCGGTCCTGCAATGGCTGCGACAAGTGACTGGAGCAGACCAAATGGAGTTTGTTTTCCTTCTGTCACTGGCGTTTAGGAGCCGGGGGGCTGCGCAGCCGGTGCTTTGTACCGCGTCACTCTGCCCAAGTCAAGGAATTGATGGCAACAGTCACAATCTGTGTGAGAGCATCACATGCCTGGGCAAGATGAAAGGCACCCCAGGGAGGCCCTGGCATCTGTCACTGGCGCTTTGGAGGAGGAGGAGAGCACAGAATGCTGTGTGGGGTTTGACCTGGAGGGCTTTTGTAGCCAGAGCATGTGGGTGAATCTGCTGCTCCCTAACAGGGCCGGGGGATTTTGAGTCACAGCCCCTGTTGTGTCTCAGTTCTGCTGCTTTAGGGGGGCAGCACTGCAGGTTTTAGACAAAGAGAATCACATCTATTAATTTATGGAGGGACCTGGCTGGCTGGACTGTGTTTGTCCAAGCTGTCCTGCTTTCCCTGGACAAGGAGATGACTTGTTGATCAGATGGTGGGGTTCAGATGGAGGGGTTGTGCTTGGAGAGCAACATGCACAGCAAGGCACAACTTCCCCTTCTGTCGCTGCTCTCAGTGTCTGCATGAATCACATCCCGTCTGTCCCTCTGTGGAGCCAAGAGGGGAGATTCGGGGTTGAAACAGAAATTTGGGCCGTGCTGGTACAGCCCACGCTGGCACCAAATGTGGATCACAGCCAAAGGTTCCTGCTCCTCCTCCTCAACAAATAACTGTTGTCTCTGGTGGACAGGAGCCCTTTGAGCCTCAGGCTGCTGATTGCATCCCTGTCCTTTCCCAGCCTTGTCCCCTGGGACAAACCACCAAGTCCTGGTGTCCCATGGAGGTAATTCCCAAAATAAGGTCAGGAAAAGGGGAGGGAGGGATGAACCCTGCAATGTACACCTGTACACCTGAGCAGCTGTTGGTAGGAAGAGCCTGTGGAGATGCTTAGCCTTTTATTCCCATGGGATCTTGGGGAAGCACTGTGCTGGAGAGAACGAGAGCTTTGTCTCTGCCAAGGCCAGTAGTGCAAGGGGGGATCTGCTCAGGGCTTTGCAAAGTGATGATTACAGCTCAGGCAGGGTTGAGCCCAGTGTGGGTTGTTGCAGAAGTGGGTTCAGTGCACATCTTTGGGAGAGGTGATGGTCCTTAAAGCCCTCGTTCACACTCAGGAGATCCTTAGTGATGTGAGCTGGGGCCAGTCACCATCTCTTCACATCTCTGCCTGGGAAATGAGGGAATGTGGCTCAGCAGAGCTGTGGATTTCTGCAGAGCCTCACAAGAGGGCAGAAAACAGCTGCAGAAGAGTGAGTGGCTCTGGGAGCCTGATGGTGACTTTCTGATGGAAAATTCTTAGGGAAGCTTGGTCTGCTTGGAGGCAGGAGCGTACTGCAGATTTGCCAGCAGGGCTGGCATAAACATGGAGCAGAGAGCAAAGCAAGAGCAGCGTCCCTGCCAAGAGCACCCTGTGTGAGCAACTTTGCATTTTGTGTGAGCAGCTCTGCATTTTGTATGAGCAGCCACAGCCTTCCCCATCCCTCTGTCTCCTGGGGATGGCAAAGGGGATTTATTCCAGATGCAAGTGTGGGGAGAGCAGGAAGGAGAAGTGAAGCTATGGCATGGTGTTTACTCAGGGTTGTGGCAGGTTTGAGAAGGGGTGGTTGGATGTGGTTATTCCCATGCTCAGCTCAAGTTCAGCCCCTCTTTGTCCCAAAGACACATCTCCTGTTTCCCAAAGAGGAATTGGAGTTTACCCCTGGAAATTTGTGGCTAGAGGGAGAAGGGAGCTCTACCTGGGGCAGATAAACCACTGGCCGTGCACAGCGCTGTCCAGGGAGACCCATCACCCTGAGTGTGCCTTGCTTAGACCCAGCCTAGGGAAGATCCTGCCAGGGCCACGTCAAAGAAACCAGCCATGGCCCCGGGGAGCTCCGAGTTTGCCAGCTCCAAGGAATTCATAAGAGGGGTTTGTATGTGTGAAATTAAAGTCATCACCCATGCAAACAGGCACTTAACCCCTGCTTCTCCAGCTCCTGTGCCCAGGGGCTCTGGAGACATGCCATGTGTCTGGCACCACAGGCAGGAGCAGCCAGCAGGCCCAGCTTGTCCTTTCCCACAGCTGAGCCCCGGGCAGCCCTTCTCCCAGCGTGGAGAGTGAAGGGAGTGTCTTGGTGTCTTGACAAGCAGAAGGAAGCTGGAAGTGCTGATTTCCGCCTTTTCCTAACAAGCTCTTTCAACCTTGGGCTCTGACTACTCAGTACCAAGTTTCTCTGGCACTGGAATAGGTTTTGGATTGGATGTTGGATGTTTGGATGTTGTTTTCCTTTTCCCCCGTTTCTAACACAGGGAGGACAGCCTCAGGCTCTGGTTATTTTTTCTCTGCTCCATTGATTTGTCTGTAGGAGCAGAGCACAGGAATCCTGACTCGCATCCTCCCTGCAACCCCCAGACAACACCCAGCCCCTCGCTGTGGGAGCAGATGGAGCACCACGGAGCAGATGGATGCCTGATGGGAGCTTATGGTGTAACCCCACAGGACCCCCCGGAATGCTCCAGGTTGCAAACCAGCACAACAGAGAGCAGGGCAGGGACGGATCCAACACACCAAGAATTAATCTTACACTGCCTAAGTGCTGGGAAGAGCCTGGGGAAACACAGCAGCTGTTTAGACTCAGACTTGAACTAAACATCCTGCAAAGCAAAGGCTTGCCTCTTAAAAACCCTCACCTGGGAGGTGGAATTTTCCTGAGATGTCCTGGCAGCCAGGCTGACTCCCAGGGAAGTGCAGAGCCCGTGGCACCTGGGCCGCCAGTCTTTCCTCATGGAGACCTGGAGGTGGGATTTGCTCATGTGGATCTGCTTTGGTGCCAAAGTCTTTAAAATAATTTACAAACCAGTTTCACTTTGCATTATTTAAAAGGAACTAAAAATAAATCTTTAGTTGTAAAGCAAAATAAAAACACTGCCATCTTTCATTGCAGTTATTATACAGTAGCTGGCATTCTTTAGACAAAGCTTAAAATAACCATGAACATACCAGTGAAAATAAATGGGTGAGTCATGTTTGTTAACGCGGGATTAGAAGTATTGCTCTTGGCTCTCCTCCTGTGTGGCATTGCCTACTCTCTCAAGCAGATACAAGGTTTTGGCTGGGCTGGTGAAAGAAAATTCATGATCCATTAATTCTAGGTCATCCTGAGAAGGACCTGTGAAGATGATTTTAAACCAGGGATTATTTTTTGTTGATTTGTCAAGCTCTGGCACTGTGGTGTCGCAAATGTTGTGTACTGTGAACTGATGGTGGGAATTAGATTTGTACTTCACTCTTTTGCTGTGTAAGCCTGGTTTTGAGGGGTTAAATTCCAGAATGGTTTGAATTGGAAGGGATCTTAAGACTCATCCAGTTTCACCCCTCTGCCATGAGCAGGGACATCTTCCACTATCCCAGGGTTCTCCAAGCCCTGGCCTTGAACAGTTCCAGGGATAAGGCAGCCACAGCTGCTCTGGGCAACCTGTGCCAGGGCCTCACCTCACCTCACTCTACCCTCTGAATAAAGAAATTCTTTGTAATATCTAATCTAACCCTGCCCTCTCAGTTTAAAACCATGGCCCCTTGTCCTGTCACTATCTGCCCATACAAAAATTCTCTCTCTCTCCTTCTCCTAAGCCCTCACGGTTCTGGAAGGCTGCAATGAGATCTCCCCAAAGCCATATTTTCTCCATCCTGAACAAAAAATGGGGGAACTCTCTGGAATATTCATCTCCAGAGGTGGTGTGTGCTGGGCTGGCTCCTGCATTTCTCTGCTCCCCTTTTATGTCTCTCCTCCCTGGGGCTGGAGTGGAGACAGGAGAAGGGTGGTACCATTTCCATGGCATTTCCAGAAGTTGCTCTTGGGCTTCAGGCTGTGTGTGGTCCATCATTTGCTTTTTGACTACAAAGACCACAGATTTCCACTTTGGAAGAAACTGGTGCTGGCATTTTGCTCTCTGTCTCTTGCCTGCAGCTGGGCACAGAGAGGGGCCAGCAAAATGTCATTCAAATCCCATCTCAACCACTTTGGGGCTGCTGGAGAGGGTGGAGCAGCAATGGGAGGGGAGAGCAGTGGCCCTGGTGATGTGCTGGTGGGCATGGCCAGGCAGCTGGGTCTCTGTCAAATGCACTCACTCCCTGTGGCCAAAGCAGAGGGACTTTGGGACAGCAGGACAGGATGGACACTGCCATTGTCCCTGCGCCTTGCTCTCATGGAGGTTTTGGGGTGCTTTGAGGAGACATCAGTGGCCCTGTGTGGAGCAGCTGAATCTCCAGTGCTTAATGCCTTTGACAGCTCAGCTCTGCTGAGTGTTGCTCTGGCAGGAGTTTCCTTGCTGGCTGCCTGGAGGTGACTGTCCCAGCAGCAGGGACGGCTCAGTGCTCACAAGTGTCTGCACCCCGCTGCCTCGGGGCAGCACGAGCTGGGGTGACAGGGATTGGAGCCAGGCGGTGACATGCAGCATTCAGGAGGCAAGAGACAGCAGTGACAGCTGGCCTTTTGTGACAAGACAGGTCCAGACAGTCAGAAGGGACGCTGGGAGAGACAGGAGAGCTCATGTGGAAGATGGAGAGCAAAGATTCAAGCAAGCAACTGGTCAAAGACCCTTCTGAAGGACCTCTAGTGAGTTGTGGAGCCTCAAATCAGAGAGAGAATCATGGAATCCTGTAATCCAGAATGGTTTGGGTTGGAAGGAACCTTAAAGATCATCCAGTTCCAGCCCCTAACTGGGCAGGGACACCTTGCACTAGACCAGGTTGCTCCAGTCCAGTCTTAGACACTTCCAGGGATGGGACAGCCACAGCTTCTCTGGGAGACCTGTGCCAGGGCCTTACCACCCTCACAGGGAAGAATTTCTTCCTAACATCTAATCTAGATCTACTTTATTTCAGTTTGAAGCCTTTCCCTCTTGATCTGTCATTACATGTCCTTGTAAAATGTTTCTCTCTGTCTTTCTTGAAGACGCCCTACAAGAAAAGAGCCCTGTAATCCACATAATCCATCTGCATTCAGGTCTGGTGCCCTGGGTCTCTCTCTGGGAAAGTTTCAAATGATGCAAGGTGGATTTTAGCTCTGCCTTGGGGTGATTTGCACCTAGACTTCAGCATCCTTCTCCTCCTCTAATCATCCACCCCATGGCTGGCAAAATGGGAAATATTAAGTATGTTACTTCCCCCAATAATCTTTGTATTTTCTGGTGTCAGCCTCCTACTGCAGGGGATTTCCGTGTCTTCTTCTTTTCATAGGAGGAATTCTTTAAATATCCCAGTCCAAATATAGGCCAGCAAGAGGGATTGCTTATATTTCTAATTAAGGAAAAACCCCAACCCACCAGGGCTGGGTTGCACTGCCTGGTACAGCACAATTGTATCTCTAGTGTGATTCTCTTTCTTACTTATTGTGTCTCTAGATCCTTGGCTCACATTTTTCAGGGCAGACACAAGCTTGGAACTCCCACCTTGGGAGGAAAATCAGGAAAAAAATGACTGAAAAAAACTCTGTGAGTGCTGGTGCATGTAACTGACAGAAAGCATTAGTGTTGAGTTCCTCAGACAGAGCTTGGCTTCATTAGACAAGTTAGTAGTGATGCATATTAATTGAGGAGGAACACATTTTTGTTATTTATGAGGGAGAAAAATGCATTTTCCTATGAATATTTAATGAAGCATCCTCTTCCCCCCTGTTCAGTTTTTCCTGCTTGTTTCAGCCAAGTTCAAATGGGCTTCTGGGCAGAAGGAGCCAAACTCACTGCTGTGCCATCTGAATAAACAGCCCTGGCTTGTGACCTCCCCTGTCTCAGGGGCTTCACACTTCCCTCAGTGGCCCTTAATTCTTTGATTTTAATTACTGCCATTGTGCAAAGTGTCAGAGCTCCCAGTCTGGTGTGAGAATTCCCCCATCCTGCTCCTGATGCTGCCTCCACATGGTGCTCAGGCAGTGTAAGACTGTCCAAGATCTCTTTACTCCTGCAGAGACTGAAAATCAGGGTTTGAAATCCCATTCCCAGCCTGAGTTTCTGTATCAGTTGGAGCCGAATTGTGGCATAAAGGCCAACAAAAAAGTGGGTCGAGATGCCTTCTACAAGAGGAGGTTCAGCTGGCCCTGGGTGAACCCCAGATCTGCTGCTCTTTTCAATGTCAGGAGAGACTGGAAACCAGCACTCCCTGAACAATTTTTAGTAGAAATGCCTCGAGAAAAAAATCTTCTCTTCCTTCCTCCACACTTTGATTTTTATCCCTTTGGATTTCTGGTGGTGGGTGGAGGAAGCCGCGAGAAATGTCAGGGCAACCCCGCTTGGCTGGAGGCACATCTGGACATTTTGGGATGACAGTGGCCTTTTCTAAGATCCTCTGGCAAAGCAGAGGAGGAGGAGAGCTCCTCGCTTTCCTTCAGCCCCTGGCAGCCTGGCCTCTGCCACCTGACATCCGCAGCAGCCTGGCACTGGGGGCATCGGGCTGCTGGCTGCTGATCCAAGCAGAATCAGACCCTTGGCCAAGGGGATGGCAGCTCCTTCCTCTGTTTTCCTTTGGCTCCCAAACAGAAGAGAGGAAGCCAGAGGCTGCTGGCAGTCCCAGCCATCAGGGCTGTTCTCCTGCTTCAGTG
Organism: Prinia subflava; assembly: GCF_021018805.1. Taxonomy (NCBI): domain Eukaryota; kingdom Metazoa; phylum Chordata; class Aves; order Passeriformes; family Cisticolidae; genus Prinia; species Prinia subflava. The sequence goes on from NC_086269.1 coordinate 4,888,797, forward strand.
ACAATGTGTTAATTGCCTGCCTGGCCAGTGGCTCTGCTGGCTGGCTGCTGCTGGGGCCTGCTGGGGCTGTTTTGTTCTTCTTCCTCTTGGAAATAAAAAGGAAATATCTGCTAAGAGCCCTGTGCTTTGCCCCATCCCTCCCAGTGAGAAATGCGTATCAGATTTGTGCCCAGAGACCAGGAGAGCAACTCAGCCCCCTGCACTCCTCTGTGCAACCTGGGAGAACAGACAACACAAATTCCCTTTTTGCCAGCACTGAGGATGGATGCTGCTCCCTCCCGTAGGATCCCCATTTTCCCTTGCTTAACCCTGCAGAACAAACAAACGGGCTGGCACGTCCTAGGGAGCAGAGTCTTGCAGAAGAGGGATTTGGATTCTGCTGGGAATCTCTTCTGCACTGAGCAACACTGAGCAGCACTGAGCAGCACTGAGCAGCCATGAGGAGCACTGAGGAGCAGTGAGGAGCACTGAGGAGCATTGGGCAGCAGTGAGGAGCACTGAGCAGCAGTGAGGAGCAGTGAGGAGCACTGAGCAGCAATGAGCACCACTGAGGAGCACTGAGCAGCAATGAAGAGCAGTGAGCAGCAGTGAGCAGCAGTCAGCAGCAGTCAGCAGCAATAAGGAGCAATGGGCAGCACTGAGCAGCAGTGAGGAGCAGTGAGCAGCACTGAGCAGCACCAAGGAGCACTGAGGAGCACTGAGCAGCAATAAGGAGCAATGGGCAGCACTGAGCAGCAGTGAGGAGCAGTGAGCAGCACTGAGCAGCACCAAGGAGCACTGAGGAGCACTGAGCAGCAATAAGGAGCAATGGGCAGCACTGAGCAGCAGTGAGGAGCAGTGAGGAGCACTGAGCAGCAGTGAGGAGCACTGAGCAGCAATGAGGAACAGTGAGGAGCACTGAGCAGCAGTGAGGAGCAGTGAGGGGCACTGAGCAGCAATGAAGAGCACTGGGCAGCACTGGGCAGCAGTGAGCAGCAGTGAGCAGCAATGAGGAGCACTGAGCAGCACCAAGGAGCACTGAGGAGCACTGAGCAGCAATAAGAAGCATTGGGCAGCACTGAGCAGCAGTGAGGAGCAATGAGCAGCACTGGGCAGTAATGAGCAGCACTGAGTAGCAATGAGCAGCACTGAGCAGCAATGAGCAGCACTGAGCAGCACTGAGCAGCAATGAGCAGCACTCAGGAACAGAGCAGCAATGAGCTGCATGATTGCATCCCCCGTGCTGATGCAATGGCCCAGAGCTGGAGCTGTCTTGCCAGCCATGCCAAGCAGAGCCAGCCCTGTGCTCCTTCCTTGGGTGACTGTCACACTCAGCAGGCAAGGTTATTACGGGTGACAGCCTTGTCACCCCTCTGAGAAATCACACACCAGTGCAGTATCAGTTGCACTTAAATTCACTGAAGACAATGAATGACCCATCTCTCTATTTAGGGTGGGGTGTTTCCATACAGAGAACGGTGTTGCTGTTCAGAATCCTGCCTTGGGGGAGCCTCCTGTCTCCCAGAGCAGCGGTATCTGGCAGTTTCCCCTCACCTCAGCTGGCAGTGTGTTTTCCTGCTGCCCTGGAGCCGCGGTGGGGCTGGTGGGTGGCTGTGCTCAGCGCTGTGCGGAGGTGGCAGAGCCCTGCTTTGCCCGCAGGCAGCTCTGATGAGGTTTGGCAGCCCAGAAGAGCAGCCTCGACTCCTTGCCAAACATTTCTCTTTCTGCTTCACGTGGTTTGGCTGGATTGCAACCCCAGAGGTGGGGGCAGACTGAGAACACTTTCAGAGACGGGAGCATGCGGGGACAGTCTGGGTGTCTCTTCATTCCCGTTTCTCATTTGTGGCTGCACTAAGGTTTAATTTGGCCCTCCAGAGAGGAATTTCCTTCCCCTGTTCCCCTTCCCAAGTGGTGCAAATGATTGCTATGTACTCCTTACCTGGTGTTTGGGGTCAGATTCCCATAAAGTGTGGCAGTTCCTGAAATCTAGGGGGAATAATGATGCTCCTTTGGCTGGTCTGAACTCAGAGCTCCTCTGTTGCAGTGATTTCTTCCAGGTTTGCAAACCCAGACACTGTCTGAGGCACAGGAGGACTGTGAGGTAGAAGGCTGAGATCACACCCAAAGCCCACAGAAACCACCAGCTCTTTTCCTGCAGACTCTGGGCAGGTAATACCTTTTTGACCCATTTATAGCAGAGTCTAACAGTGAAAACCACCCACCAGGAAGTGGAGGTTGGACCCCAGCCCAGAGGTGTTGAAATTCATTTCTACTGAGGATGGAGAAACTTGCTGGAAGAACCTCACTTAAACCAGCACCCACCCCAAGCAGATGAGGTGCTTTTCCAGGTAGTTCTTACAGACTACCTGTAAGTTCTTACAGACTTCCATAGGGAGCACTTGTGTAGCTGTTACTAAAGGTTGACAAATGTGAATATATAACAGGTTGGAAGCCCTCAGCTCCTAGACTTGGATGGGTCTGGATGCTGGACCATGAATTTGAGGATAAATTCTATATATTCATCCTTGAGAAGAAAAGGCTTTGGGGTGACCTAATGGTGGCCTTTCAGTATCTGAAGGGAGCCTACAAGAATGGAGAGAGACTATTCACAGGTGCCTGGAGTGACAGGACAAGGGAGAATGGCTTCAAACTGACAGTGAGTAGGGTCAGATTGGATATTAGGAAAAATTCTTCCTTGTGAGGGTGATGAGGCCCTGGCACTCTGGTTGCCCAGAGAAGCTGTGGCTGCCCCATCCTTGGAAATGTTCAAGACTAGGTTGGATGGGGCTTGGAGCAGCCTGGAGTAGTGGAAGGTGCCCCTGCCCATGTCAGGGGGTGGGACTGGATGATCTTTAAGTCCCTTCCAGCTCAAACCATTCCATGGTTCTTGTTGCTCCAGGGCTTGCACCAGCCTTCCTGGAACCACCCATAAGTGGTGAGAGTGGCTGTGTAGGACATGGCAACATTCCACACCCCACTGGAGTGACCTTCTCCCATGCCTCTTGATGTGTAACAGCGAAGTCCCCAGCAGGAGGAGACGCACTGTGGTGTCAAAGCTTAAATGCCAACCTGCTTAATGCTCCTGGACTTGTCACCACCGGCTGCGGGACACGGGGAGCCCCCTCCTCCCTCCACGTCCTGTGAGCGTGCACTGGGAAGGGTTTCACGTGGCAAATAGAGCAGAAGGAATTGAGCAGAGCATGTGCTCCTTCTAAAGATAGCACATCAAGGATCCTGCCACACTCGGCATCCACAGCAGCTCCAGCGCCCTCCCTTCGCGACAGGTCCCCCGGCGCTGGAAGGGCGCCAGACCCGGAGTTCCTGGGACTTCCCTGCCCTGCTGCGGTGGACTAGAAAACGTACACACACAGAGTGTGAAAGGGGGGGTGGCTCAGGTGCTGCTGGCGCTGCAGTGTGGTTTGGGGGCTCTGCAGATGCTGCTGAGGCGGGGTAAGGCTGTACCTGAGCCCAGCTGTGTCCCCCGCGTGATGCGGCACCTCTGCCAGCGGGGAGCAGCAGCCCAGCCCTGCTTTATGGCCTTGACGTTGGCTGGAGGCTCCACGTGTCACTTACATCACCTCCAAGGCTCCCAGAGCACGTCCCCAAGGTGCTCTTACGGGAACTGCGGGATTTCCTGTTTTCTCCCTCCACCCTGGGTATCGGTGTCAGGCCGGGATTCCCCACACGCCGGGAGCCCTGCGGAGGCTCCGCTCCAGGCGCTGCTGGGCGGCCGGAGCAGATGTAGGATCTGGGCCCAGGATTTCCATGGGATTGTTCAGCACATTCAATCCAACTGTGCTTGCACGCCTGAAGCTCCTCCATCTGGCACGCTCAGCCTGAGCTCACCAGGCTGTTGCTGCTCAGAAGGGATGTGGAGAAGGGGATGGGAGCTGGGAGAGGTGTTTTTGCTCAGGGTAAATCTAAAGCCCTGCGTTGCTGTGTGTAACCCTGCATGTCTGCAGTGACAACAGTGTCACAGGGTCTCCTGCAGCCACCCAGCGCTCTTGTTTGCATGAAAATCTGGAGGGCCTGAGTGTTTTGGTGGACATAATTGTGATTTGTGGTGTCCTTATGCAAGGATCTGTGGAAATATGTAGTCCTCATGAAGAACTGGCCCTATGGGAAAGGTGAGAGCCAGGGCCTGATCCCACTTTTGCAATCAAAAGGAAGAAATCAGCATCTCGTATGTAACTCCCGCCCCCTCCAGTTCCTGGTATTGCAGGGCATCCCTTCCAAACATCAGCCCCTGCTGTGAAACGAGATGAGGCTGACAGCATCACAGCCATCAAAAACCAGGAAGAGAGCGGAAAAGACACGACAGTGTACCTGGGGAAAAAAATAACCCTGTCAAGTCCCATTAAAGCAAGAGAACCAGCTGCTGCAGGGCTGAGAGGAAAGCAGTGTCTGTGAGGTCTCGTGGGGTTTGACACATGTCCAGCCCTGCCTGCAGAAGGGATTTGTGTTCTCCATGTGGCTGTGGCAGTGCTGGATGGTGTCAGGCTCTTTCCAGTTCGAGAGTTGCAGTGTTCTGATGGGAAGGAACCTCCCTGGCTGTGGGTTTCCCTATGGGGGAGGTGCAGGTTGGGGTATTGCAGAAAGCAGGAGGGGATGGAGGGGGACTGGAGACATCCCTGGGGTGTCTGGTGCATTGGGCCAGTTCTTGAATTCCTTCTCACCAGCAGCAGGTACTGAGCACTGCTGGATGTCCCCATCCAAGTTTTCATGTAGGGGTGGGGAAACTCCTCGCTGTATGCCATAGCCTCATCTGAACATATTTCTTGTAGAATTTGGGGCCAGCCCAAGCTAAAACAAAGCCCTCAGACCCTTTTCTCTTTCCCTAGGAGTGTCAAGCATTAAATCACAGCCAATGTAAAAGCAGGAACCCTGGAACTTTACCTCAGCTGCCTCCATCTACTATGAATTCTCCCCTGGGCTGTTCTGTGTTTCCATCAATTGCTGCATTTAAGTGTTTACCATTCCCTGCCCTCCCTGTTGGGATCCAAATATCCTCAGCTGCTTTTCGTCCAGGTTTTTATGCTCAGTTGTTTTCTCAATTCAAACATGGTGCAACAAAACTGCATTTATCAGGGATTAGCTGATCTAATCCCATAAATGTGGTTTTACCTGACTATCAGGGGCAGGTCAGTGTGCAGGGCTTTCTCCACTGCTGTGCTGGGCCAAAGCATTTGTAGATCCCTCCCTGTCAGGGAGACAAACTTTTCCTTGTTTTTAGGATTATTTTGATGAGGGTTAGGAAAACAGTGGAGATGGCTGCCTGGCCTTGCAGGTTCAATATCCCCTTTTTTTCACTTTCCTGTCTCTAGAACCTCAAAAATCACTGCAAGTTTGATGGAGGAATTATTATTAAAAATAAATACAAGCCCACTTTAACAGCCTGGCAGCAACCAGCACTGGACTCAAGTCCCTGTGGGCTGGATTTTGAAGCTTCCTGAAGCAGCACTGAAGGTTTATTGTCTGCTTAGCTTTGCCTCTGTACCAATAACCCTCCCAAAGACCAGAGAGAAGTGTCTGCCAGCCAGGAGGAGCTGGGCACAGTGTGTCTGTTCATGGCGGGCTGGCTGGGCACGGGGCTCCCCTCCACGGATCCGGCTGCACCTCTGGGTATGGAATTGGGAAGGGTGGGCAGGAAGACAAACTGGAATGGGGGTGGGAGCTGTCACCTCTGAGCTGGGCACTGGGGTCTGCTCTGGCCTGGCACGAGGTGCTCTCTGGTGGGCTCATGGGAGTGCTGGAAATCGCTGTCACCAGGCACTGGTGACATGGAGAGGGGACAGAGGTGGGCACTGAAATGTCTCAGCCCTGGGACATCATCAGCTGCCCCATCTCAACCTCTCCTCCTCACCATGGGCACGATGGAATGGAGTGGGATGGATGGGGTGGAAGGGATGAGATGGGATAGGAAGGGAAAGGGAAAAGGGAAAAGGGAAAAGGGAAAGGGGAAAGGGGAAAGGGGAAAGGGGAAAGGGGAAAGGGGAAAAGGGAAAAGGGAAAAGGGAAAAGGGAAAAGGGAAAAGGGAAAAGGGAAAAGGGAGAAGGAAAGGAAAGGAAAGGAAAGGAAAGGAAAGGAAAGGAAAGGAAAGGAAAGGAAAGGAAAGGAAAGGAAAGGAAAGGAAAGGAAAGGAAAGGAAAGGAAAGGAAAGGAAAGGAAAGGAAAGGAAAGGAAAGGAAAGGAAAGGAAAGGAAAGGAAAGGAAAGGAAAGGAAAGGTGCTTTCTCCCTGTGTTGGTGGTGACTCTGCTGGAAGATGTGAGCGCTGCTCCTGCTGCACAGCTGAGGGTGTGGCTGGGGGAAGTGTCCCCACCTTCTCCCTGACACTGTATTCACACCACTGAGCCTCTGGAGAAACAGAAACAGCAGTCTCACAGCAGCACCTTAAAATAGAGGTCACACCTCCCTCACCACCTCTCACCTGGTGAGAAGGTGTTGGCCCAGCGCCGGGAATCAGGAATAGATCCTGCTGCAGGGTGAGCGATGGAAACAGGGAGAATTCTGCCATCCTTGTGCCAAGGAAACTGAAATGAGCTGTGGGGCTGGGAGGAGCTGAGGTTTAGAGGTCATTGAGGGACACTGAGGTCAGATGTGGGAGATCTGTGGTTTCTGAGCTGGAGGAAACCCTGTGTCTCCATTTCCCATCTCAGAAGCAAGGTCAGCACTTCCAGCTGGAGCTTTTTGGAACAAAACTGGTCTTTGAGTAGGTGTGTGGGCAGGACCTGACACAGGAGGCAGCAGAGGCAGGTGAGGCTTTTGGGTGTTGAGTAGGAGACACTCTCCTGGTGGGGGTTACCAGCATCACCCCACAGCATCGCCCCATTGTACACAGGATGGATTAAAGGCCCACAGATGTCTCCTGAAGGACACATGCTGGGTGCTGGAGGTGATGCAGTGGATTCCAGGCTCTCCAGAAAAGCTTCCAGCAGTTACGAGCACCTCTTGTGCTCAGCAGGACCCACGGCAAGGAGGGACAGCCTCTCCTTGGAGTGGGATCCATGGCCTGGGATATCTGCTGGAGTCAGTTTGTACCAGGCTCCAGCTCCTCCTTCAGTGCCAGGCTCTGCTGAGGGTGGCAGGGTGGGTTGGTTGGTTTGTTTGCTGCCCTTCTGTTTCCAGCACTTTTTGGAGAGTGTGCAGGATGTTCTGTGAATGTGGGAAGGGGTGATTGGCTTTGGGTGTGTCTGAGTGTCACAGACACTCGCAGCTGTGGGGACCAGATCTGAGGCTTGACCCTGGGTTTCTGTGTCAGGGCTCCTCAGCTGCATTGCTGAACTTTGCAGAAAGGATTTATCTCAGAAAAACAAAAAAAAATTGAAAAAGGAGCCTGGATCTGTCAGGCTTTTTAGAATGTCAGTTTGAGGCAGGCAGGGCTGGTAATCAACGGTGCCAGATTCAGTTCATTCAACTTGCTTAATGGAATTTCTAATCAATTTTCTTAACAGCCCCGAGTCTGAATGGCCTCCTAAGGACTTAAATTCTGGAAGTGCCAATTCTCCAAGCACCCTAGGAAGAACAAAGGCTTGTCATTCTCCTAGCAGCTTCCTTTGCAAAGCAAAAAACAAACCTCCTTCTCCCAGCTGTGACTATAAAATGAACAAAAAAAACCCAAGGTGCAAAACATTTTGTCCCAAATCTTGTTGTTAATGATGTTGGTGGAAATGACAGGCTTTGAATAGATAGAAAAGTGGGTTGTTAGGGCTTGGAAGGATGCAGCTGGTGCTTGTACAATGGCAAATGAGCTGGCTGGCAGCGGGCTGGCCGTGGGGTTACCGAGGAGAAATGAAAGATGCTATCAGCTTCCTTCAGTGTTTCCCTATCAGCTGCTGCAGATGGACACGTGGAGTTTAACCAGCTCTAGATAGCACGGAGGTTAAATAGACATTTCTCTTAGATGAGAGCATTCCTCAAATTGCAATTACGCCTGGGAAAGAACAAAGGCTCGTGTCTGTCAAATATTTCTGCAGTGGAGAGATTTGCATCTGATTTTAATACCCGCAGCTCTGTGAGAGTCTGGCTGGCAGCTGAAGGTGTCGGGGGAAAACTTGGTGAACCTTTGAGGTTTTCTGCCCTATGGAAAACACCTTCATGCTTGTCACCCCCTTCCAGCACATGAGCAGGAGCCGAGGGGTGTTGGGGCTCTGGATGTGGCACAGGAGAAGGAGTGGTCGTGCGTGGGTGTCTGAAGTGCAGGTGGAGGGAGGAGGTTGGGTGGCTGTGTGCCTTCCCAGCCTCCCCAGGGACAGAATTCCCGTTCAGTGAGGCAGAGAGCCGGATCCTGCAGCATCTGTGTTACAGCAGAGCCAATAACGGAGGGCAGCAGGTTTTCTGGCTGGGCTTCTGATGCTTGGCTGAGCTCCAGGGACCTGCAAAGATTGCTCTTCCATCCTCAGATGTGAACCTTCCCTCCCCTCCAGCAATGACTAAAAACAGCCTTTTTTTCTTATTATTTTATCCTCATATACTTATGGTTGGGTCAGGCTGAGATGAGGAGTAAAATGGTCACCCAGGGGATCCTCAGCTCTTCATCCTTGGCATCGCTCCTGGGGCTCCACCTCTGCCCATGGCACTGGAGCTGAGGGGACAGTTTTGCCCACAAACCTCACAGCTCACACAACTGTCAGTCTCCCAAAACAGGAACAAAAGAAAGGAACAGATGAGGTTGTGAATGTGAAGCCAGATTTCTAACACCTCATCTGCACAATTGAAAAATTCACAAACCTAATACCTGCTTTCCTAGACGGGGAGAGCAGGAGATTCTGTCTAGCACGAGGTCAGCAGAACAGTTTATAAAGGGAAACACAGAGATTATTAGGTAAAATGGAGAGATTGGGGGATTAGTGCAAGAACCAGAAAGGATTTGGTCACTGCTGAGCTTGCTTGGCTTGGATAATGCACAGAAGCTCTTCCCAAGAAGAGCAGCAGCAGCTTCATCCAAATAATAGGCTCAGCATCCAGCAAAACTGAAGAAGACAAATAGAAATTAAATCAACGGCTTTGTTCTGTCTTTCTGCCACTTGGGCCCAGCTGCTGTTAAAATGGGATAAGAGACAAACCCCTTGTCCTCAGGTGGCCGAGATGAATGGCTGTGTCTGCTCCAGGACGTACCAATGGCTCTGGTACAGCCTCTCCCTTGCTGGCTCATGGAGATAAAGTTTTCTTCTTAAGCAAAATTGCACTTTTCAGTCAACCTCTGCATCTCAAAAATAATTAAGAAGCTGGGCTAAGCTATGTGTCTGTATCCGGGAGGCCCAAGTGCTGAAATACTTGGCAGGGAGGTGCTCCTCCTCTTTTCTCCTTTAAATTGTGGCTCTGTTTCCATCATGTTTTGAGCTGAGGCCCTAAAATTTGCAGTTCAAAGACTGTCTCTCTATGGGAGTATTTGTAAGATGTAGTGAAATAAACCCAGCCATGGAATAAAGAGAGAATGGAAAAAGTAATGGAAATTTTGCACTGAGATGAGGTGTAACATCGAAGGGCTCCTCCAGCTCTGCTGCAAGCCAGGCTTGATGTGGGAATTACAGGGCAAGAATTTTTTATGTTAAACACAAAGGGAAACATTCCTGGCAAATCTGTGTTGTACCAACACCCAACCAGATGTGGGGAGGCCCACTTCAACTTCCTTAAACTCTTTGTCAAATGAGAATGCATTTAGTCAGTGCTTAGCGGTCACAGTTTGGGGGACATTTCCCAAAAAATGGCTAAGCCAAGGCACTTGGTGTTTTGGAGCAGTCTTTTACTAGGGCTAGGAATTTTTTGTAGCACAAAGCTATTTTTGGTTTTTGTTTGTTTGGTATTGGTTTTTTTGGGGGGGTTGTTTTGTGTGGTTTTGTTGTTGTAGTTTGTTTTGTTTGTTTGTTATTTTAATAATTGTTTTAATAGCAAGTCAAATTTTTAGAGCAGCTCATTGCAGAACACAGTGCCAGAAATGTCACCCCTCCCAGTTTAGAGCATCTTCCAGGGTGCTCTGACAATGCCCAAGCACTGCCTTGTGCCCCAGCTGGGTCCCCAAACTGTGTCACCTTCTCTCCTTGCTCTGCAGGAGGGAGAACTGGAAATAAGGTCAGTTCCTTTCCCCAGCAAGGGAGAGGCCATGGACTGTGCAGATGGTGAAAGGATGGAAGGGGAGGGTCTCCTTGAACACTTGGACTCAATGATCTTGGGTCTTTTCCAACCCTAATGATTCTCTGATTCCTTAGAAAAGGGTTTTTAATCATTTGCACTGAACACGTGCAGCTGGGACATGGCTTCCCTCAAGGACATGGATTTGGGGAGGATTCAGGGTAAATGCTCAGTACCACAAGCAGGAGCTGAAACTGCCTTGAACAGTTGATCTTTAACTTAAAATCCCCAAATCCACGCTCTGGGGAGCTGCTAGACACTTCTCCCATCCTTTTCCTTGTGCCCTTGTGCTGGTTTGAAAGCAAAACCAGTGAGACTCCAAGTCAGAAATATAATTTAATAGAGAGAGAACAAACAACAAGAAAGAGAAACATAAAAATAAAATAAGACAAATGCAATAGTACAAAGGAGCACTGGCAGAGTCATAATGCAAACCTGGCACCCTGTTGCTCAGGGTGTGGGAAGCAGCCCGCAGTGAGTCCTCCCACAGTGACAGTTGTGGCTCTGTTGGAGCAGAGATGATCCTCAAGAAAGGGTCCAGTCATCCTCTGGGAATCCAGTGGGAACGGCTCCCTTGGTGTTTGGGATTGCTGCTTTTATCCCGGTGGAAAGGCTTTGGCTCCTCCCGCTGGGTGGAGCATCTCCCAATGGGATGAGGTGATGTTATCAGTCATGTGAGAGCCTTCAATGGCCCATTCACAGGTGATGTCCCTCAGAGCAGGGTGGGTGGAGGAAGAGATAAGGAGGCCCTGCCTTATCTGGTGTTATCAGGTGTCCCATTAACAGAAGGCATCCGCCCTCTTCCCCCCCTAGAGTTACAAGAGATAAGGAACAATATCTCCCAACCGACTTCAATAGATGAAAATAGAATACACATTTTGGTTACATTTTTCAACCCAGGACAGCCCTTCCCAGTGCTGGGATGGCCACACGCTTCTTGTCACAATGGAGGAGGTGCAGTGGTGGCTGCACCTCCGTGCCCCACTGTCCCCATGTCCTGTGTGTGTGCTGGGACAGCCTGTCACAGACACGTGGGACACACAGGAGCCCGTTCCTGTGCTCACAGGGTCCATGGCCACACTGCCTGCCTGCCTCAGCACCATCCAGAGGCTCCGTGAGGCCTGGCAGAGGTGTGCTGGGTATCCCCGAGTGCAGAGTTTGGCCCAGATTATCCATCTGCCAAGGAGCACGTTGCAGCACAACCCTCAGTACATCAGGAACGCCTTATCAGCACGGGAGCCTCCCCGGAGGCTGTGTGTCCTACATGGCCATGGAGTGGCAGGAGGAGGTTGTGTGATAACCCACAAACCTGCTCTTCTTCTGGGTGACTCAGGGCTGCAGCCACAGAGGCAGCGATCCCTCAGTGCCTGCCCTTGGCTTTCAGCTGGTGTGGGCTCTGTGGCCCTGGAGCAGCTCTGTGTCTGTGGAGGGCCCAGCTCCTGGGGTCTGGGACAGCAGTGTCCCCTGGGTGCAGCTTCCAGAATGGTCACAACACCCAGCTCGCAGTCTGGTCACAGCATCCCCATGGAACGCTCCAGGCCAGGGGCAGAGTGGCTGGAAAGCTGGAAAAGGACCTGGGGGTGCTGCTGACAGCAGCTGGACACGAGCCCAGGTGTGCCCAGGGGGGCAGCAAGGCCAAAGGCTCCTGGCTTGGGTCAGGAGCAGTGTGTCCAGCAGGCCCAGGGCAGGGATTGTCCCTCTGTCCTTGGCACTGCTGAGGCCACACCTCCAATGCTGGGGTCAGTTTTGGGTTTCTTGTGACAAGAAGGACATTGAGGGGCTGCAGCGTGTCCAGGGAAGGGAACAGAGCTGGGGAAGGGGCTGGAGCCCCAGGAGGGGCTGAGGGAGCTGGAAAGGGGCTCAGCCTGGAGCAAAGGAGGATCAGGGGGGATCTTCTGGCTCTGCACAGCTCCTGACAGGAGGGGACAGCCGGGGGGGGTCAGGCTCTGCTCCCAGGAACAGGGACAGGAGGAGAGGGAACGACCTCAGACTGTGCCAGGAGAGGCTCAGGATGGACATTAGCAGGAATTTCCCCATGGAAAGGGGGCTCAGGCCTTGGCAGGGGCTGCCCAGGGGGGTTTGGAGTGCCCATCCCTGGGGTGTTCAGTGAATGCCTGGATGTGGCACTCGGTGCTCTGGGCTGGGGACAAGGTGGCGATTTGGCACAGCTTGGACTTGATGATCCCAAAGGTCTTTTCTAACCTAAATCATCCTGGGATTCTGTGATATTAATGAAGAACACCACCAGAGCACAATAATTTCTGATAAAACACACAGTCCACCCTTTGTCACGTCCCAGTTATCCCTGTGAACTTGTGTGGGTGCACACACATTCCCGTACTGGCTCAGGTGACCGAATTCCCTGTTTTCTATCCCAGCTCTCCAATCTCACCAGAGATGCTCCAAGTCCAGGCTTTTAGACAGATTCCCTATTTACAATCGTTCCCTTGGAGCAGGACATGACTCAAGTTTGTAATTTCCCATGATTCCTCCCTTTGATTTTTTTTCTTCCCCAATTTTCTGGCAAATTTCTGGGAATTGCAGCTTTCTAAATAAATCTCCAAGAATTGGCAAACTTGGATAAAATTGGAATACTTCATTCTGGTTTTGAGCCCTAGGAAGTATTTTGGGTAGAAGAATTGTGAACACATTTTGGGGAATGAATTTCTCTCATCTTCTGTTGAGTTGTAGCAGATTTTAGAAGAAGCAGAAAAAGCCTGCCTTGAGCATGGAAATGTAGCAAAGTGTTTTCAGAAAAAAAAAATCTTTTGAGGGAAATGTGAAGACAGCAAAGAGTTGATTGTGCACATTTGATGTATAGAACCTTATGGGTCCAGCTGGGAGATGTAAGCAGGACCTGGGCAGGAGAAACCTTAATTTTGCCAAAATTTTGGGAGGCTGCTGTGACTTCAGGCACTGCCCATCCCACCAAAATTTTATATTGTCCAAAACAAGATTGTACAGGCCATGGTACTGTTGATATTATACTGAGCAGGGAGTATTTAAGTGTTTATGTTGAAAAATAGGCAAAATAACTTTGTAAAGGATCTTGTGACTTCACCCCTGCCCTTTGCAGAATAAATTCTGAACCTCTAAGAACTTCAGCATTAATTTTAAAAAGAAATATGTCTAATGAAACTTAATGCAATAACTATTGTTTTATCACAGCATAGAAGTCTCCATGAATATTTCTGTACAATTCTTGCCTGTTTTAAATGTTCCTGAGCACAACATCCCTCCAGAAATGCCTTACAGCCAAAATTATTCCACAATGACACTGGACATGGTACGGTTCTTTTCAGTCTCTTGCACTGAATGTTCTGGACACACAAAGCTCTATTTTTTTCTTAGATTTTTTTTTAAAAAATGGAAGCTGCTGCTGCACATCCCTAACACCTACACTGGGTAGCAGCTTCAGCAGCAGTGGGAATATCAGAGGATCCCAAGCATTTTTCACAGTCTGATTTACATTATAATACAGATTAAGGATTGTGTTTTCAAGAGCTTAGCAACATCTTTTGTCACCCTATAACAGCAGCTCTAATTCCTCTAACCAGGAATTACTGCAGGCAGCATCACTTGGGTGTAAATTCGCTGGGATGAAGTTTTTCTTTTCCCAGGAGTAACTCAAGTGTCTCAGCCAAGCTCAGTTCCCAGTGCTCCCAGCACCTACGTGGCTCTGGTGGGTATTTCCAGTTTGGACGGGGCTTGGAGCAACCTGGGATGGTGGGAGGTGTCCCTGCCTGTGGCAGGGGTGGGATGGGATGAGCTTTATGGTCCCTTCCAACCCAACCCATGCTGGGATGATTCCATGATTCTGTTTGTGTTATAAATGCCAATCCAAAAGTCCAATCGAAAATATAATTTTGGTTTATTGAAAGATCTAATTACAGAATTTCGGTAAAAACCCCAGTGGAGTTCATTGACGATGACCCGGGAAATCGTCAAAGGGTGAACTGGGATGCAGTCTCTGGCACGTTGCTGTCCCCCCAAAGTTCACCAATTTGCCTTGTTCAGGGCTCGGGTTTTATACACTTTATTTTGCTCCTGGCACAAGATTTCCCCACAGTCTCTTTGTTCCCGGGACCGGTTATTCGAATTCATGATCGTCGTTGGTCTGGTGAAAAGATTTCCTCCGGTAGTGAGCGGTGCCAATTTCGGGCTTCCATGGGTGAATGGAAACCGAGGTTTGTGAATGGAAAGGCAAAGGGGTTCTTCTCCAGAGATTCTGAAGATGATGGTGCTCTGATAGCTCTGCTGTCCACGGGAGGAGGGACTGACTGCTTATCTTAATGTGTCCTCTTTTCTGATGCCAACGAAGGAGCCCGGATTTCCCATGGTAATTCTAGGGTAGTGCCTGAGGCAGGATCAGTGAATTCCAAGGCAGGCTGGAATTAAGGTTACATTTTCATATAACATATTTACAGTGGTTACTTATGATTGTTAACATACCATAACCTATAAGAACACGAATTAACATTCTGTGTTTTTTACATTTGGGACCTCTTCAGAGGAACAGGAGCAAACGGGCGGTGTCAGCCCAGCACAGAGCCCAGGGCTGGGGGCAGAGCAGCCTGGTGGGGCCTCAGAAGATTGGGGTGTCAGCTGGAGCCAGCAGTGTCCCAGAAACCCCAGGTGACCCATCCTGTAGAGGCAGCAGGTTGTATCAGCCAAGGCCTGCATCCTGGCAAGAGTCTCCTCTGCGCTTTCCCACAGGACATCGTATTAGTCATCCCTAATTATTCAGCCGTACTTGAGCAAAGCCTTGTCTCTGTCTTTTTTTTCTTTTTTTTTTTTCTTTTTTTTTTTTCCTGTTAGCCTGAAAACCTATATTTAAATAATAAGGGGTGGGAGGCATTTTTAATCCCAGCTGGATAATTCCTAAAATGCACAGAGGTAAATCCCGAGCAGACGGATGATCTGACAATGTGCTGTTCATCCCTTGCCCACCTTGGGCATGTAAAGCCAAGCTTGAGCACAGCTTACGCCAGGCTCTGCCCTGCTCCACGTCTCTTGGATTACTTCCCTGTCCTTTCTGATGGATTTATGATTTTGGGATGCTTGTGAAACCTTTCTGGGCTTCATTTACACCCCAGTCCTGCTGTGGGTACCTCGTCCCTCCATGACTTCTCGATGCCTTTTCCCCCCATCTCACTGTTGTAAACCCAGAAACTGTGATTTTTGATTTTTGATATTTGAGGGGTGGGAAGTATTTGGGATCAGCAGAGGGGATGACAGAGCTCCCAGGCCACGTGGAACAGGGGCTTTTATAGGAGTGCTGAGGAGAAGAGCTGGTTGAATTTGGGGCTGTTTCTTCAGTAGAAAGACGAAGATGTGATTGAGCCAGGGGCACCCAGCAGGGACCGCAGACCAGAACTCACCTCCCTCGGCCACGAAAGGAGAGTAAAATACTTCTGGAAATGGGAACACCACGTCTGCAATTGTGGGGTGCAGAGCCCCCAGGAGAGGGGGAAATGCAGGAGCCAAGGCCATGTGGGGGCGGTGGCAGAGGCTTCCCCCAGCCTCTTCCCACCCTCCGCTCATCTCCATCCCGGTAATTTCTGCTGAGGAGGCTTAGTCTTGCCCTGTAATCTTGGTTTGGAGTTTCATTATGAATTACTTGAGTCGTTTTAAATTGATTCGTTATGCCACGTACTTGCCAAACACCTAATGAGGGTCTAAATCGGTCGGTATGTAACAAGGCAGCGATTCAATTATTGCGAGCACTCACACTGTGACAAAAGCCTCGATTGTTGCTGTCACTTGCGTTTTGGGACCTTCCCGCACACATCCACACCCCAAATCCCCCCGCCCCAGATCTGTCGGAGGCATTTCATGGTTCCCAGAGCCTGCCCCGTTATTTATTGTTATTATAAACGCTGCTATTTTCGGCTGCCTCGCACATGAGTGCCGGGCTGGGAGTTCACCCTGCAGGGATTGGTATTAATGAGAATGGGAGCAGCTCGGGGCGGGGGAATCGCTGCTCCGTCTCCTCCAATCCATTCACAAAGTCTGTGTGGCAGCTCTTAAAGACCGGCGGCAGAAATGAAAATTAATCAAACGAAGGGGCTATTAAGCCGCAGCACATCAAAGACAGCCCGAAAGTCTTCACATCATCAGCGAAGAAAGCTTTTATCTCTTTCTAACAAATGTTAGAATGCAGACACAGCCCTGATGGGCTCTAAAGATCCATTAGGAGGGTGTGAAAAATTATAATTGCCACCCCTAATCACATCTTTCCTAGATTTCAGGGTACTCCAGGAAGGAATGTCAATACCTGCAACCCTTTTAACAGATGGGGAGACTGAGGCACCACCGGGCATTGCAGGGCCTGGGTGACAGGGATGGGGGAACATGTGGTTTAATCCTTTCCCCCCAGATTTTCCACATCACCTTGGGGAACAGTCCCAGTTACGTTTCGTGGACCCAGGAATGGTTTCGTGGACTGTTGAATGAATCTGTTTCCTGGGCTAAGGAATGATGGGCTGAACCAGATGTGGGCACCGACTCCTGGAATCATGGAATGGGCTGGAAGGGACCTTGAAGCCCATCCCATCCCACCCCTGCCATGGCAGGGACACCTTCCACTGTCCCAAGGGGCTCCGAGCCTCATCCAGCCTGGCCTTGGACACTTCCAGGCATGGGGCAGCCACAGCTTCTCTGGGCAACCTGGGTCGAGCCTGCTGGCTTTTCCCTGACCCTGATTTGCAGTTCAGGTATCTATAAATGAAGCAGCCTCCAAAATCCAGGTCCAGGACTTCTCCTGTTTATGTGGCTTTATCGCTGTCCTTGGTGGGAGGAGGTGGTTGTGTTATTGCTCACATCAATTTGAGGCCATTCCTGCAAACTTTGGGGCTCAACCCATCCCTTTGCCTCTCTGTTTTGGACTCAGATGAGCAGAGATCAGCCCCAGGCCCCAGTTCCCTGTCTCTTCCATGCTGCAGACTCCAGCAGCCGAAGCTTTTCTGCCCAGTTCCTGATGAAATGTCAGCGAGGGGCAGCGCTGTGTCCGCGGTGCCGGGGCTGACCCAGGGCTGCGAATCATCCTCATTAAAAGGCGTTTCCAGTTCAGCTGCAGGGACGCTTCTCACCCTCTTTGCTGCCATGGCAGAGCTATTAAAAGCTCCCGTGGAAGGCAGGCAGCAGACGATGGGCACAGGCAGGTACAGCTGCAGCCCTGCCGGGTGAAAAACACATTCTCTGAGTCATTCCCTGTGCCAGGAGCAGGAGATGGATCTGCCGGCAGCGTCTCTGTCTGAAAGGAGAGGATTTCTCCACCTGAAAGGAGGTTGTAGCAAAATGGGAGTTGGCTGCTTCTCCCAGGAATGAGTGACAGGAGGAGAGCACACAGCCTCGAGCTGTGCCAGGGAAGGTTCAGGACATCAGGAGGAATTTCCTCATGGAAAGAGTGTTTGGGCATTGGAAGGGGCTGCCCAGGGAGCTGGTGGAGTTCCCATCCCTGAAGGTGACCAAGAAATGACTGGATATGACACTCAGTCCTCTGGGCTGGGTGACAAGGTGGAGATCAGGCACAGGTTGGATTCATTGACCTTGGAGTTTTTTTCCAACCTCAGTGATTCTGGGATTCTGTGATACTAAAGAAGAACATCACTGGAGCACATCAATTTTTAATGAAATGCAACAAAGCCAAAGGCTCCTGGCTTGGGTCAGGAGCAGTGTGTCCAGCAGGCCCAGGGCAGGGATTGTCCCTCTGTCCTTGGCACTGCTGAGGCCACACCTCCAATGCTGGGGTCAGTTTTGGGTTCCTCATGACAAGAAGGACATTGAGGGCTGCAGCGTGTCCAGGGAAGGGAACAGAGCTGGGGAAGGGGCTGGAGCCCCAGGAGGGGCTGAGGGAGCTGGAAAGGGGCTCAGCCTGGAGAAGAGGAGGATCAGGGGGGATCTTCTGGCTTTCTGCAACTCCCTGACAGGAGGGAACAGCGAGGGGGGCTCAGGCTCTGCTCCCAGGGAACAGGGACAGGAGGAGAGGGAACGGCCTCAGGCTGTGCCAGGAGGCTCAGGGTGGACATCAGCAGGAATTTCCCCATGGAAAGGGAGCTCAGGCCTTGGCAGGGGCTGCCCAGGGCAGCAGTGGAGTTGCCATCCCTGGAGGTGTCCAAGGAGCTCCTGGATGTGGCACTGAGTGCTCTGGGCTGGGGACAAGGCCAGGCTCAGTGTGACTCTGGGATGAAGGGAGGCTCCTTGCTGGGAGAGGAGGCTCTTGACCTTTTGGCTCAGGGGCTCTGGGGAAGTTTGTCTAGAGGTGGAGGTTGTCACCTGAAAGGGTGAATTGGGAAGAAAAGTGTGTGTAGGGTGTGTTTAGGGTGTGTGTAGGGTGTGTGTAGGGTGTGTGTAGGGCCTCCATGGCCGGCAGAGCTTCCTCAGTACCTCAGCACAACCCCAGCCCCACATTATCCACGTGCCCTGGGCTCTGGCACTGATGCAGTCCCACAGTGCCAAAGGTGGTTCTGTGTGTTGCAGGAGGATTTAGCAGGATTTCTCTGTTGAATTCTGGCTTACGACAACTGTTGAGCCAGGAGGGATTTTTGGGTTCATTTTCTCTAACAGGCTCTGCCATCCTCGTGCGTTTCCCAGCCGTGAGTCACAACTCATCCTCTGCCTCTCCCCCTCCCTGGCATCTTCAGGCACCTCCCGAGGGTTTGGAAGATAATAACAATGATAGTATCTTGTGCAGGGTTTTCTCTGGCTCCGTGCTGCATGAGGGCTGGGAATTCATCCTCTGAGTGAAAGAGAAGCTCTTCCATCCCTGCTGGGTGACAGGAGGTGACAGGGGACAGCACAGAGGGGACCCAGCCCACACTTGGCCACATCTGGCAAGAGCAGCATGACCTTGTGTCTGGGGTACCTGGATGATCCTCAGGGGGGACCAAATGGAGGAATCAAATGCAGAAATAAACCCTGGTAATTAAAGAAGCATCTCCCAATTATTAGGAGGGGTCATAGAGCTTTGCTGGCCAGAGGGAAGCTGCAGAAGCATGTCCTGGTGGGGACTTCCATGACATCCCCTCTCCCAGCCACCCCTGGTCCCACTCTCCATCCTCTGCCTCCACTCTGCTCCCATCACTCACCCACCGAAATGCCTTTACCAGGCATTTCTCACAGAGGAAGAGCCGTGAGAAAAAGGCAAAGTCAAGTGATTTTCTCTCTCTAGGCAGTTCTGGATCTCATTTTGTGCTTCCCCATGAGAAGAAGGGGAACAAAGCAGCAGAGAAATCACCAGATTTACACCGAAAAAGAAAGCAAGCAACAGACAGATGTAGGGTCAAAGGGAAGAGGACACTTGGTCATTTTGGGGAGAGTTCCTGTTTTAGGAAGGCCCCTCAAGTTTCCTCCTCTCCCTTGCTGTCTCCAGGCTGTAAATCAAATTTATATTTGCAGCAAACCCTTCGACCCCAGAGTAATTTCTGTGTGCAATGACTCCAGTGAATTAACAGTGGGAACTGTTAACTTTGGAACCCAAATGAATTTCGTAGTGGAATAAAACTTCTCCTTGATAGTGGCCACTATTTTTTTTCCTCGTGTCTCCATTTATAATTAAGGTTTCTTAATGCTTTTGTCAAGGGCAGGGGTTAAAGGAGAGGAAGAACAAGACTTCAGCAATGCTTTCTGTGAAGGGTGAGCTGCACAAACGAAGCAGGCAGTGAGTCAGCATCCTCTCCTGCCTCTGCTGGCAGCAGAGCTGTTGCTGGGGTGACTGTCACAGGTGACAGAGCAGATCAGCCTTTCTGGTGTCCCCAAGCCGAGCCAGGACATGTTTTTCCCGAATATATCAAAGCAGAACCAAAAGGCAGACTGCAGAAATCCTCCATTCCACTCCAAAAAACCCCACCCCCAAACTGGTTATATTGTTATTTGGGGCTTAGAGAAAAGGAAAAAAGGAACATGGTGGGTTTGGAGGTTGTGAAAGAAAAGTCAGTTGATAGAATCTTGTCGTAATTGTTTCAGAATTAATTTGTTGTTGCTGGGTCTTGTTGGAAAGGACGTGGGTCAGCAAAGAGAACCTGACCTGTGGCACCCATGGGTCACCTCCTGCCTGGACTGTCACCCATCACACCCCTAGTCCTGACAGGATGATTAAGGCAAAAAATGACTCATCTGCTCCCTCTCACTCCATTTTCAGCCTTGCAAACAGGAGATTTCTGAGTGGGGCTTCAGGGGTTTTCCCCAGAAGTGCTGCAGCTGACAAGCAGGAAATCTGATTAAAAATAAATCACAGGGTTGAGCTGCAGAGCTCGTGTCTCTGAGCCCTTTGCAGACAAATTCCTTTGCCCCAAATTTTTTGCTAGTTTGGGTTTTCCAGCTAGAAATGAAACCTCTGCCAGTGGCTGGGGAGTCTTTGGGAGCTCCAGCTTTACCTGCAGGCTCTGCAGCTCTACAAGCATCCAGATTTTACAGCTAAATGCAGCTCTACTCTACCAGCATTCAGATGTTGCAGCTGAAGCTAAAGTCCCCACCTGTGTTTACAAATAAATTCATCTACCCTGCACAAAATGACCCTTCAATAACAGCCTGACAGCTGAGGAAGGGGTTTTTATAAGAAACCAGTTCCCAGCACAGGTGATTGAGGGTTAAACTGGCCGTGAATGTGGGGAGGACAGACAGAAGGGTCTTGAGGCAGAGGAGAATTTCCTCGGGATTTCCAGCTGGGAAGGGAATGGTGACAATATTACACCTGTATTCAAGGTGTGTTTTTCTTCTCTCAAAGCACTGCCCAACATTACCTTATGAACAGAGGCCAGGAAGCAGGGGCTGCACTGATGTGTTTGGCCCAGTGACCTGTGCAGGTTTTAATTTTCTGTTTAATCACTTCCTTTGAGACCAAAAGCCCAAGGACAGAGTTGCTGGGAGATCCAGGCCTCAGGAGCATCCTGGTCTCTGTTGTGGCTCTCTCACTGCAGCCAGGCAGAGTCACTCTGTTTCTTTCCATGATTTCATCAAACTCTAATGGAAGTCTGATGGCTTCAGAGTAATTCTGACAGTGACTTTGCTCTTGTGTGTGTTAGAAGGCATAAAAATGTGAACTACAAAAGAGGATTTTCTCTTTCTTCTTGTTTCCCTCTCCCTGTATGTTTCCTGCTTCAACCACCAGCAGTTTCACACCGTGCAAAACCTGGTGTGTGATTTCAGTGAAAGGCAGATGCCCTTCAGTTTGGTTTTTTGAGTTTCATAGTTGCAGGGTGGCTGGGGATACCCAGAGCTGAGTTGGGCTGCCCAACCCTGTTCATCCTTCAAGATCTGGGATGCTCTGGAGAACAAGCCTTGCTCTCCAGGGGATGGCTTGTCCCCAAGCTCAAGGTGTTGATGCACAGGTTGCCCAGAGCAGCTGTGGCTGCCCCATCCAGGCTGGATGGGGCTTGGAGCAACTTGGGGTAGTGGCAGTTGTCCCTGCCCATGGCAGGGGGTGGAATGGGATGGGATTTAAGCTCCCTCCCCACCCAAACCACTCTGGGATTCTACAATTCAATAAATAGTGGCTCTTCTCCATCAACACATGACTGATGGACCGAGCATCCCACTGGAACACACCATGATGGCAACGCCTCATCCCTCATTATGTGCCCCTGGGCTGTGCCAGTCAAACTCCTGCAGCCTCACATTCCATCTCACTCCTTTCTAACACGATGTTCACCGAGCGAGCAAACGAAAAGCCACAGAAAAATCGTGAGCATTGCGGAAAGGCGGAAAAAATCCGAGAGACAGAACACGGTTTGAAGGTCCTTGACGGCTGCCAGGCGTCCCCGCGGCTGTCACTGGGATCTGTGCTCAGCTGAGACAGCTCCCTGCCCTCCAAACGTCTCCTCCTCGCCCAGCTCCCGCGGATCTCACTGCTCACAGGCTCTGCTGCCTGCTGCCACGCAGAGGGTCGAGGCTGGCTCCAGCCCAGCTGCCCAGCACAGGAAAAAATTCATCATTCAATTCATCATTGCCTCATTCCTCTGATGCAATTTATTTTTCTGAATAAAACTGGCTAAAGAGTGGGGGAAAGGTGGAGAGGGTGTGTTTCAAAAATAAACTTTGGAGCCTGCACAAGGGATGCTTTGTGGCACAGCGGTGACTTACAGATTCCCGGGTTTTCTATGGAAGGCAAAACCTTTTTCCTTAAAAACAGAGTTGTTTGTGCAGCTGGAGTTAGGCACCAAATCACCCAGAATGTTTTGAACATCCTCTGAAAATTCAGCTTAAAATACTGTTGGAAAGAGACCGAGCCCATATTTTAGGGAATATTTTTCCAATTGCGTTGATTTAGAGGGAGATCAGTTGCTGGTTTTGGTTGTAGGGGCTGGCACCAAGAGCTGTCCCTGCTGTGGGATGACATTGCTCTGCTTAGGGAGGCTGTGAAGGCTTGTGTCACCTCACTTGTGTCACCAATCACAGAAGTGACATCCACAGAATAAATTATTCAGGGGCCAAATGGTCCCCCCCCCCGGCCCACATGATGCTTTTTACTGCCAGAAATTGGGGGTTTCACATCTTTATGTTGAATCTGTGTCTGGCTCAGCAGCTGTGCTCTCCCAGCATCACCTCGAGTCCCTGAGATGTCCCTGATTTTCCTGCTCCCCTCTCTGAAATTCTCATCTTCCCCTCCCGCAGACACTGGTAATGAAAACACTGTTGTCTCCCAGGATTTGTGGTTAAATTGCTTTGTCAATGTAATCTTAGACCTTAATGACCAAATAATGCCCTGCAACAGGAGTCGTTGGGTATCGCTTTGCTGTCATTGTGGAGGCCTTGGAATGTGATCCCTGTTCCAGTGGAATTTGCATTAACATTGTTTGGCCATCATAATCCCACCCAGTTAATCACATTTTTAGGATACTGAAATAGGTCTAACTCCATCCTGAGCTCTAACCCCTGCGTCCCCAAAGGTTGGATGGGATTTAGCTCCATTAATGCTGACGGGTGACGGTGATGCTGAGTAATTTGGATGATCCTTTTTAGCCACTTGAACTTGTTCTTCACTTCCCAAGAAACGCTCTTGCTCAATCCTCAGCTTTGAGAGGATTGAGAAATCCATGAGAAATAGCTGCTGTCCACGCTCGGTTATTTGGGGGTATCAGTTCAATTTTCACTTCCCCCCGCCTCTTCTCTGAAGGCATCCAGCGGTCAGAGAGGATCCCAGAGTGTTTGGGGTCCTGGTGCTAAATGTCCTGTGGGAGAGAGGCATCTCCAGTTTTCCCTGGGGAGCTCCCAGTGACGCTTTCCACCTGTGCCTAGGGCTGAGCAAGCTGCAGGATTTACGCAGCACTGGATTTTCCTTCCTCTTCCATATTTCAGTGTCTTTCTCAACTAAGAAAGAGGAAAAAACTCTGCAACTGTGAGTGCAGTGAAAAGCTTCTGGGGTAGGATTGAAATAGACTCCAGGTGGGAGGCGAGAAATACTCCCTCAATGTACAGATGAGAAACTGAGGCACGGAGGGACTGAAGGATTCACTCCATGGCTGAGCTATACCTGGAGTCTGACTAAGACAGCGACAGGAATAGGAATGGTGTGCTCCAGAGTTAGAGCTCTAAATCCATCCTGGGAAATCAAGATTCAGTTCCCATCCTTCTCGCTGTCTCCCTGGATGGCGTTGGCAGAGGATTTGTCTTACCCTAGGAAACCTCACTGGCTGCTTTTGTGGCTCGGTGAGGAGATGGGATCCCTGATTCTGGGAATGAGGTGGCCCCATCTTGGAGTACATTGGGAATAGCATCCCAGTTCTTCTGGAAGGGTGTGAGCTCACAGACTGCGGGGATGCTCCCCCCTCCTGTCTCCACAAGGTGAGGATGGCAGCACTGGCCAGTCTGGAACCAGAGGTTGCACTGTTCAATTATTCCCTGATTGCTGAGAGTCAGGACAAGGGGAAATTGCCTCAAGCTGTGCTGGTGAGGCTCAGGTTGGATATAAGGGAAAATTTCTTTCCTAAGATACGGCACTATCACCATCTCACCAGGGCAGTGGTGGAGTCCCCATCCCTGGAGGGATTTAAAAGACACCAGGATGTGGCCCTTGGGGACATGGTTTAGTGCTTCCCTTGGCACTAAAGGTGGACAGTTGGACTCCATCACCTTAGAGAGCTTTTCCAGCCTAAACAAGTCCATGATTCTGTGATTCTGTGATTGCTCCAAACTAATCTCAGAAGGCTGGGTTGATGCTGAGCTGTGTTTGCTGCCAGCAGTCCCTGCAGTCCTGCCTGTGACTGGTGACCTGAGTGACAACCTCGAGCCTTTCTCCATGACATTTGTCCGTTCTGAATGGCACAGGAGGGCTCATGTTCCCAAGAGGAGAAACCTGCAGGGAGTTAAAGCTGCACTGCCTGGCTGGAGCAGTTGGGGCTTTGCTGCAGCAGGGCAGACAATGCATTTGCAGTGCATTAAGGTATTATTGTAACCGAGAGTGCACTGAGAGGTTTCTGATCCTGTGAAATAAAAACGAGCAGATTTGTCCCAGATTTATCAATGGAAGCAGAGTTCCCACTGAAATGGGAGGGAGGGGAGGGTGGGTGAGAGCCTGCTCACAGCAGGGCTGGGTTCTGTACACTCTGCCTGGCTGCTGGTGCTACCAAGGGGAGCTTTGGGGGGAGAAGGACAATCCCAAAATACTGCTTGAGAGGCATTGGGATTCATCAAGAAGGAAGGAAAATTTCAAGGTGGAAGCAGGATTCCCCATGGCTGGGAATAACTGCGAGTTGGGCTGAAGGTCCCACGTGTTTTGTGCAGCTCATGTCCCCCAGGGGAGGGATGCTGGGGGAATTCCCCTGGTGGTCTGGGTCTGGCTGTGGGAAGAGGTGAGTTTTTCATCCCCTCTGCTTGGAAATCTGCCCCGAGAAGGCCATCAAGGGAGGAAAAGAGCAATGCTTGCTCTTCTTGCGCATAGAAACTGCATGTGCTGTTCCAGGGCAGCCTGTGGACCATTGCACAGGGGAATTTCTGAAATGGCTGCTAGGAACAAAATTAAATTTGTTGAGACCAGATGCAACAGAAGAGATGGATGAAAAAGCAGAAGGAAATTTGCAGAGGGAACACTGGGATATCTCGCATTAGACAGCAGCAAACCACAGCCTAGTTTGGTGCTGCACCGAGTTCCCAGCTTATGGGAAAGCTTTGGCCAGGTTGGAGATGTCCCTTCCCCTGGGCTTTTGTTCCCTTTCCCTTGTGCTCAGACCTCCAGGTTTTGAAGCCTGACCTAGACCACCTCCGTTTCTGCTTGACAGACACTGGGCTTGCTGCAGCTCCTGCATGCAAACCCCTCCAGGGAAGGTGTGTGAGGCTGGCGGGGGCTCAGGGGGAGGTGATGCTGTTGCTGCATCCCCGGTGCTGCCCCGAAGCTCGGCTGAGCCCCGGGGGAAGGCAGGAGCTGAGGGGAAGGGCTGGGGAGGATCTGCATCGCTGCTGCCCGCCTGGCACAGCCTAATTGGCTTTGATAGGATTACAGGGAAGCAGCCGAGGAGTAAACAGGGCAGGAGGCCACGACGAGCTGGGGCCACCAGCTCCTGGAGAAATCCCAGCACGATGCCTGGCCAGAGCCGCCGGAGCTCAAGGGTTAATGTCTGCTGCTGTGCTGCAGCTATGGGCTGAGGGCTTAATCCTGCTACTCTTAAAGGAAAGGCTTTTCCAAGCAGCATCCCAAAGGTCTGTGGCTCTCTCGGTAATTCCTGATGGGTTTGCCCCTGACAGATGCAGAGTAAATTATTGCAATTATGGAAGTTACACCTTGTGCCTCCAGCCTTGTGTCCTCAATAAATGTTTATGGTTTGAGGCAGCCTCATTTGTTTGCTTGAGACCAGACGACTCTGATTTATTGGCAGAAATCCTAGCAGGGAAAAGGGATGAGCCAGACAAGTTTTTAGCTGCTACACACATATATGTGGTGAAGGGATGATGGTTATTTCTTTTTCATGAAAATAAAGCCTCAGGCTTGGGTGTGAACTGTTGCTTACAGGACTTTTTTTCCCAACCTACAACCTACAAGAGGAGCTCAAGGGTTGATAGTACTCCAGGGCTTTGCTTCCTGCCCTGTCTGGGTTTTGGGGTGTCTGAGAGATGTTGTGGGTTGGAAGGGAGGAGTGGATGCTCTCACTGGGACCATGTCTCTGCTGCAGGAATGGTGGGGGAGAAACTTCCCAATCCCCTCCTCCCAGGATGTCCACACCCTCAAGGAAAACAGGTGCCAAAATTGGGGCTTAAAGCCAAGGATGGAGGTGGCAACAAAGGGACTTGTGTCCAAGTCTGGGGTGGGGTGACAGCCTGGAGAGGCTGTCCTGGTTCGGGGGTGTCATGAGCATCCACCTGTCCATGCACACCTTGCTGGGGCTCATTCCCCCAGGAATCCTCCCAGGTTCTGGTGGCACAGGGTGTTTCCCCTCTGCCAGCAAAGAGCTTGGTGGGCTCAGCTGAGCCAGACTCCATCCTCTCTGTTCATCTGCCAGTCAGAGTCTGGAGTCAGCTCTTGCACCAATATTTGTTGTTGTTCCCTCTCCAGATCTGGGTGTTTTGGACAGCTTGTTTCTGATTTAAAGTATAAATAAGTTTGATCTTTTCATCTGTTGTTCTCCCTACCTTCTGGAGGCTGTGCTGGTTAAAAATAACTGGGATGATGAGCTCAAGGGGGGATGGTGGAGGGGTTTTCACCTCCATCGTGGCAGGACCACCCATCTGGCTCTGGAACAGAACATAGGCACCCTCCTCTCCCCAGCCCTCATGGTCAAGCTCCTGGTCCAGTGCAAGGTGTCCCTGCCCATGGCAGAGAGGTGGAATGAGATGAGTTTTAAAGTCCCTTTCATCCCAAACCATTCCATTTTCCTAAGCAGGGAGCTCCCTGGATTGCCTAAACCCCCTTGGCACGTGGCTGGGGGTTAAAGCGTTTCAGCTATTGCAGGGGGTTGGAAAAATGGGGATCTGAGGGAGAGCTGGGAGTGCAGAGATCAGAGGTTGTCCCTGACACACATCTCCTGGGGATGGGGTGTTTTCCAGCTCTGCGCTCCTGCAGAGGAGCTTTGTGCCTGAAAAAAATCCCTTTTGCTCACAATTGAAGTATTTGCTTTAGAAGACCAATTGGAGGGAGAAAGGAAGAAAAAGAAATAGAAGGGCTTTGGCTTCCTTGATGGAAAGTCTGAAATGCAGGTTTGGGTTCAGCCTGGAACCTCCTTGGTAGAGGGCTGGCTCAGCTTTGCTTCTGGGTTTATTTTGGTGGGGGAAGGACACACACATGTGCACACACACTCAGGGACACACACACACATGCACACACACTCACAGACATACACACATGTGCACACACACGTGCGCACACACACATGGACACACACTCATGGACACACACATGTGCACACACACAGACACACACACACGTGCACACACACTCATGGACATACACGTGCACACACACTCACGGACACACACACGTGCGCACACACTCATGGACACACGTGCACACACACGGGCACACACACGTGCACACACTCACAGGCACACACACGTGTGCACGCACATGGGCACACACACATGTGCACACACTCACAGGCACACACACGTGTGCACACACATGGGCACACACACATGTGCACACACACGGACACACACACACATGCACACACACATGTGCATACACACTCACGGACACACACACGTGCACACACACGGACACACACACATGCACACGCTCTCCTAGACAGAGGAAAACCATCCCCAGCCTAACCCAGACGCTGATTCAAAACAACTGTTGGTTCTGGCCACGCTGTCGGCTTTGCACTGCTCACAGCCTCCCACCATGTGAACCCAGAGCTGAAAACCACAGGCAACCCCCAAAATTCAGAGTCAAAATTGTATTTCACCTGGGGAAGGGCAGAAAAACTCTTTCTAGGCAGCGGTTCTGCCAGGAAAAACCCCTCTCCCTGCTTGCGGCTCGCTGAGCAGCAGAGGATGCTCCCGGAGGGAGACTGGAGCCCCTCGGCGCTGCCTGGGGGATGGATGGGGCTCCCCCAAGCAGGGGCAGGGAGGGGGTTCCCGGCGCTGGCGGGGGGCTGCGGGGCAGGGCCGGGGGGCTG
Source organism: Prinia subflava (assembly GCF_021018805.1). Lineage (NCBI taxonomy): Eukaryota > Metazoa > Chordata > Aves > Passeriformes > Cisticolidae > Prinia > Prinia subflava. The sequence continues at coordinate 4,916,953 of NC_086269.1, forward strand.
GTGGGTGTCTCCGGGAGCGGTGACTGAGTGAGGCGGTGCCAGGGCTGGGGGCGGATTTTTTGAGAAGAGCCTCAGCTCTTCAGAGCAGCGGCAGCCGCTGGAGGAGTTGGGCGGCTGTTGCTCCCTCTCCGCCCGGAGGAGGAAGAAGAGGAGGAAGAAGAGGCTTCGGCTGCCGCCTCTCCGATCCCCCCTCCCCGCCCCCTTCCCCTTCCGCCCCACACCTTTATGGACGAGCGCCGGAGCTTGCTCTACTCTCCGGCCGCCTCCTCCGCCGGCCGGCAGCCGCGGGGCGGCTCGAGCAGCAGCCACCACAACCTGGGCTACACCGAGCCGCTGCCCCCCGCCGCCGCCCAGCCGGGCCCCGAGCAGCAGGAGGAAGAGGGCGAGGAAGGGGAGGAAGGCAGCATGACCGTGGTGGGAGGCGGCGGCGGCGGCGACCCTTTGCTGGAGGAAGCCCAGCATCCTCCAGCGCTGCTCGGGGGGGACCGCTACGATCAGCCCCCGGCGCCGGCCGTGCCCGCCGGGCAGCCCGCGGGCGCGGGGGAGCACGAGTGCTGCGAGCGCGTGGTTATCAACATCTCGGGGCTGCGCTTCGAGACCCAGCTCAAGACCCTGGCACAGTTCCCCGAGACGCTGCTGGGGGACCCCCGGAAGAGGATGCGCTACTTCGACCCCCTCCGCAATGAGTATTTCTTCGACCGTAACCGGCCCAGCTTCGACGCCATCCTCTACTACTACCAGTCGGGCGGGCGGATCCGGCGCCCCGTCAATGTCCCCATCGACATCTTCTCCGAGGAGATCCGCTTCTACCAGCTGGGGGAGGAGGCCATGGAGAAGTTTCGGGAGGACGAGGGTTTCATTCGGGAGGAGCAGCGGCCGCTTCCCGAGAAGGAGTTTCAGCGCCAGGTGTGGCTCCTCTTCGAGTACCCCGAGAGCTCTGGGCCGGCCCGAGGCATTGCCATTGTCTCTGTCCTGGTCATCCTTATCTCTATTGTCATCTTCTGTCTGGAGACCCTGCCTGAATTCAGGGATGACCACGACTACGAGGGAACTGGAGGGACCTTCGGGACAGGCGGCGGCCCTCTCCCACCTGACGCCTTCACCAACTCCTCATCCTCGGCTGCTTCCATGGTGTCATCCTTCACTGACCCTTTCTTTGTGGTGGAGACTTTGTGCATCATCTGGTTCTCCTTTGAGCTGCTGGTCCGTTTCTTTGCCTGCCCCAGCAAGGCCACCTTCTGCAAGAACATCATGAACATCATTGACATTGTGGCCATCATCCCCTACTTCATCACACTGGGCACGGAGCTGGCTGAGCGCCAAGGCAACGGCCAGCAGGCCATGTCCTTGGCCATCCTCAGAGTCATCCGCCTCGTCAGGGTCTTCCGCATCTTCAAGCTCTCCCGGCACTCCAAGGGGCTGCAGATCCTGGGGCAGACCCTCAAGGCCAGCATGAGGGAGCTGGGCTTGCTCATCTTCTTCCTCTTCATTGGCGTCATCCTCTTCTCCAGCGCCGTCTACTTCGCGGAAGCCGACGACCCCAGCTCGGGGTTCAGTAGCATCCCTGATGCCTTCTGGTGGGCCGTGGTCACCATGACCACCGTGGGCTACGGGGACATGCACCCCATCACCATTGGGGGCAAGATCGTGGGGTCGCTGTGCGCCATCGCGGGGGTGCTGACCATCGCCCTGCCCGTGCCCGTCATCGTCTCCAACTTCAACTACTTCTACCACCGCGAGACGGAGGGCGAGGAGCAGGCCCAGTACATGCACGTCGGGAGCTGCCAGCACCTCTCATCCAGTGAGGAGATGAAGAAGGCTCGCAGCAATTCCACCCTCAGCAAGTCCGAGTACATGGTGATTGAGGAAGGGGCGATCAACCACAGTGCATTCAAACAGGCTGCCTTTAAAGCAGGCAACTGCACAACCACAAACAATCCCAATTGTGTGAACATCAAAAAGATCTTTACGGATGTTTAAAACAAACCCAAAGCAAATGAACGGCGACAGAACCTGAGGATGCGGTAAAACAATGCCAATAACAATACCAATAATAATGCAAAGTGACTGTGTGTCGGTGTTGTGTGGAACATGCACCATCGTCGGTCTGTGTGTGCCCTCGTTTTTATACCTTTATTTTTTTAGATCCTTCCTTTCTAAAGATCCAAAAGTAAAAGGATTTAAAATTCTCTGAAGAAGAGGACAGCTAAAGGGTAAAGAGAAGGAAGATGAAGACAAACCGCACTCACTGTCAAAACAGGTGTTTGTTCTGCAACGTGTTGCAGGGCTGCTTTGCTTTTTGGGCTTTTGGGGAACCTCTTGCTTTGCTCCAGAATTTCCCCCTCTTTCCCTAAGGGCAGTGTGTAGCCAATCCCCCTTCCATCACATAAAATAACTTGTTGGATTAACAAACCCGGACTGGGTGGAGGAATGAGGAAAACATGAGGCACAGCATACTGGGAGGGGGCTGGGAGGAAATAACCATTTAATTCTGCAGAGAGTCTCTGTTACCACATCGTTAAATGATGCTTAATATTGAAACATGTGATGTGCCATTACGGGCACGTCCCGGATTCCCTTTTTCTCCCCCATTAGATCATTTATGAAATTCTAATCTGGCCAGAGACCAAGTGCAATCAATGCTGATTTAAATAGAAAAAAAAAAATCCCCTAAGCCTTCGTTTTCTGTTCTGGATTCCCTTCCCCTGTAACCTGATGGAATTATTTCCTCCAATGTCAAGTTTGTGGCCGTGCAGCAGGGATGTGTGCGGGAGGAGGGAGAGGAGAGGCAGACTGGAATATTTTCGGGAGCCGCCGGCGCAGGGAGCGGTGTCGGCACGGAGCGGGATCCACGGGGGCTCCTGGCCGTGGCTGGGAGCCTCCAACCCACCCAGCCAGAGACAAAGGGATATTTCCTCCTCTTTTTGCCATGCCTTTGGAAGAGATGCAGCCGCTCATCACCAGAAGATTAAAGTGGTGAACACGCCTTCCAGCGGAAGTCACTAATTCCGACCGGAGTGATGCAGTTGCCATGGTGACCATGGTTTCCTGGGAAACCCCCAAAGGTTGTCATGGCATCCCTTCTCCCATCCCCCTCGGTCCTTGCTCTTCCTGCAAAAAGCCTTTCCAGATGGTTCCAGCTCCTCCACCCCACAAGACATCGTGGCTCTGCACCTCCTCCCTGGTTCCTGTCCTGCTGCTCCTCCTGTGTGCCCAACAAAGCATCCACAGGCAATAAACACCCCCAGATCCACCTGCCCGTCACCTTGGCAGTGAAATTGGGGATGGAGGTTCATCCTGCTCCACTGAGAACGACCCCAAACCCAGTGGGAACTGGCACCGAGCAGCTGTCAGGGGAACCTCGGCAGCTTTGTGAAACGAGGGGGACAGTAAAAAACAGGATTGAAAAATGACCAAAAATCCCGCCGGGAAAAATCACCGGCTTCATCTTCACGTGTGTGCCAGGGGCCATGGGACATCTGATGGGATCAGGTGAGCTTTGCATGGGGGAGAGTTCAATGGAGTCATAATGTTGGGGGTTTTTTTGACAAACCCCATGCTTTCCACTGCTTACTTTTATTCTCCAGCTTATCCTGCCGCTCTCGGGTATTTTTATACACGTTAGATAAAGTGGGATCATATCCCGTAGCTCCTCTGATCGTATTTGCTTTTTAGTGCTGTGGGAGGAGGAAAAGCCTGCTGCTTCTCTGCAGCTGGATTGCTTCACTTCTGTGCTAAAAAGGTGATTTCAGTGGTTCAGTGCTCCCATCCAGCCCCTGCCATCGACACAGGCCAAAAGTAGCTTGGCCTTGAGAGCTTTGGCTCCAGCTCTGCTCAGTTTTGCTGGATTTTCGGTTAAAAAAAGCCAAATTCCTCCAGGATAGCATATGGAATAGTGATGCTGTTAAATACCTACAAAAAAGAGAAATTTGGCCCCAACCTGTGCAGGTCACACCTTTCCCAAGGCTGTGGAGGGGGGCCTTGTCCTGAGAGATGCCAGCCATGCCAAAATTGGAGTTGAGCTGGGATTTTTCCCAGACTCAGAAGAATTTGGATGGTTTGTAGCACCCTCCCATAGCCACAGTCAATAAACCAAAGAAAAACATCACAGGCCCTTGTTGGCTGCTGGGGTGTGATGGGTTTTTTTGAGCTACCAGAGTTTTGATCAGCTGAGGGTCCAAGAGATGATCTTTATCAGGGAGATGCTCTGGAACATCATGGGAAGTTACAAACCTGGGGTTCCTTATCCAGGATAAATGGAATTCCTTGTCTGGGATAACTGGGAACACCTCAGTGTGGCTTTTCCACAGGCTGCCAGTGAGCTGAAGTGTCATTTCTGCCTACGAGCTCTCACTTTTTATTATTATTCTCTTTTATTGTTATTAAATTTGATGCTTATTAAAGCTTTCCCACATGCCTATTCCTAAAAGGAGGGTTTGAGCTTAAGAGCAGTGGAAACATGGCACTCAGGAGAGTTTGCAGAGGAGTTCTGGGTTGGTGTTTTCCCCGTGGCAGCTGCACAGGGTACGGAAACCACACGTTCTCCTGGAAATGGCACAGAACAATTTTCAGTTTCTCTGTCGTCTAAAATAAGCAGAGACGTTGAAGGTTGTTGGTTTGTTTTCTTGACTGCTCCCTGCCTGATTTTGTAGGAACAGAGTAGTTTTAAAGGGATTTTATTGACAGTAAAAGATGCTTTATGGGTCAGGTGACAGGGAAACCTCTTCACCCACTGGGGTAAAAGGCAGTTTGGCCCTGGTAGAATTCCAGAATGGTTTGGGTGGGAAGAGACCATAAGGATCATCCAGTCCCACCCCTGCCATGGGCAGGGACAGCTTCCACTGTCCCAGGTTGCTCCAAGCCCCGTCCAAGCTGGCCTTGGGCACTTCCAGGGATAGGACAGCCAGAGCTGCTCTGGGCAACCAATATCTGACAATAACTTCCCCTTTTTCATGCTCAGAAAAATACTTTTCAGTACTGAGTGGTATCACTGAAAGACAAAAATCCTCTGCTGCTGTTTTTTCGATACACCCCAAGAACTGAAAGTGGAAAACTGGGGATATCCTTTGGATGTTCTGCCCTCTCTGCATCTTCCCTCTCTGCTGTCTCCTGGGTACCATGCACTGAGAGAAACCGAGCCACGTGAGCCACCTGCTCCAGTGGAAGCTGTCCCATGGCAGGGAGCTGGAGCTGGATGGTCTCTAAGATCTGTTACACCCAAACCATTCAGTGACTCTGATAAATACCCTCTGTTCCCTGGTCTGACAGCTTCCCTGGAACTGCAGATGTCGTGCCAGGAATTGGAGAGATCCCTGAAAGCCTGGGCTCTCCACAGCCAGCTGTTGTTTAAGTGGCTCTGCTCTGCTGCCGTGTGGCCCCTTAGGACAAGGCAGTGCTTCAGAGCCCCTGGGGAGTGACAGAGGAGCCTTGGCCGGGTCGCACTCGCCTGTCCCTAATGTGCTTAGAGGGGCAGGATTAGGGGATTAGCATCAGCGGAGCTGCTGTCTGCGAGGCACAGGGCTCGCCCAGACTCAGTTTATTCCATTAAATGGAGGAAAGGACATTAGCACCAGCTCCTGGCTGGTATTTCCCAGCACCCCGAGAGCAGGGGAGCAGGCAGGGTCCCTGCAGCCCTGGGCGATCCCAGCCTGGTCTCGGCTGCGATGCCCTCCCCGTGCCCTGTCCTTCGTGCCTGCCACCCCAGAGGCACAGTGACACTGAGGGATGGCAGCGAGGACGGAAGAGGCAGCTCCCACCCCAGGGGTGAAGGCATTCACCCCATTCACCCCGTGGGTGCCTTCAGTTTATCACAGAATCACAGAAAGGTTTGGGTTGAAAACAACCTTAAAGAACATCTTGTTCCAACCCCCACACAGGGACACGGGGTGCTGTAGAGCCTCGTACCTCCTGTTTTCTCTTTTCACAGGCTCCTGTCAGTTCCCTTTCCCCCTGCCTGTATTTTAGGACCCGTTCCCTGTTTCAGCCCTGGATGCCACCTTGAAACGCATCCTTGGGGCTGGGGTGTACAGTAGCCACAACCATGGCCCCTCCACTCGGTGCTTTGACACCGTCACCTTTTTCTCCTGCTTCTTTGCCCTCGTTTTTTTGTGTTTTCAGGCCTGAGCTCCTTCAAAAGGTTCTGTTGTTCTCCAGCACAATAGATGCCCTTCGGATGCTTGTGGTGGCCGGAGCAGAGCAGTATCCATCCCACCCCACGTGTGGACACAGACAAGGGCTGAAGATATCTCTTTCCTCCAGGAGGGTTAAATTTCTTCCCAGGCAATTGTTCCCGCTCCATCCCTTGACAAAAGAAGTCGTTTTTGTTTTTAATCCCCAGTTTATGGGCAATTAAGCAGCGGCAAAGGGCAGACAAGTGCTTTCCCCGGCGGAATGGAAGGAGGCAGCCAGGGTCGTTGCTCCGAAGGTCTCTCCTGCGGGGATGTTGCACAGGGAAAGGGTGTTTGGCAGTGCTTGGAGTGTACCGGGAGCGCTGTGTGTGTAAAATCTGTTTAATTGTGTAGTTTGGAGCCCTCTCCTGCCAAGCTTTTAAAATATGCATATCTTGGTGCGAGCGCACGGAGGCTCCAGCGCCGCCGGAGGGAAGCAGGGCTCGGTTTTCCCTGGTTTTAAACGCTTTAGCAAACGCTCTCTGGGTAGGCTGCAAACCTGGGAGTGCAAACAGGCAGACAGGCTTTAACTGTGCCTTGTTTTGCCCTCAGTCTCAGTCCGGGAAGGAGAGCTCAGTGCCCCGGCATCCTCGGGCAAGGGCAGCCGGACGGGAGCAGGGAGATAAGGGACTTCTGGATATGATATGATTTTTGTCACAGATTATCTTTAAGGTCCCATCCAACCCAGAGCATTTGATGGTTCAATGGTTACAGGTGCTGTGGGCAGGGCCTTATCCTAGGAGCTCTCACTCCTATGGAGCTGGTGCTGCTCCCCTGCACCCTCCCTGCCCTGGGTGCCACCCGCAGCACGAGTGGGCCCTTGGCTCGCCTTTGGGGGTGCTGTACAGCTGGAGGATGTGTTAAGGATGGGATGTTGCTGCCTTTCCCCGTTTCCCTGGGTGCTGCTTGCCTGGCTGAGGTCCAGGCAGCCCTGGTGGGTGCAGGGTGGCATCAGCCCTCTCCCCGTGCCCGAGGTGGGCACTGAGCACGGAGGGATGCAGCCACGTGCTTCTTTTTCTTGGACACAGTCCTGGGGCCGTGGCCATCACCACTTTGAGGAGGACATTTGGAGGATATTTTGGGTGGCCTGAGGTGCCTCGTCCCAGCTGGAATCACTTGTGCAGCAGTGGAGGGTGTCAGATCCATCTCAGGGGGTTTCTTAGGTCAGAAATGAGACTGGCACCAGGAGGAGCATCCAGTCCCAGCCGTGCCTTAGGGAAGAGCCATCCCACCACAGGGACACATTCACTGCCAGAGGATCCCACAGAGCTGCCCCAGCCCCAGGGGATCCCACAGAGCTGCCCCAGCCCCAGGGGATCCCACAGAGCTGCCCCAGCCCCAGGTGATCCCACAGAACTACCCCAGCCCCATCTCCCAGCCCCTCCCAGCTCTTGCTGCAGGCAGAGCTCTCCTGGTTCCGTTGTGGTTCAGTCTGGGGTACAATTGAGGTCTTTCACTCCATCCTTGGCTCCCTGGACAGGCTGATGGGTGACAGTGTCCCTGTCCCAAGTGTGTCCCTGTCCCAAGTGTGTCCCTGTCCCTGGGGTGTCCCTGTCCCAAGGGTGTCCCTGTCCCAAGGGTGTCCCTTTCCCAGAGGTGTCCCAGTCCCGGGCGTGTCCCTATCCCAGGGGTGTCCCTGTCCTGGGAATGTCCCTATCCCAGGGGTGTCTCTGTCCCAGCAGTGTCCCTGTCCCAGCAGTGTCCCTTTCCCAGAGGTGTCCCTTTCCCAGGGATGTCCCTGTCCCGGGGGTGTCCCTGTCCCAGCAGTGTCCCTGTCCCAGCGGTGTCCCTGTCCCAGGGGTGTTTGTCCCCCTCACAGCCGTGTGTTTCCTGCTCCAGGCTGGGAAGGTCTCAGGGCTCCTGCTCTTTGTCCCTCAGTGCATCCCAGCCTTTGCTTCTGAAAACCATCCTGTGTGTGGGGGAGGGCAGTGTGCCCACACCACCCTCACAGCTGGAGCCCTTTTATCCCCATTTCTGGCAGAACTCAGCCACAAACACAAACCCTGTGAGCCTCTCTGAGTTTTCCCTTCCACGATTTCCGTGCTGCTCTGACACCCACAGGGTTCAGGGCCTGTCTGTGTCTCATCAGTGCTCAGAGCTGAATTTTTAGTGCTGAGGATGCTCGGCAGCAGGGCAGGGAAACCTCCCCGCATGAACATCCCCACAGGGCACCGTCACTTTTCTCCTCCTTATGAACCAAGACACGCTCAAATAAATTAGAACATGTCTCCCATCTCCTTCAGCTTCTCGCTGGAGTCAGGAGTAGCTGGAATGCTCCCTGATCCCTGCTCTTCCCTGCTCAGTGCGGGAGCAGCTGTTCCCCGATGGCTCTGCACACTCATTGCGAGACCCCCGGCTCAGCCGCACCGACGGCAGCAGGCGCTGCTGGGTTTGTTTAGGAATGATTCATTTCCTTGAGACTTGTGATTCCGATGCTTTTCTGAGCGTGTTGAGGCTCTCTTGCTTTGCTCCAGTGGTTGCATTTCATTTTTAAATCTGAACACCCTGGCTGGGTGGGCTGGGGTTGGATGTGTGGCTGGTGGGGAGGATGAGCCTGTTCCCCCTCTGCTTGCCCCAGCAAAGTGCAGGCAGGTTTTGTTTGAGGCTGGCCAGCACAGCTATTTTGCTTTGCTTCCTCCAGAGCATCACCATGGATAGATGAGGAAAATCCTTTGGGGTTTCATCAGGGTTTGCTCAGCGGTGGAAGCACTGAAGGCTCAGCCGTGGCAGTGGGGCTTGCAGCAGGGTCTGTGCTTGGGGTGTTGCTCCACGGGAAGATAAAGGCTGGGATGGAGGTGGAAGGGATGAACACACACTTTGCAAAGTGTTCCCTGCATTTGCAGCGAGCTGAGTTTGCTCTTGGGCTTGGAGCAGGGAGGGAGCCGCGTGCAGGGCGGGCAGTGGGTGATGCTGTGCCACTCACGGGGTTTGGGTTGGTGCTCCAGGGAAATGTGTCCCTGCCCCAGGCCTGCAGGCTGTGAGCACTGTGGGATTTGCTCCCTGCTCTGGGCAGAGGGGCTCCTCTGTGCCTCAGTTTCCCCATCTGTGAGTGGCACTGAGCAGCTTCAGGAAGTGTTTGCAGTGAAGCTCCTAGGGAAGGAAGAGGCAGTTTTGAAACACAGAGCAAGAAATGAGGACATTTCCAAGGATTTTATGGGATTCAGCTGTCTTGGGGCTGGAAAAGGCTGCAGACCCTGCCCTGGGTACCCCAATAATTCAGTTATTTCCCTTGGCTGGACGGAAGCCTGGGGTTTCACACAGCTTCCCAAGCTGCCAGCTCTGCCTTCGATTCCTCATGATTTCTTCTCTCTGCACCTTCCCTTTCCCACCCCTCTGGCCCATTTCTCCTGAAATCTCTGTGAATTTCGGGTTCAGAACCCTCCTCTCCCTCCTGCCTGGTCTCTGCTTGGAGCTGCCACTGTGTGTCTGTAACAATTTAACCTCATGCTACTGCAGCAGGTCAGGAACCAGACATAAGAAATTTGGGCTTAAAATGGCCCTGGCTGCTGGGAATTCGAGTTTGCAGGAGGGCTGAGGAAGGAGTTGCTGTGAACTTGATGCAGCATTGAAGGTTTGAGGGCTCCTCTACCTCTGCCTGCCCCTCGGTGGGTGCAGGTGCCTGAATGACATTCCACACTTTAAATCCCTCAGAATTAAGGCAGGAAATCTTCTTTCTGCAGTATCAGAAGCAAGGCTGGGCTGTTCTCTCCCAGGGCTGGAATTTTTAGGGCTGTCTCTCCCATCCTGGTGCTCTGAGAAAGCGCAGCGAGTCCAAGGAGGAGCGAGCAGGGAACACGAGCTGGGTCCAGCCGTGTTTGTCACTTGGGACATCTCCTGGGAATTTGGCTTTATTGCTCCATTTTCTTGTCCAAACAGCCACGCAATTCCTTTGGAGGAGAGCTCTACACAAGCACCTTTATCAGCCAAGTGTGGGACTCAGTCAGAGCTATCAGTTAATTTGATAAGATCTGTTTTCTTAACAGAAACCCTGTGTTGATTGGCATCAATTAAATTTTCCTCTTTAATTCTGTATTAAGACTCTCAGCCATTCCAGCGTGTTGGTTGGGATCAGTGACAGATGGCCAGACCCATCATTTTTGCAGGTTGCTTTGTTTATCACTTAAAAAACTGTCCCAAACAGGAGCTGTTTTCCAGTCCTCTGGAAGGACTCAGGGGATGCTCAGTACTTGCACTCCCAGGAGCTGTTTTGCCAGCTCTGAGTGTTTAGATAGAAGTTATTTGGCTCAGCCAATTTAAAAACATCTGATTTTTATGGCTGCTGTTTAATATCCTCTATTTCTCTTGGGATGGAGAGGATTTCCTCGCCCCTGTACAATGGAAAGACATCTGGATCCCTTCAGGAGCTGGAGCAGCGATAGCTCCTGAGTGCTCCTGACTTCTCACTCCCACTGCTGTTCTTTCTGGATCTAGAGAAACAACACCATTGTTAGGCTGAGGATTTGGCATTTCTTTCTTCACTGGCACAGATACAGCCTGGAAAGGCTCCAGGGTACCCCAAAGCACTGCATTATTTGCCTGGTGGGAATTAAAATTATTTACCACTTCATCTGCAGAGTCCCAGCTCCACCATCACCTTCTTTCCCAGTGGCATTTCCTGGGCTGAAGGTGCTGTTTGTGTCTAATTTGTGTATTTATTTATGTACTGAGCGTGTAATGCTCCAGTGATCCTTGAGGATCCCGGCAGTTTGGAGCCCTTCCCGGCTGGCAGGTGGGAGGGGTTTAATCCCCCAGCAAGCCCAGTCCAATAAAGCAGAAAGCCCCGTTAGCTTTAAGCCCAGGAATGGTCCTGCTGGCACTTCAGGATAAGCTGGTGCTTGAACAACTGGGCTGAGATCCTTGCTCACAGCTCTGAGCCCCTCTGGAAGCTCCTTTCCCCAAAGCTGCACTGCCTTGCAAGGGGATCTTTGCTCCTGGTGGGAATTCCCATTTCTTTCCTTTCCCTGCTGGATTTTAGCATCCCTGTAGCATCATTCCTACATCCCTGCATCCCCATCATCCCTGCAGATGCATCCTCAGCATCCCCATATCACCATCATCATCCCTACATCCCCATCATCCCTGCAGATGCATCCTCAGCATCCCCATATCACCATCATCATCCCTGCATCCTCATCAGCCCTGAAACTCCATCTCTGCAATTTCCTCATCCCTGCATCATCATCTCTGCAACTTCATCACAGCTGCATCTTCATCCCTGCAACATTACCATCCCCACATCCTCATCGTCCCTGCAAATGCATCCTCATCATCCCTGCAACCTCATTATCCCCACAACTTCATGCCTGCAACTTCATCTGCAATTTCATCACAGCTGCAACATCATTCTCCCTGCAGCCTTATCATCCCTGCAACATCCTCAGCCCTGCAACATCCTCAGCCCTGCATCCCCATTATCCCTGCATCATCTTCCCTGCATCCTCATCATCTCTGCATCCTCGTTATCCCTGCAGCTTCATTCCTACATCTTAATTATTGCTGCAACTTCATGCCTGCAACATCTCCATCCCTACCCCTGATCCCTGCAGCATCCAGAGAGGGCCTCCCCCTCCTCAGTGCACGGATCCCACCTGGCATTTCTCCATCCTGCCTCTCCCTTTGGGGAAAACAGGCGGATTTTTGGGGCTGAGCTGGGACCAGGCAGGTCCTGGTGCCTTAGGCTGGGCTCTGAGCTGTGACTGCTCCTCCCAACCCTTCCCTCATCACCAGCTGCTAATGAAGCACCCAGCTCGATCTGATCTGGGCAGCTGGGATGCTCCAGTAGCCATGGTGTGAAGTAAAGGCAGAACACAGATTTTTGGGAAGATGAGAGGGATAAAAACAGTTGCATGAAAATTCTAGAAATTCCAGTGTCTCAAAGACAGAGCAGAGCATCTCCCTATATTAAAATAGGAGTCAGTCCCTTGAGTGTAGAGCTATGGATGCAGTTCTGGCACTGCAGAAATTGGGGGATTTTTTGGGCCCTCTGCTGGACACCCACATCAAAATGGGATTTTGGGTTTGTGCTCTGTGGGAGCAACTCCACAGTCCAAGCTCTGGGAGTGGGATCAGCCCTGGCTCCTCCCAGCATCTGGACTGGATTTATAAAATCAGCCAGTTGCTCAGTATCTCGTGAATTACATCATGGTCAGAACAAACCCAGGTTGATTAAGGTAAAAACATGAGGAAAACCCATTTGGCACTAATTATTCTGGGTTTGGAACTTGTTGTTAATGTGAGATAACAGTTAATAACCAGAATATATTTAATGAATCTTTTTCCTATCTTTAGCTCACTTTAGACTGTGTGGCATCTAGTCCATTAAAGAATTTTAATTATAAAATTTTCATTTTTCATTTGTGGGGAAGGGAGTTTAGAATTTGTCGGGGGGAACCAATGTGCAACTTCTCTTCCACTTGAAAAAAAGGAATCTGTTCTTGTTTTCCAAAGCAGGCTGTGCATAAAAGTGGTTCTTTGCTTTGCCTGACAGATCACAGAAGAAGTTTTGAAATGGAGACCTTCAGGACTGTGTTGAGAAATAAAACATCTCCAAGGAAAGGACAAACATCCTAAACATCCCCAGCACGGTGACCAACGCTGCCGTGGACCCGACTGACAGAGGGCCTGTCCTCCCCAGCTAAACCCAGCCCATATTTCATATATTTATATATGGAATACTTCCCATTTTATCTGTGTTTCTTACAAGTGCATTATGTAGGGGGGAACATCTTTGGAGCCAGATTATCTTCAACTCATGTGCAATATAACGAGACTGAGCAAAGCCAGGGAAAAGGAGGAGGAGAGGTGGAAGTCACTTGGACATTATTTCAGTCTTTTTTAAAATATTATAAAAAAAAAAAAAATCTCTTGAAAGATGAAGCAACCAGAAAGGAAATGTTAAGCAGAGCTGCTAAAACTCAATCCAAGTGTTTTGCTCGGGGTGGGAGGGAGTGGGGGGAATTTGGTTGCTGTCGCTGTTCCCTGGTGAAGGCCACGGGCTGTTCTCAGCTCTTCGGGAATCATTCCTGTTCCATTTTTCTCACTTTCCTGGAAATGCCCTTTACAAGCAGCTCTGTGCTGTACCAAAGGCTGTGATTTGCTTTAAGTCCTTATTTAGAAAGAAACATCTCTGCTGGTGCTGAGGAAAAGGTTGTCGAACAGCTGTGCCTTGCTATGACGATCGCTCCACGAAAAACTAAGGACAAATTGAATTGCCAGCACAGAGAAGGTCTAAAAACCCAATTCTTGGCTGATCATGCTCTTGCTTTATTTCATGAGAGCCTCTCTGCCTTGTCTGCACTTCCACAGTGCCCCAGTCTTGTGGGAATATTAGAGCATTGCCTTGCTAATTCCGTAATAATCGGGAATTCCATCCCTCCTTTGCCCGTTGCTGTTTCATTTTGCACACTGAGGGTTTTGGCAGCAGCTTTAGAGCTGTGGGTTACCCATACTGGGCTGGGAAGCTCTTAAAGCTGGGCTTTCTATAAGCTCACTGTGTTTCCTAGGAGTGCATGGATCAATATTATCCTAGTGCCACTGGATAAATGATGTGCAAAGGGATAAATGATGTGCAGAGGGATAATTGCAAATGGCAGAGGGGTTGATGGTTTCTCCTGCTTCTGGCTCCCCCTTTTCCTCCTCCCCAGCCTCACCCTCCTGCTCATGCTGCCTCCATCCCAGCTTGGGGACTGAAACCCTCCCAGCACAGCCTCCATCGGAGGAGCAGAGTGAAACTTGGAACAGCGTTGGATTAAGGATGAAAATAATGCTGGAGGGACTCAGATGAGCACAGGAACCTCTTTGCATTGCAATAATTCCCTGGAAATGGTTTGGAAATGTTAATTTGGACTGGACAGAGCCAAGTGAGCTGGAGCTTCCTCTGGAGCAGAGGCTGCTCGAGGGGAGGTAACAGGAACCAAAATCTTTGTGTGTGAAGCAGAACCTTGAGCTGATGCTGCTGATTGTCTTTGGTGTCCAAGGACAAGCCCAGAGGTCCCCACCAGGTCCCTGGAAGGTGGAGTAAGGACCACTCTTCCAGAGGGAAGCACCAAAACCTGGATCCTTCCCCCAGGGGAGCTGTTTGCCTGCACTTCACATGGAACATGCACAGGAGACACACATGGGATACCCTGAGCCACAGCCCCACTGAGGATGCACTAAAACCAAGCCCTGGAAGGAGGCTCGGAAATGGCAAAACTGGGGAATATTCAAGGCAAAGCAGCCAACTGTCTGCACCACGTTTCTGTCTTGCAGAAGAGCTTTGAAGGTGAACAAGAACCCTGCACTCAAAGTTCAGCTGAAATTTGGGTTGAGAAATTCCCTTAAAGCTGGGAAATGATGCAATTCTTACAAGGAACGCGTCAGCTTTGGTGAGGTCGCATTTATTTTGTTTGTTTTTTTTAAACACGGATAATTTCTTCGCTGGAATTCCTCCTCCTGCCATGGCAGGTGCACCACTGGTAGTGGAGACTTTTGTTCCTGGCAGAGGGGCTTGGGGGGCCCAAGCACAGAAATCTCCAGGGCTCTGCACAGGCGCAGGTTGGGCTGAGAGGGCAAAAAGAAGCAAAAGTGTTAAACCCAGCAGTTTCAATTTAATCAGTTGGAGGATGAAGAGCAAATATGGATCTGGCTCTCAGTAGGACGCTGCTCCTCTTATTCCCAGCATGGAAGAAACGCTGTGGCCACTGAAGCTGTGGGTGAATGGAGGAGAAAGGGCTGGTGCTGCTGATTTAGCAGGGCTTCAGCAGCACGAGGTGCAGAGGGAGATTGGATCGGGGACCAGGATTGCGGGGAGACCACACGGAGCAGGTCCTGAGCCCCCGGAGATGAGCAGGGGGAGCCAAGGCTCGCCAGGGATGCCTGTGAACCGCGGAGGTGAAACAACCCGCGGTGTGAAATCAATGCGGTGCGAAAGCCGCCCGCACAAATTAGCGCTAATTAGTGCGGTGGCTCTCATTAACTCGGTTTGGCCGTGCCTTGCCCGGAGGCCAGCCGCTGGTGGGGGCGGGGAGAGGGAGTTTCTCCATGGGATCTTCCAGGGAATTGCTGCCCCGGTAAATCTCTCCGAGCAGGGACCGCGGCGTTCGCGCCCCTGGCACAGCCGAACGCACTCGGGGTGTCCCTCCCGTGTCACTGAGCAGCTCTGTCCCCTGCCTGCCTCACCCCAGCACTGAAACGAATTATTAATTATTGCTCGGGCCGTAAAATCCCAGAGATCTTAAACGACCCCTTTAAAAAGAGCCGGGGAAGTGCCCGGTGTTTGGGGTGAGCGCGGGGAGCTCCCGAGTGCTCCCCTCTGCCCTGGCGGGAGCTGCTGGCAGGCTGCGGGAGATGGGGCCGGCCTTTTCCGGGACATCTCACCTCCCCAAGCCCCGAGGAGCTGCAAAACATTTGTTTGCAGCCTCCCCGCGGCGGGACAGGATCTCAGTGTGCTCTTGAGCCTGCAGAGGAGACTGAGCAAAGCTTTAGCAGCTCTGGAATCGTGAGAGATTGACCCCAAGCCGCTCTTCCACCGCGCTGATGGCTTTGGGCAGCCAAAGCCCCCGTGAAAGGAGGGGGGCCCAGACTGCCCACAGAGGTAAGGGCACATTAGCAGGAGGAGAATTGATTTTCTGGATTGCAGCACAGACCCGGATCTTGGGAAGCCCTGCTCCCAAAGGTGTTATATTTAGTTTCTTTTGGAACATGATCTAGTAGCCCTTAAAATGGGAGATAGAATGTATCAGTACTAAAGTTATTTTTATTTTTCACCAGTGTTACAGAGAGCTTTTTTATGATGTGTGTGTGTGTCTGTAACATCATTATACCTCGTCTGTTCTCAGTAGCCACTTGTTACAGCATCTCTCTGTTCGGGCTCAAAACTGTATTTTGATTATTAAAGTGATGGGAAAAACCTCATCCCTTCACGCAGCTGGGCTGGTGGGTGCCACCCACCCCCCCCCAGCCATCTCACACTGGTGACAATCTCGCCAAATGCCACCTCTCCTCGGTGTTGCACATTCCGGCGCTGTCGCTCCGTGCTCTTGGGTTCCCTGTGCTTGCTCGCTGAGCCAGCTGGGTGTTAATGTGCTTCTCCACAATAATCGAGAGTTTGATGGTCTTTAGCTGTCAGTGCAGTGCATTAATCTGTGTTGCCGCCGCTCTGAGCCCAGCCTGGTGCGTGCTGCAGATAACCATCGTGCCGGGACAGCCGCGGCAGGGCTGCGCCTGGCGAGGGGAGACAAATTAAAAATGTATCCAGTCGATTAAAAAAACAAAAAAAATGGGAGCGATTTAATGATGGCTGACATCAAGAGAAGATCCAGAAA
Source organism: Prinia subflava (assembly GCF_021018805.1). Taxonomy (NCBI): domain Eukaryota; kingdom Metazoa; phylum Chordata; class Aves; order Passeriformes; family Cisticolidae; genus Prinia; species Prinia subflava. The sequence goes on from NC_086269.1 coordinate 4,933,424, forward strand.
AATAGCGTGCTTTGATTCCCATAATCATCCCAAGGCAGGCTCCTCATCTTTATTCATAGCCCTTCAAAGAGAGCCAGAGCAGCTCGGAGCTGTCGTGCTCGGATGGAGCTCTTGAGACGCTGAACACGTCGGCATCTCTGCTCCCTGCCCAGCCCCGTGCCGGGCACCAACCCTTCCCTTTTAATTTCAGGGTGCAATTAAAGTGATGAGAGGCAGGAAAAGCGGATCTGGGGACCGGCCTGGTGTGGGGTCGGGTAAAGCCGCTTCTTTTAATGACATGGTCTAAGCTGTTTTAAGAAGGCAGCAAAATTAGAAAGCAAAAGATCTCCAGAAGTGTTTCAGGGCACTAGTGAGGGCTCAGGGGACACAGCACAGGGACAGGGCTCAGCAGTGAGGCTGGGACGGGCTGTTGGAGGCAGTGAGGGAATACTGGGAAGCTGCTCTGCCCTGCTGGATTTGGGGGAAAAGTCAGGAATTGGTGCAGAGGCCCTGGCACAGGGTGCCCAGAGCAGCTGTGGCTGCCCCTGGATCCCTGGCAGTGCCCAAGGCCAGGCTGGATGGAGCTTGGAGCAGCCTGGGACAGTGGAAGGTGTCCCTGCCCATGGAAACAGGATGAGCTCTCCCAGCCAGCCCAAACCACTCTGGGATTCTATTAATTTCTGATTCTGTGATTCCTCCAGTCCCATCCCAGCCTCCAGCCTCTTTCCACAGGCAAACCCCTGCAGGTTTGACATCTCACAAACCAACCTTGAGCATGCTGGAGGCGTCATTACCTCACACACTTGGGTGTTTTCTGAGCCAGGTGTTCAAATGCTGTTATTGCTACTGAATCCTTTTAAAATTAAGGAATTTCTGAGACAGAGTTTTTCTTCCCTGAGTGCTCCCCACTCTCCTGCATTGCACAAATCCAGCTGGAAATCTGTCTCTCAACCTGAAATTAAAGAAAGTAGCAGCTCTGGGTGAATTAGATCACACATTCTAATGCCCATATTTTCCACCAGCCTCTGATACAGGTAAATTATGTTTCTTTTCCCCATTTTTCCTGCCTGGTCCACAGTGATGTCATCAGTGCACCTGTAAAGGGAATGGCCTGAGATGGTTCTGCCTGGTTTGTCCATGACACATCTCTGACCATTGCAGGGCCAGGCCCTGCTGCTGGGTTTTAAATGCATCATTCCCATTCCAGAGGATGATTTCAGAGCAGGACGATTTTCCTGGCAGTGTACAAGTCATGGATAGAGCTGGAATCATGAATCAAACGGTATTAAGGAAAAATGTAGTCAGGAAATGCCTGAAATATTGGAATTTTAATGCAAAACTGTGCGGGCTGCCATGTCCCTTGTGCTACCATGAAATTAGACCTGGTTATCCCAAGTGCTCGGGTCTCACAGGAAAAACCTTTGCTGCTGGAGCTCAGGGGTTCCATGGCTGAATTTGGCACCTTGCAAGGAAAATTCATCACCTGAGACCCTAAAATGAGGCAAAAGGGAGGCTTTGCATCATCCTCCAGCACAGCAGCAGCTCATGTTTCCTGATTTCCCATCCTTTACTATGCAACTGATTTTCATGGAATCTTCCCGGGGTGGAGATGGCTGGATATGGTTTTGGCTTTGCTTTCCTTCCCTCACGTGTGCAAGTGGGTAATGCAGAAATGTTTCCATGACTGTCTCACCTGGGACATGCCCTGGGCCTGTGAACAGGGAAATATTGGGAAATTCTGTGTGCGCAACTGGAAATCTGAACTCGTCTCTAAATCCTGGCTGATCAGGTGCCACAGGAGTGATGCAATTTAGAACTGGAGATGTTAAATGCAGTCTTGTTACTCTGAGTTCATTTAAATTCTGGTTTTGCCGGTGAGCTGTGTTGCAACTGTTTAAAACTTGGTTTTTTTATACCAGTCTGATGCTAAAACCAGCTGCTGCATCCCCTTGTCCTGGTGACTCCACCATGGTGTGGGCCTTGTGTTCAGTTCCTGGTTAAAAAAAGTGATTTTTTTTTTCGGTTGCGTGATTTTTTTACCTGATGTTGAATTTATTTTTTTAATTTTTTTTTTCTCATTAGAACTTGAAACTGTTCTTTCATACGCAAAGTTCAATAAAACAGCTGAACCGCAGCGTGTGGTGTTTGATACTGGAGTGGGTGGAGAGGAGAGGTTGGGATGGAAAGGGTGGTGTGAGGATGAGGTTTGAGGGGTGTTCCCTGATGTGAACTCATTTTTCAGGATTAAATAATCTGAAATTTAATGCCGTTCACAGGAGCCAAATTTACCCTGCTAGAGAAATAAAATCCTGGGGTAAAATCTGCACATTTCCAGCATCCCACCCAGCCACCTTCACTGAGGAAGCTCCAGGCAAACCCTTGAAATGTTGGTGATGTGACAAAAGAAGAGATGTCACAAATGGGGTTTGACCCACACGCTCTGGTCACAGCTGGAAATCCTGCAAAAGGAGCTCAGAAGCTCATTTGAAAACCTTTTTCTTGGCTTCAAACCACATCTGTGAGCTTCACTCAAAAGTGAATGTGGCCAAAGAGTGTCAAAACTTTGGTTTAGGTTTTTGGTTGCCTTAAAAATATTGAAGTTGTTTCTGCTGTGTTGCCCAGAGAAGCTGTGACTGCTCCATCCCTGGGAGTACCCAGGGCCAGGCTGGAGAAATCTGGGTGAGTGGAAGCTGGCTTCACCCATGGCTGAGGGTGAAACACTTTGAGCCTTAAGGTCTCTCCCCACCCAAACCATTCCAAGATTCCATGGTTGATGATTCCATGATGAAATGACTGGAGCTGTGCATGCCAGTGCTGTGTCCCAGGGCCAGAGGGCCCAGGCTGCTCAAGGGGATTTTATTTTAGTGGTCACTGAGCAGCAGCACGGACTGTGATCCCAAGGGACTCGGTTATTTTTGCAAATCCCAATTCTGGGACTGAAATCCAAGAGGAAATCCTGCGAGAGGCTTCGGGTGCTGAGCTGGGGGCTCAGGGCTGGGAGCAGAGCAGCAGCCACGAGTGCCCACAGCCACCCTGGACAGGGTCACACCAGGGGAATCCAGCAGCCGTGGAGAACCTCAGATTCCCAAACTTTACAAAACATCTTGATCCTGTCAGCCTCAGGAATTGGGATAGGGGCAAAGAAGTTCCTAGAAAAGCAGCACTGAGTGCTGGTCTGTGTTGTTTCACCCCTCTCTGCTCTCAAGCTTTGCTCTGCTGGGGGAGGACAATCCATGGTGAGCAAAGTCAGCTCAAAAACTCCCAAATCCTCTCAGTGTGGCTGTGCTGGATGGTGCCACAGTAACTCCTGGCTGCTGTGGGTGGCAGGGCAGGTTTGGGGCTGGTTCAGGGGCTCTCTGAGGTGGGTTTTAGCAGCTCCTGCTGCTTCATTCTCTGCTGTGACCTTGATCGTTGTATCAGCTCCCTGAAGGGTTGGGGTGTCTCCAGCTGCAGGTTTCGGTTGATGTGTGGTTACCTGGGGGGTGCCAAAACATCCGGGAAAAACAGGACGTGGCAAACTCTGAGGTGCAGATGGGGCACGAATGGCACCAGCCGAAGCCAGGCCCAGTTAGGAAGGTCCTGGTTTGAGTAGACAGGTGTCTGCCAGGGAACACTGGAGTTTCCCTTGGAATGGAGACTGTAAACCCCCCTCCTTCCAAATTATTGTAATGTTGCAGTTAAAGGTTTTCAGGCAAAGTTTTGGGAAATGGAATAACAATTTTTTACTAGGAATATTAAAAAATACAAATGTAGTAGTACAAAAACAAACAAACACAAAAGAAACCCTAGAAACCCTGACAGAGTCAGGAACACGACCTGACACCCTGTTGGTCAGGTTGGAAGCAGCCCAAATAAATCCTCCTGCAGTGACAGATGTGGTTCTGTTGGAGCAGAGATGATCCTGCAGACAGGTTCAGTGGTGGTGAGATGAGTCCACTCTTCCTCTGGGAATCCAGTGGAAAAGAGGATCCAGGGGGTCCCTGTGTCCCCATTTTTATCTGGGCAGGGAATGGTTGGCTCCTCCCCACTGGGTGTTCCATCTCCCAATGGATGATGGAATGTGTCAGTCACTGTGAGCCTCAATGGCCCATGAACAGAAGATATCCCCGAGGGACAGGACATTGCAATGACATGGAATTAATGTCACTGGTGAGCCTCAATGGCCCATGAACAGAAGATATCCCCGAGGGTGGGCAGTGGTGACAGAGATCACAAACCCTGCCCCACCTGGTTTAACAGCTGGGCTGTGATCAGAAGGCATCTGCCCCCCACTCCCCTGGAGTTACAAGAGATAAAGAAAAAAGAAACCGTCCTCCTACTGCTTTCTACAGGTAAAATAAAATACACTTTTTTTTGGTTACATAACCCAAGACAGAAGGACAGGCCTGGCACCTGGGATTGCTTGAGGAGCCATGGGAAACGCCTTCCACACTCCACTGGTGAGTGCAGGGCACTGATCCCATTCCCAGTCCAGCAGGAGCCTTGGCTTGAGGCCCTCCCCAGCCCCTGGGGGCTTTGCAGGGTTCCAGCCCGTTCCTGGGGTGATCAGGGAGACTTTGCACGAGGAGCTGCAGAGGGACAGTGCGTGCTCAGCTCCTCTGCCCAGGGCCAGATTTTAGAGGGCAGGGCTGAGGGGGAAGAGGCTGCTGGGGACAGAGTGTGATTCCAGGGTGTAACAGTTCTGGTTTCTTTTTCCCTCTGCCAAGGTGAGGATAAAAGAGAAACCCACGTTCAAATTTGGTCATGGTTGTTTATTATCTCTTATCTATTTGCAGTATTTACAGACTCACTAGGCGTGAGTTCCAACCAGCAAGTTAGAGAAATGAGGTAAAATATCCTGCTTCTAACTCTTTCCAAGGTTATTTAAGGGATAAGTACCCAACAGCAAGGTGACTCCTATGTTATTTATGGTTTTGGCCCAATAATGACCATCCAAGGCCTGCAATGTGAATCTTTTTCACCCAATTACAGAAAACCACTCAGACCCATGAAGAAGAAGGAAGAAGAAGGTGAAGAAGAAGGACTTATACAACACCCCAAATCCTCCCTCTTGATTCACACACATTACTGTATTCCAAAATCCCCAAATCCAAGTTCCCAGCATTCCAACAACAGGGTGGGCGTTTCCTGCTGCATGTCCAGAGGTTGTAAAGGGTGAAGGGCCCCGAGGCAGTCCCACAGTGCTGGGTGCTCAGAGCCTGGAGCGAGCCCTGCTGCTGCTGGGGTTCATCACTGAGAAATTCAGATTAAATGCGGCTCTGGAGGAGCCTGGCTGTGCACAGGGTGGTCTCTGCTGCCTTTCAGCTCCTGCTTTGCTCTACCAGATCATGGGCATCCTCTGGGAGGACTGGTGGCTGTGGCAGCTCCAGCAGCAGGTCCTGGAAATCCTTCCCTTGCTGCCTCGAAACCTCCTGCCTGGGAGTTTCCCTGGGAGCCATTTGCTCCCTGCATTGTGGAGAAATCTCAATTCATCATTCCCTGCTCAGAACCTCAGCACCGTGCAGGATTTTAATGACCTGTGTCCTGTCCCTCTTTCCAAGCCAGTGAATCCAGATCCTCCAACTGTGACTTTGCCAGGATGCTGCAGAGGGGCTCTTCCAGCCTGGAGGTGTTTCCCTGCTCCTCAAACCATGCCTTGCTAAGGAGCTCTTGTCTTTGATACTTCAATTCCTGCCTTTTGGGTGGGTATTGATATCCAAATAATCTTCCTCTGTATTCCAGCCATCCTTCTGCAAGGGGTGTTTGTCCATCCCTCTGCTCTTACATTTATCCATGGGAATACCAAGGTTATAATTTCCCCTGTGGAATTCTTCTTCTCTTAACAGCACCATGTCCAGGCCATTTGTTATTGTTCCGTTTATTGATAGATTCTTGATTTTGTTCTCCCAGGGCTGCATTTCCAGCCCCTCACTCCACCACCCTGGTCCGCAGGCAGCCCCGATCCCGAGGGTTTGGGTGGTGTTTCTGCCCTGTCAGTATTTGGGAAGGGTGGAGGAGACTTTACTTCCTGCTCTGTCAGGTGTTAGAGTCACCTCTTGGTTTGTCCTGATGGCAGGAAAGGAAATATTCCCGTGGCTGTGGAATCACAGAGGGTGCTGCAGGGATGGGCATTCCGCAGAGTGAAGGGATTTTGGATGCTCCCAGGACCTTCCTCAAACACGAGCACTTTTTAATACACCAATTTTCCACAGCCCCAGAGGGCTTCAGCACAAATCAAGGGAACCCTGAGGATCTGGACCGTGGGTCTGAGCTGCTCTTGCCCAGGCCAGGTCACCAGCACTGGCGGTGATTCCACAGCTCCCGGGGGTGCCTGGTGGGTGCTGCTTGTCTGGGAAAACGTGAGCTGGAAGCAGAGTGTGGGGAGGGGGAGAAGGGGAAGCCGTGGCTAAAAATAGCTATTTTTGAAAGAAAGGGATGAAAACCTCTTTGAAGGAATGAGGGGAGAGGGGGAGTGTTTCCATGGAAACGGGGAAGTCTGTCTCTTCCCAAAAGAGGGGGTGGGAGATGAAGAAATAGTAAATACAGCAGAGGAATGACGGGGAAGAGGATGCTGCCTGTCAGGGGCATTCCCCACGGATCCCGGGGCATTCCCCACGGATTCTGGGCAGGGTGCTCTGGGTCCCGATGGGAGCAGATGGGGCTCTGGCACTGCCTGCCCACGCAGCCCTGGAAGTGTCACTTTGCATCCTCCCTGTGCCACCTGCAGCCCTGGATCTGTCACCTGCCCAGGTCACCAGAGGGAGCAGTGACCCAGAGCTGCTGGGGACACCTTCCCAGGGCCGGGTCACCCACGATGGGGCATCTGCTGCTGCTCCAGGCAGCTCGGCAGGGACAATAAATAACGAGTGTCCTCCAAATGCTTTGGAAATGCACATCAAATCTCGGCTTTTTCTTCCAGGAATTTTCCACCATGGCATGGCAATTTCCAGGGGAGGCTGCAGGGAAGGGAACTGTGCTGGGCAGCAGAGATATGGGGGGGCTCAGCCACAGGGTGAGGGCAGCTGGGGGCTTCTGGATCAGGCAGAGTGGCCTGGTCTGGAATTTGGCACAGCTCCCAAACTGGCACCATCCACAATTTGGCCGGGTCTGGCTCACAGTTTGGCACAGCTCATGGTTTGGCACGGCTCAGAACCTGGCACAGGCCAGGTTTGGCATAACCCAGGATTTTAACTAAAAGGGGTGGATTTAGATTTGATCCAAGGAAGAAATTCCTCCCTGTGAGATGGGGGGAGGCCCTGGCACAGAGTGCCCAGAGCAGCTGTGGCTGCCCCTGGATCCCTGGCAGTGTTCCAGAGCAGGTTGGACGGGGCTTGGAGCACCCTGAGATAGTGGAAGGTGTCCCTGCCATGGCAGGGGTGAAAATAGATGATCTTTAACCTCCCTCCCAACCCAAACCATTCTCTGTGCCCATTCCACTCAGAATTCCAAAAGCCCATCTCATGTCTGACACTACCTCAGTGCCACCCTTCCCAGGCTGTGGGGAAGGCACTCCCAGCCTGAGCCTTTGGCTTCTCCTCCCTGCAGCAGCTCTGCGTGGGAGGAAGAGAGGAGGGAGTTCATCCTCCCAAACCACTTCTCCTCCCGGCATCTTTGCAGTCCTGCAGGGAGGGATGAAAGTTTGGGGCAATGGGAACATCTCACCCCACTCCGTGGCTCAGATCTGACCTTCAGCAGCTCTTGGCCCCCTCCCAGCACCACCAGACATGAGCTGAGACCCACAGGCTCTAAAAACAGCCTCTGCAGGGCTGCTCATCCCATCTGTGCTGTGAGGGAGATGTTTCCACCCTGGCCGTCACCTGCACGGGGAGCCAGTCCCAGGGCTGGAGGCTGAGGGAGTTGTGTCCCACCAGGGCAGTGCAGAGGGGACCCTGAGGTCACCTACAGCTCCCCTGAGGCACAGGAAATGTCTGCAGACACTGATCACCTCCAGCCGAGGTTTGGGTCATTTCCAGCAGTGTCATCTCCCCTGCAGGTTTCTTCCATTTCCCCTTAGTCTCCTCTTCCCTAATCTCAACAACCAGAAGGTTTCAGCTTTTGGCCCCATTTCCCCGTTTCTTAGTCAGCTCCAACCCCCAGAGTGAGAGAAAAGCCCCCAGAACTGGAGGAAGAGGGATGTTCCATCAGGAGATGGGCGAGGGCTGGTCCAGACCCGAGGAAGAAGAAATCGAGATGTTCATCACCTCCCCTTCATCTTGGGGTGCCACAGGCCTGGCTTGGCAAGGCAGGTGTTTAACTGGCATCATGGGCCAAGGTTTGGGCTCGTTTGGAGCCCTGAAGCCGCTCAGTTCTTGGTCTCTTTGGAGCAGAAGGACTGAGAGGACAGAGGGACGTGGTTGGGTCCCCTTGGTGGTGGCCCAGCCCAGCTCGGGTGACACCTGCAATAAATCCCAGCCCCAGGGATGCTGAGGGTGATCAGGCCTGTGAGCCCTGGCTCCTTCCAGAGCTGCAAGGAGGCTTCTGATTCCTTTTCCCTTCCTGAATTTGTGAAACCAAGTGGCTCTGAGAGCCTTTCAGCTGGAGAGGCAGGAGCAGCCTGGGTGGGAGACACCCTCCAGGCCCGCCAGGGGCAGCCTGGCAGGAAATATTTCCAGTCACCCCAGGACTGAAGATCTTTGCCTTGTTTTGGTTGAGATGCAAGACTTCTGTTCAAACAAACAGTGCCCAGATCCTCTCCAGACCGGCCCTCCAGGCTGGTGGAGCATCTTTGGAGGCAAAATGGCAACTCAGCCACCCTGACCAAACGAGAATTCAGGCTGGAGGGCAAAGGAGCTGTTTTTAAAATAATTGGGTATTTTATTACAAAAAACACCGTGGAGAATTACAGAGGGATGTGTTTAGTGTTAACTTTGCAGAGAGGTGATTTTTGCTGTTTTCCCTTCAGCAGTTGTGTCTTTCCAGGGACCAGGGGATACACAGAGGACCCAGGAGGATCTCCCAGGGACCAAGAGATCTCTTCAGAAACCAGGAGATTCTCCCAGGGTTTAGGAGCTCCTCCCAGGATCCAGGAGGTTCTCCTGGGGTCCAGGAGGTTCTCCCAGGGACAAGGAGCCCTGCCCAGCATCTCTTTTTGCCGTGCTCCTCCTTTCCCACATCACTCTGGGCACAGCCCTGATCCTTCCCTGTCTCCCAGACCAGGGAGGCTGCTCTGACCTCTCTCACCGGGATATTTTGGGATTCACCAGCACCATCTGCCATGGCAGAGCAGAGCCAGCCCCGTGTCGCCGTGTTCCCGGGCTCTGATCATTTTTAGATGTCTCCTGGCATCCCCTCCTCCTGGCCCCACCTGCCGAGGGGGGTGAGGAGGTGCCGGGGTCCAGGAGCTCCCTGCTCTGACATCAGCAGCGGGTGGGAGGTCGGACGCTCTCCCTGGAGGGTGAATCACAGTCCTGAACTCGCTCATAGCTCTCACAGCTCCCAAAACGACACAAGGCCCAGTTATGTCAACGCCTTCAGCTGGAAACCCATGGCTCACATGGAGATGGGGCTGGGAGCTCTGCCCTGTCCAGAGCTTGGATCCCCTTGGATCCCCTTCCCAGAATGGAGCATTTGCTGCAGCCCTCAGAGTCCCTCTGGTCCCCCTCAGGAGGGGCCCCACAGAGAGTTGCCATTGTCTGAGGCAGTGCAGGCAGGTGGTGGCACAGGCTCTGTCCCCTCTGGAGAGCTTGTCCCACCCCTTCCCTGGCTGGGCACAGGGAGGTGCCCACCCTGGGTGCCCTAAGCAGTGGGGCTGGGTGTGGGCTGGGCTTTCCAATGACCCTGGGGCTTGAATTCAGCTGTTCTGGATGAGGCCAGGCCTGGGGATGACCCTGCCCTGTGGCTTCCATCCCTTCCCTAACAGCAGCGCTTCCTGGAGCATCTCCCAGACCCAATGCCAGCAGGACACAGGTGGGAAAGGGGGGAAAAGGGGGGAAAAGGGGGGAAAAGTGGGGAAAAGCACTTTTTTTTTTTTTTTACTATTTGTATGGCTGTCTGCAAACACACAAACAGAGGAACAGCCCTTGGGGGCATCCCTGGGAATAAAGGAAACAAGGAGAGTTCACCCTGGACCCAGGATTGCCTGGTTCCTGGAACACCCTCCCACCAAGTGCTTTTCCCAGCACCACATACGCAGACAGGGTAAGAATTCCAGTTTGGATGTCTATAAAACCCATTGAGGTAAGAGGAATAATTCAGGAGGAAATTATTATTTAATAATAACACTGAGCAAAGGCGTCATCTCGTTAAATCCTTGTGAAACAGCCAAGTGGGTGCAGAGCTCAGCTCGTCTTGCTCTGAAAGGCTGGGATCCGTCTGGAGCTGTCAGCGTGGCTGAGGGAGGCGAGTGCAGACACACAGACGATAATAATAGCTCACAATTAGGGTAGTAAATCAGGAGAGAGCATCACTCAGTTCAGAGAAATTCCCCTGATCTGCTGGAGACGGGAGTTTGGCTCTTTGTACGGAGCTGGTGCTGTTTGGATGACAAATCCCCCTGGTTCTGCAGAACCTTCACAGGGCGGCAGCAGCAGGAGCACGTTGGAAATTCAGCTCCACTTGAGTTGTTCCATGCCCAGCCTCAGTTTCTACATATTGCATAAGGATCAGCCTCGGGCTAGATAATTTTCTGCATTCAACCCACCCTGGCGTGGCAGATCCACCTCCAGAAAAGGCTCAAATGGTGCAGCTGACATTAAAAACCCTTGGCCACAGCAGCCTCCTGCCCAGCTGGATGCGTGCAGGAAGGAAGCCCAAAGTGCAAGGGCTGGTTGTGAAGGATTCCCAGTTTTTCTGTAGGGTTGGACATTAATTTTCAATATTAGGATCGGCCTAGGGGTTGGGAAAATACAATTTTTATTTCAAGGTGAAGAGGAGTGTTGGGAGGAGCAGCAGGTGATCGCACCCCCCAGTGCTGCACCCGCTCTCTGCCTGTGCCACTCCTGCTCCAGGCACCCCGGGGAGCTAAAATACTGTGATTTATCCCTACCATGTCTCCACATCCCCCTGGATGACTGAGCACCCATTGTCTCAGGTATTCAGGGTGTTCCAGGTGTTCTCCATCCCGCCCCAGGGTGTTCCTGGAGAGGATCCCACTGGTAACTCCACGCACATTTGGCTGCTGTATACAGGAACAGAAATATTCCCCTCCTCCAGCCCCTGTGCCTCGGGTGCCAGGAGCCTTGTGGGACTTGTTGCTTCCTTGGTGCTCCTTGTGGGGCCATGGGGGGATGGCAGAGTGGTCCAAACCTCGTGCCTGAAGGCAGGGATTGATCCATAGGTCTTATACATTGGTAGGAGCTTGGCCATCTCCTTCCTTTGGGATGGGAGAAGCCTCCTCATGAAGGCACCTCAGTAAATGCAAAGTGACATCAAATTATTGCTCCTCACATCCTCACCCCAGCCAAGGCAGCCCCTGCAGGTCCAGTCTTGCCCCATCTCCTTCCCTGGTGGCTCTCCCCGAGCAGATCCAGGCTATCACCAGGAGCACGGGGTGGATCGGAGCAAAGCAGCTCCGTGTATCCAGGGATGTGATTATTTCCCAGTGGTTGGAATCTAGGTCTCCTGCTTGGGAGGAGGGCTGCGGGGGGAGCGGGGAGGGGGAAGACGCTCATATTAATCTTATGAATATTCACGGAGAAGCTGAGCTGCAGTCGGGAGTTGACTCCGGGGTCCGAGTTTGGGGGGCTGTAGGTGAGAGGTGCCGGCAGCGGCGGGAGCGGAGCAGCTGCTTGTGCATTCTCCGCATGCCTGACTGCAGAGCCCAGTGTAAGTTGGTGCCTTTTTCTCTCCCCCCCACCCCATCCTTGCATCCTTCCCCCTCTTCCCGCTGCTCCCCTGCTTGAACGCAGCCTGGCCAGGAGCGGTGCAAAGCGAGGGAGTCGCGCTTCAGTCGCAAACACGACCCCAAATCCTGTGACTGCCGCCTGCAGTGCTCAGGGCGGGCACAGAACAAACTCAGGGGCTCCGGGCAAATCCTCACCTCCTCCGTCCTCCCCCTTCAGTCCCCAAATTTGCATGAATTAACCCTAAAAATGCTTGAGGGGAGGGGGGTGGAGGTTGCTTGCCAGGAAAAGCAGCGATGGGGAGAAAGTGGGAGAAACTGAGTGCTGGGATGGGTGATGTCAACTGGGATGATGCCGTAACCCTCGCCAAGCACCGAGCATCAGCGCCGGGATTTGGAGTCGGAGGAGGAAGCCCAGAGCCCTTGCCAAATAAAAAACAACATGTTAAATAAAAACAAAGCAAATTTCTGTGCTGTTAAACAAATCTGGGGTGTTCGGGGAAGGGAGAAAGGGGAGGAGAGAGTTTATGGGCAGGAGGAAAACTGCGTGTTTATTAAAAAATAAATAAAAGGGTGAAGGTTGGTTGATCTTGGGTGAGATAGGGGTTTGTGGCTGCCAGATCTTCCCTGCAGCAGCAGTGAGATGTTGTTTGTGGTGCTCTGGCGTGATGCTCGGAGGAGCCGGGGAAGGTCAAACCCAGCTGAACTCCTCGGCGAGTGGCTGGGCAGCGAGTGGTGGGGAGAAAATGCAGAAAAAGGATAAAAACTGGGACAAATGCGACCTCCTCTCCTCCGGGCCTGGCAGAAAAGGGTTAAGAGAAGCGGTTGAATGCTGCAAGCCTCGTCAGGGTTGTACTATTTTTTCTAGTGCATAAGGAGAAGGGAGAGGAGGGTTGCACGGAAAAGGGAATTTTCCAAGAAAAGAGGGATCTGCGGCAATATCTGCACCTCGGGGGATGAAGAGAGGAACCAACAGGCATAAATGGCCTGGAGATGGCTGAAATCTTTGCCGAGGAGATTGGGACCGCGGGGTTATTTTCCACCTGCCTCCCCTGCCCGGTTCTGTAATCCTGGCTCAAAGTAGACAAGTCGAGTTGGAGCTGAAGAAGGGAGGTTAGAGGGGTTTTTATTTCATTTGGGAGGGAAAAAAAAAGAAAAAAAAAAAAGGCAAAAAATGAGAGGTTGGTTGGCCCTCTCCGGGTGCATCTCCACGGTGCGAGGCAATGCAGGATGATCCAAGGGAGCGCCCGCCGGGAGCAGGGATGCTGAGGACCCGGCACCGGCCGGGGACATGAGCCTCAACATCCCCACGAGAAATTTCACCCACCGGAGCCGAATCCCCGCGGGGGTGGGTCGGCCGGGGGGGTTGGCTCTGGGGAGGATGGGGAGGGTGGACGGAGCTCGCGTGGGTCCCACGGCCGCGGTCCATCAGCGGGGGCCGGTGGCCTTGGCGGGGGCACAGCCGGGCACCGGCGGGAGCTTCGCTCTGCCGGGTGAAACCGGAGCCTCCTGAGCCACCGGGGAACGCGACGCGACGGCCGCGGGTGCCGTGCCCGGTGGGTGACACCGGCTGGCGGGGCCGGGAACCCTCGGTGGCTTTGCGGAGCCTCGGCTGGCGGGGGGGCTGCGTCGTTGCCCCCCCGCTCCTCCGCCTGGCACGGGCTCGGCGGGCAGCCGGCCCCGCTGGGCTGAGCACGGCGCAGGGACGCGGGGCTCGGTGTTTTTCCGCCTCGGCGCTGGCGCTCTCGCCCCGCTCTCTCTCGTGTTGCAGTGCGGGCTGGGCGGGCGAGCGGGAGCCCGGAGGAGCCGGGGCTTTGCGGATGCTCCTTGCGAGCCCCCACGGCTCGCTACCTTCTCGGTGTTTTTTCCAGGCGATGCCACACCTCCCGAGGACACTGGGGACATCGGGTTTTGCTGAGCTTAGCAGCTTTTCACCGTCGTACCGAAGGCATCAGACAGACGCTCCTCTGCCCTGAAGTGCAGATCTGCAACAGCTCCCGGGAAGACTCTGTCTCTCTGTCTCTCTGTCTCTCTCTTTCTCTCTCTCCAGTCCAAACCATTACAAGACCTGACTTCCACCATCTGGGAATCTAACCCCTCTTATGTCCCTTCTCCTTTTTCTACGATGACTCACCATTATTTTTAACTTTGAAGAGAGAGGAAATTATGGGGATCTTGGAAGCCTGTATTTCTCTCTAGGATTTCCCCAGGGTCAGATAATCGGTGTTACTAAGAGACACTAAGATTTGGCTTCTCCAGGTAATGTGATTCGTTTTCTGTGTGCCATGGTGATTTGCAGAGGATGACAGGAGCCGGGACACCAGCGGTCGAGGAGGGGGACTGCGGTGGTCCGCGGGGCAGCTGGCACCGCCGGCTCCACGTTCCGGCAGCCGCAGAGCTTGGCTGCAGGCAGGGAGGGCAGCATGTCAGCAGGGAAAGAGGATTGGGAAGGTGCTGAACTTAAAAGCGGAGCTGGAGCTTTCCTGGAGGGTAGATTGCCTGAGATCGCAAGGTTAAATGTTAATTAACCCTTAGCTGCAATGCCTGGAAATGAGCTGAGCCCGGCACCCTGCGGGGTCCTCTCACCACTTCAGGGCTGGATGGGGTTATTTTTCTTCCTTCCTTTCGCTTCCCTTCCCCCCTTTTTTTTTTTTTTTTTTAACTGGAATTTTTATTTTTTAGCCCAATAATAAGCCCTGGTTTACCAATGGCAGTTTTCCCATGTTGGTTTTGAACAGGTGACGGTTCCTCAGGTGTTTTCTGTGTTCCACCTAATGGGTTTAGATGGGAGTTGTTGAACTCTGTCCCAAGGAAGGCAAATTAACCCCTGCAGGAAGGGGATAGACGTGTTGGAGAAGGGATCTGCTCTCCTCCCCCCAACTTTATTCCATCTCTCTCTTTCTCAGCAGGGGCGATTTTCTTTCTTCTTCTTTTTTTTCTTTCTTTTTTGGTTTTTTTTTTTTCCTCCTTTTTTATCTCATCCCTTTGCCTTTTCATGAGACTCTTCCAAACCTACGTACCTGTCCTTCTGCAGGATAGTAGCCCTGCCCTGAACCCGATCCCACCGCCGGGCGCTGGGAAGAGTTTAGCATAAGGATTTCTTTTAAAGCCCAATTATGACAGTTGCCACCGGAGATCCTGCAGATGAGGCTGCAGCTCTTCCCGGTCACCCGCAGGACACGTACAACCCCGAGGCCGACCATGAGTGCTGCGAGAGGGTGGTCATCAACATCTCGGGGCTGCGCTTCGAGACGCAGCTCAAGACTCTCGCCCAGTTCCCAGAGACCTTGCTAGGGGACCCTAAAAAGAGGATGAGGTATTTCGACCCTCTCCGGAATGAGTATTTCTTTGACCGGAACAGGCCCAGCTTCGATGCGATTTTGTACTATTACCAGTCCGGGGGGAGGTTGCGGCGGCCCGTTAACGTGCCCTTGGACATCTTCTCCGAAGAGATCCGCTTCTACGAACTGGGGGAAGAGGCCATGGAGATGTTTCGGGAGGATGAAGGCTACATCAAGGAAGAGGAGAGGCCGCTGCCTGAGAATGAGTTCCAGAGACAAGTGTGGCTGCTCTTTGAGTACCCCGAGAGCTCAGGCCCTGCCAGGATTATAGCTATTGTCTCTGTCATGGTGATTTTAATCTCCATCGTCAGCTTTTGCCTGGAAACGTTGCCCATTTTTCGGGATGAGAACGAAGACATGCATGGCAGCGGGCTGAGCCATCCCCCCTACTCCAACAGCAGCATGGGGTACCAGCAGTCCACTTCTTTCACAGACCCCTTCTTCATCGTGGAGACACTTTGCATCATCTGGTTCTCCTTCGAGTTCTTGGTGAGGTTTTTCGCCTGCCCCAGCAAGGCTGGTTTTTTTACCAACATCATGAACATTATAGACATCGTAGCCATCATTCCCTACTTCATCACCTTGGGGACGGAGCTGGCCGAGAAGCCAGAGGATGGCCAGCAGGGCCAGCAAGCCATGTCCTTGGCCATCCTCCGAGTCATCCGCTTGGTGCGGGTCTTCAGGATCTTCAAGCTCTCCCGGCACTCCAAGGGGCTGCAGATCCTGGGACAGACTCTCAAGGCCAGCATGCGGGAGCTGGGCCTCTTGATATTCTTCCTCTTCATCGGCGTCATCCTCTTCTCCAGCGCCGTCTACTTCGCCGAGGCCGACGAGAGCGAGTCCCAGTTCCCGAGCATCCCCGATGCCTTCTGGTGGGCCGTGGTTTCCATGACGACTGTTGGCTACGGAGACATGGTCCCCACGACCATCGGGGGGAAAATCGTGGGTTCCTTGTGTGCCATCGCTGGCGTATTAACGATTGCCTTACCAGTGCCCGTCATAGTGTCTAACTTCAACTACTTCTACCACCGGGAGACCGAGGGAGAGGAGCAGGCTCAATATTTGCAAGTAACCAGCTGCCCAAAGATCCCCTCTTCCCCTGACCTAAAGAAAAGCAGAAGTGCCTCTACTATTAGTAAGTCTGATTACATGGAGATTCAGGAAGGTGTAAACAATAGCAATGAGGATTTTAGGGAGGAGAACTTGAAGACAGCCAATTGCACCCTAGCTAACACAAACTATGTGAATATCACCAAAATGCTAACCGATGTCTAGTCGCTAAAATCTAGTCCCGTATTTAAAGCTGAAGTGGAACAATTGCAGATATTGAGTGCTGCTCTGCATTGTAGTTAACACAGTATTTTCTACGGTGTATATTTGGTTCTGCATGGGAAGCAATAGCTGTGTAAGTGACTTTTAACCTTTGATTTCTGCACCGAATAAGCGTCCGTGCAAAAAAAAAACAAAAACCCAACGAATCCAAACCATTTTGTTGCCCTTCTCCCATCCCAGGCTCGTGGGTTTCCAAGGATGAGGAGGGCACGGGCACTTGGAGCAGCGGGATGGGGATGCAAGGGGCACCTCCGGGCCACCCCGGGGTGCCACCAATCCTGGTCCCTGCCCTGGGTGACAACCAGCCCCCAAGGGCAGGGAACAGCTGGGAAAGGTCAGGCAGGACTTCCTGGAGGGCAGCTGCAGGCGCGGGGCCGGGGTGCCCCAGGGCTCGGGTTCCTGCCCCGGGAGAGGCGAGCGCGGCGCCCGGCTCGTGTTTCATAACTGAAAATGCTGCATGCTGCAATAGTTTCAGCCACTGCAGTGTGCCAGTGTGAGGCCCAGGGGAGGGATAATTAGTGTGACGGCACATTATTTATTAAGTCTTAAATTTTCTATGCGAGGCATCGGGAGGGACGAGTAAATAAATCAAGAGCTTGGAATTTATTTATTTATTTAGATGACACTTCCATCATCAATATTTCCAGGATCACCAAAGACACCTCCACTGACACATTGATAATGAGTTGGAAAAAGCATCTTTTTTTATATCTATATATAAAACTGGAGCAACTATGCTGTGGCCTATAATATATTTATACTGCAGTGAAATTTAACCAGTAATACAGTACAGCTGCATGGATATTTGTTGCATGAATCTGAATATTTAATACACACACAAATATATATTTTCTTAGTAGACTATACAGTATTCATGTTTATAGTGTTTATAGATTCTCCGGTGGCTGGAAGGAGATCCATGGGAGTTAAAAATATCTCCCTTATAGTTAAAAACCGGATGGGGAAGGCGTGTGCTGACAACAGTTGGATAGATAAGAGTGCAAAGCCTGAGAGATAACAAGGCAAAGCCTGAGTGTCCGAGCATCCGGACACAAGAGCTGACGAATGCAAGCCAAGGAAGGTGAGCTGAAAGTTAAACACCTGCGCTCATTATGGGGCAAGTAATTAGTGATTAATCGTGGTGTCAGGAGCAGAAACCACGGCGGATCAGAGAGAGCAGGAGGAGCAGGTGGAATAGCAGGTTCCAGCTCTCCTGACTTGTTTGTTCAGCAGTTTTCAGCCATTCCCGTAGAATTCCCGTGTGTGTGTGTGTGTATAGATATTTAGAGAGCGACTACAGGGCCGAATCCTCAGCAAACAGAGCGCCTGGGACATCGAGGACTTCCCAGCTCAGGGCTGCTGGGGTGGTGGGACACGGGCTGGAGCAGGGCTGCCTGCCCCTGGAGCCCGTGGGGTCACCAGGGCAAGGTGTGTTTTGGGCTTGAAAGCTCCTTTTGAACCCCCTCAGGGCTGGGGGTTTATTCCTTTATGATGAAGCTGGCATGTGCTGAGGTGGCCTGGGTCAGAGCTGGGACCTCTGAGCCTTTGCTTTGCCTTCTTCCAGGGTGTTTAAGAGCGGTGGGTCAAGGTGCAGAGAGCCTGAGGTTCTCTCTCTTTTCTTCACCCCCGGTGTTATTTGGGGATGGGCGAGAGCTGTTGATCCGTGGGGAATCTCACCTGCTTTCCCCATCCCTGTGTGGGTTTGCTTGTGTTTTCCCCATTGCTGACAATCCTCAGGGAGAGGTGCCCTGTTCCTCTTCCAGGTCAGGGCAGAGGGAGGAAAATCTCTGCCAAGGTCACGGGTGAGCAAAGCCTCCCTGGGCTGTGGAACAGGGTTCAGTCAGGGTGAACTTGGGCTGAACTGGGCCACGATGAGCCCCAAAACTTTGCATGAGGGGTGAGCACAAGGAACTTGAGGAGGGATCAGCAAGACCCTTCCATCCTCAGAGAGGAAACCCTGCTCCTAACAACAATCCAAGCGGTGCTAAAGTATCCACAGCAATGGCTCCAAACGCTGCTCCAGAGCAGGATCCATCTTGTGCTGACAGGGCTCCGCTTGGCCAGTGGAATCACTCCTCAGTTTTATTTGATTGATTGATTGATTGATTGAGGCCTGGCCATAATTAATTCCAAGTGTCCATGGTTTGTGCATGGCAGTCCCTGCTTCTGCGTGGGGCAGAGGACGAGCAGCACCCATGTGCTGAGGTCCAGGGGTGCTCAGGGCCCAGCCTGTCTTTAACTGGATCTCGTTGTACTGGGAGTCCTGCACTCCCACTTTGCTGGGGCAGCCTGGGAATGGGAGACCCTGAAGCCCCTTTGTGCACGCACACAAAAAAGCCACAACACAACCAAAAGCAATAAATCCTGAGTTCTGAAGCTTGTCCTGTTGGACGGGGCAGGGCTGGCGAGAGTCGCCAGCTCGGGCACGATTCCCAGGGCGGTCGTCCAACTTCCATGGATCCAGCCTGTGGTGGGTCCGTGGGGACATGGGCTCACACGGGGGAGCTGCCTGATGTGCTGGGATCCTCTGGGTGCCCCGAGCACCAGGAGATCTCATTCCTGCTCAGGGTTGAGGTGTTTTGCTGCTGGTTTTACTGCAGGTGCTTTGGAGGATGCTGGCACTCGGTGAGACTTTGTGAAATGCCCTCTTGCTGAACTCCCGTGGGCTCGGGGTGGTTTGGAGGAGTGTTGGCCACAGCACTGGGTGTGTGTTGTGGTGGTTTGGTGAGGGGGAAGGTGAGGTTTTCCTTTGGGGAGGCAGAGTTTTGGGCACGGTGTTCCTGTGGCTTTCCAAGGCCGGGCAGGAGGGGAGAGTGGATCCCTGAGCAGGATCCAAACATCCAAACCCAATCTCCGAGCTGCAGGGTCCTGGCCACCTCGGGAAGCTCCACAGTCACACACCAGGGGTGAATGGGCATGAAGAGCGAGAGGCCACACTCCTGTTGTCACCAACGTGAGGTGATGACTGTCCCCATGACAGAGGCCAGCACAGCCCGTCCCTTCCGTAGGACAGAGCTGGCACCTCCTGCACTGGCCCTGGCAGATGTTCCTGGGGAAAATGAGCCCTGGTGAGAGCGGCTCTGGGCTGCCCTTGTTTGGGACACAAGGAAAACACCCAGGGTCAGTGCCCAGGTGTTTGGCTCAGGGTGGAAAGGGTCAGTGAGGGCTGTGGCTGGGAGAGATCCATGGTTCGGAGAGATCCATGGTTAGGAGAGATCCATGGTTAGAAGAGATCCATCGTTAGGAGAGAGCCATCGTTAGGAGAGATCCATGCCTGGGATAGGTTCATGACTGGGATAGGTTCATGACTGGGAGAGATCCATGACTGGGAGAGATCCATGATTAGGAGAGATCCATGATTAGGAGAGATCCATGGTTAGGAGAGATCCATCAGCCCACACAGAGCAGAAGGGTCCAGACTTCTGCCTCACACAGAGAAATGGTTCCCCTACAGCTTTTAATGGGATTTGTGCCTGCAGGTCGGAGCTCTAGTGCTATTTCTAGCTTTGCTTCTGACTCACTGATGTGATCTTGAACCAGTTTTTCAGGAGGAGACTGTGATATTTTTTTCTTCCTTATTTATTTTTTTTCTTAAGGAGTGTGGTTTGAGAGAGTCTGGGCCTGTTTCTGTGGAGATGCTGAGCATCCCAATCTCCTCCTGACTCTGAAAGGTGCAAAAATGATCTGCAAAGTGGCTCAGACTGAGGATGCTAAATTAGGGACTGGGGAAGGGGAGGAACCCATAGCTGTGTTAGAGCTCATCAGGCCCCTAAAGAGAGAGGTAGTCTGGTTCCTTTCCTCCCCCTGAGGAGCATTTCCCTCTCTCCAGGCCTGGGATGGAAGACTGGAGCCCTCTGGTTTGTGGAGGTGCTCCTGGCTTGGCACCCGGAGGAGGCAGCACCTCTATTTTAGTTTTAGCCGCCGTGCCACGGTTTTGGAGAGAGGGAAAGCTGTGATTACAGAGCAGGTTTTCTTCTAACACCCAACCTCGTGCCCAAGCCTGCAGGCAGCCCGTCAGCCCTTTCAAATCTTCCAGAATATCTGCTGAGGGCAATGGGGTGAGGCTCATGTACCAGCTGGATGCTACCAAGTGATTAGGAAAAAATGATCTCTCTGGAGCACGATGTTTTATTGGGAAAATTAATCTCTGCAGTGACTGTGTCAAAGTCCTACAGATTTGAATACTGAGCTATAAGAAGAAAAGGATCTCTGGATTAGCATTATGAGAGTGTGGCACGTGGGTGTATAAATATGGGCATATTTGTGCATAAATACACAGAAGGAGAGAAAAAGACAGAGGAGGAGGAGGTATTTCAGGAAGGACCTTGCTTTGTTATCAGATAATTCCTGGGTCAGCCCTTGAAACTGCTGCCAAAGCCTTGTAGCTTTTCCAGAGCTTGCAATATCCTTGGGGATGGGACCAAGGGAAGGATATCTGGATCTCGCCTTGGGAGTGGGAGCACCCTGAGGATCTGGTGGCGTTCAGCTCCTCGCATCCCTCTGCAAACAGCAGCTTTCAGTGTCTCTGTTCCAGCCCCAAGCCCCAGCTGTGACCATTTCTGTGACAGTGCAGGGAAAGCCAAGCAGAGGTTGAAGGGATTTGGTTGAGATGCAGGTGCTGCACTGAGTGGGCTTTGGGGTTGTTGTCTGCAATGGTTGGAGTTTAAGTCTCTTAAACGTTGTCAGCTTTTGGTCCCAGTGTGGTGGCTCCTGTTTAATCACAGAATCCTGGAATGGTTTGGGTTGCAGGGACCTTAAAGCTCACTTTGTTCCACCCCCTGCCACGGGCAGGGACACCTTCCACTAGACCTGGTGGCTCCAAGCCCTGTTCAGCTTGGCCTTGAAACCTTTTCTCAAGATCTCTGCCATGAGACCTTATCCCAAGGTCTGCATCCTTGGGAGTGGTTCTCCATGGGGGTTGTCAGTGGTGGTCCCTCGTGGGAACAGCTCAGTCTGCTGCAGGGGTGAGGAAAGGAGGAGCCAGCCCCAAACCTTTTGGTTTGCACTCAAACGAAGGCTGTGGCTCTCTCCTCACACCCCTGGCAGCATTTGACCTTCTCCCCGTGACACATCCCTTGGTCCCTCCTGTTGGGGCCCAGCTGCTGCCCCTGCCAGGAGCCCCAAGGGGGGACAAGGGTTCCCCCAAGCACCAGCCACTGCTCTGCCCTTCCCCAGCCCTGTCAGCACCCTTGGCCTCGGTGTCCCTGTGATGTTTCTGCATTTGGCTGCCCAAAATTCACCCCCTGCTCAGAAATGGCTGCTCTGATCCTGCCCGTCAGGAGGAGAGGGCCCAGCCCAGGGGTGAAGCAGCCCTGGAGCACAGCACAGATTTACACCTGGGGACAGGATCCCCCAGCCCAGTTGTGCATGATGAGAGATAAATCCCTAATTCATGTTTTTCCTCCAGAGAGGGGATGGTTTGGCTTTTAGGAGCTGCTAAACGTCGTGTAACCACACCAGGTCCACATGGACCCACCATGTCCCCTCCCCAGCCCTGCCTGGCTGTCCTGAGCTTGGGGGTGGTCTTCTGGGGTTTGGTTTTTTGATTATTATTAATTTTTATTTATTTTTCTGCTGCCTATAAGATGTAATTATCCATTTGCACTTGCTCCCTCATTGTTCGAGACTGTGCTCTTGTCCTCCAATGTCATCCCCGAAGCACAAGGGGAACAAAAATGGGTATTGGATCAACCCTGCATGTGGTGCCTAATTTGAGCAAATCAATAGGAAGAGGAAATCCAAGAAGGACTCATCCTAAGGATGCTGGAGCTGAACCTTTTGTTTCCATGGTTACGGGAGAAATGGGACCAGGAACGGAGAGAGGCCTATAAACTGTTAAAGGAGGACTCTCGGGAATTTCAAGTCATTTAACCATGCGTTTGCTAGACACAACTTTAGACACCAGCTGGATCCGAATTGCACAGTGTTTATAGAAATCCCTGCTTTATTGACAGCTGGGGGTGCTGGGGGGGTGTGGGAAGGGGCTGGGGCCCCCCGAGTCAATAAGGCTGCCCACTGTAAATAGGTATACAGAGCTGTGTACATACATACCCAAAATGAGCATTTGCTGTCTGGTTTATCATCAGTGTATATAATTTATTCTTCACAGAGTATCACGATTTTTGTAAATATCGGCACTAATTAAGAGAAAATAAATATGTATATTATTGAGGAGTTATTTTGATATCGGTTCTGTGGAGGGTGGGAGAGGAAAAGGACAAGTAATTATGTTTTTGGTGTGTTTTTCTCTACAACTGAACCCTCTGTGAGAAGAGAAAGAAACAGGCTGAAGCACGGGAATGGATTTGTGCTCCACCATCAGCCAGGCTGCAGGGGCAGAGCCCCAAAATCCCCTGGGAGGAGGAGCTGATGGGTGTTGGTGATGGATGTTGGACACGCTGCCGGTGTGCACGGCATTCCCACGGGATTGGCTCCAAACAGCCCCAGCAGAGGGGAAGGGGCTGGAACCTGGGTCAAGCCCGTGTTCCCCAAGGCTCCCCACTCCTCCAGCTTGGATATCAGCCACATCCACACAGGTAACAGGGAATGGGAGGTGCTGGGGGGTCAACCTGCCCTTGGAAAACTTGTGGATGGTTTTTGAAAGCAAGTGATGCCTCTTGGAAGAGGGAGAAGCAGACAGGCAGGGACGGTGCTGGTAGCACATCACCTGTGGGGCTGTGTCCCTGGTAGGATCTCTGGAAGGAAATGGGGATGGGAGCCCTGGGAGGGTTTCAGCTGCCCTTGCAGAGGAGTGGTTGCTTTGTCCATGTCCAGGGAATAACTGCAGCAATATTTTCTCTTGCTGTTTCTTCTGTAGTAGCAAAGTACAGGGAAAGTGTTCAGGGCATTTGGTTCTTGTGGTTTGGGGTTTGCCCCTTTGCTTGGTGGCTGCCCTGGGCTTCCCTTCTCATGAGGAGAACCCACTCTGTGCACAGAGGGTGGGGGTGAAACACAAGGAGGGCAAGGAGATTCTCCTTCTCCCATGAGGGGTTGGCCCCGCTTGGCTCTGGGACGTGGCACCACCAGGTTACCCAGGTAACCCAAGAGTTAGTGCCAAACCTCCTCCCCAACCACCTCAAACTGCTGGTACTGGCCATGGAGGAGCCCCTGGTGTGGGCTCAGAGTCAAGGCTTGGGTTCAAGTGTCACTGTGTGACCAAGGGGAGGTCCTGTCCCATCCCGTGCCTCAGTTTCCCTGTCTGTATCACAGTTTGCTAAGCTGGATCCAGCAAATTGCAAACCTTAATTCAGTGTTAGGACAGTGAAAATGCAGGAATGGGTGGCTGAACCCACGGAGGGCTCCTGTTGGGGGCAGAGGAGGTGTTCAAGAGCAGCCAGTTACGAATGTGTGGAAAACCATCGGAGTGCACGAAAAGTGACAGAAGTGTTTATGAGCAATGCACCCTGAGGGAAGTGTGACAGCGTTTGCTGCAGAGCTGGGTGGAAGCAGTCCCCAAACTGGGCCACTCGGTGCTCCTCAGCCCCCTCCCCAAGCCCACAAGAGGCTCCAGCTGGCTCTAGCAGACGCCGAACCCTTCCCTCATCGGTGTTGGCTTGTGGGCTCACAAATATCCAAAGAGGCACCAGGAGTTTGCAGCCGAGGCTGCTCTGCACGGGCTCTGCAGGCTGCGAGGCAGACGCGGTAATTGTTTTAAATTGCCGGCTGCCAGCGTGCGGCACCAGCCCAGCCGCGCTGCGAGGGCGCAGGAGATGCCATCGAGGGTGTGATCCCCCTCCAGCCGAGCTGCTTGGGCTTTCACGCCCTTCCAAGAGGCCAGGACAGGCTGGGAGGATGGCCCAGCCAAGCCGGAGATGTCCCCACTCGCAGGCAGCTCCGTGTCCCCCAGATCGCCGTGTCCCTGCCCGCGATCCCGGCTGCAGCCGGTGGCCGATCCCTGCCGAGCCCAGCCTGGCTGGTTCTGCTGTGCTCACTGACCTACTTTCTGCCACTTTCTTCGCCGAGTGTCGCCACTCTGGCAGCCAAAACCCCACAAAACCTCTCGTGGATTCGATCTGGAGCTCACAGAGACCCCCGAGGCGGGCAGGGTGATGCTCCCCGTCATGCAGGGACCGCACTGGACAATTTCCAGGGGTTCCTCTCCCTGCCGAGGGGCTCAAGCCCTCCAAACCCTGCTCATTTCCATCGAGGAAGGAGAGGATTCAAGTGCCAACAAAGCACTACCTCTGCTGTTCTCCTGGAAAGCTCGGGATGCTCAAAGCCCATTACAGCCCATCGGGTGTGCCCCAGGGAGCAGCAGGAATTTTTAGCCCTCCCGACTGCTTGTGAGCAAATCTGCTTCCATTTGGCAGAGCGGGTCCTGAAAGCACTTCCTGGGCCGGGGCTGGGGGAGGCCATTAACTGAGAGTGGGGAACGGAAAATGATCCCAGAGCCAGGGACGCTGCCGCCCTCCCGGTGGTGCTCTGTGTCTCCCTGGGGTGCTGGGGCTGGGGTGGGAGGTGGTGCTGGTGGAATCATCACTGCTGCAGTGCTGGTGATTCCAAAGAGCCTCGGCCAGGCAGCTGGGTGCAAAACACTTGCCAGGGTGGGTGTGTGAAACGGGGCCCCCACAGTCTATATTTAGGTAACCTCTAGGCAAAGGTTTGGAGCTTGCACAGCTCCGAGAGGAACATTTATCCTGCAGCTCTGGAAATCAGGCCAGGTCTCTCTTTCTCCTTCCCACTTCCTCCTTGCTCCTTCTTCTCCCTCCTTTGCATTTGTGCTGGGTGTTGAAAAGCCTATTCCTGGGAGCAGCTTTCTCATCTGCACCCCAGCACAGTGTCCAGGGTGGCAGAAGCGGGGGTTAGGCAAAGGAAAGAAATATTTGGATGTATTAAAGATGAGTCTGGGCTTTTACAGAGTCAGAATTGAGTCTGCTGAGGCCACACATCTACAAAGTGTTAGGGCAGACAAATAAGATCCAAGGACTAAAGCCAGCTCTACCCAAATATTAGAATTCCCCCAGTACTGGGACCTCTTGTTCCAATGTCACCCCAATTTCACGGAGAAGGCACTTGGTGCCCTCCTCAGCCCAGAGTGCCAAGGTTCTGCTTGGATATCTCGGTGTCCTGAGGCATCTCGGTGAAACTGCCTCAGCTTTTTAATCTAAAAAATGGTGGGACACTCTGGGCCCGGGGGATCTGGGAAGTTTTTCCCGAAGGCTCAGCAGAGGGTTTACCTCTCTCCTGCTCCCTGTGGCTGCTGTTGCTGGGCACAGCTCGCTCACCGCCCCGGGTGGGCCCAGGAGCTGTGGGCGTTGATCCATCCCAGAATTCCGCAATGTTCCACACAGGAGTCTTCGGGAGGCTGTTGGTTTAAAGGATGCCTTGCTGAGTTCACAGGCACCCAAGGGGACGGGGGCTGCAGCCCTCGGGTTGGCAGAGGAACTCCAGGACTGGTGAGAGCTCAGGGTTTGTTTTGCCGCTCCTTTAATGCAGCCGAAACGCGCTCCCGGCAAGAGCTGCGCTGGGGTTTGGGGAGCTGGAGATGCCAAGGTCATCCTGCTCCTCACATCTTCACGGAGCCCAGCCTGGCTCAGGGAGCCCAGCCCGGCTCAGGGAGCCCAGCCTGGCACTGCCCACCCGCTGCCCCGGGGTTTGGGGAGTGGAGATGCCAAGGTCATCCTGCCCCTCACATCCCCACGGAGCCCAGCCGTGCTCACAGAGCCCAGCCCGGCACTGCCCACCCACTGCCCCCGCAGCTGCCATGACCTCCCTGCCCCCTGAGCCCCTCTGGGGGCACAGAGCAGGCTCAGGCCCCAGGGATGTGGTTTTACCCAGCGAGAGGTGAAGGTTTGGGGCAGGCAAGGGAAGCAGAACAAATCTCCTCTGCCAGGCACCTGCTCCCTGCCTCGGCAGAAGCGCCGGCGGCGCAGCGTTTGAGAGCGGAGCCTTTTCCGCTTAGGAGCGGGGTTGTCTCCCACTGTCCTTTTATCCTTGGCTAATTAAAGGCAAATCTCTGCTGAAGGGACGCAGTTCTTCATAGCTGATCTTTAATAACCAGAAAGTGGCTGCAAACGCTTGGAGGCAGCCGCAGAAATCCTGGGCAGAAATAGCATTTTTATCTCGCAGCTTACCAGCTTTGGCTGCGGGGATAATAAATTTCTGAGTTGTAGAAGGAGGCAAGGCTGGGTACAGCCCCGTGTTGCCCGAGTTTACAAAAGGATCAGTTGGGTGGATCAGCTAAACTCCCAGCTCCTCCCTGAGCAGGACAGCAGAGATCCCACGGCAGGGGGTTGGAACAAGGTGACCTCTGAGGTTCCTTCCATCCCAAACCCTTCTGTGATTCCATGAGATCACGAGGCCGTGGTGAGGTGCCAGCAGTGCCTGGGGGTGCTGTGGGGAAGGGCTTGAGAGAATCATGTCCCAGCAAACCAAGGTGTTTGCTGCTCTCTGGGCAGCTGGTTCTGGATGAAGTCCCCTCATCCCAAGGAGGGGTCTGCAGGACCCCACCTTCAAGGAGCATCACCCAGCCCCAGCTGTTGCAGGCGAAGGGGAGGGAGGTTGGTCCCGTGTCCCAGATGTTGGGTGAGATGTTGAAGATGGATCCTGTGGAGCTCAAAACCAGGCTGGAAGGTGGAAAACATGAAGGGAAGATGGATCATGGCTCTTGCTTTCCCCTTTTGCAGCAACTGCTCTCTGCCCCTGCCAGCCCTGCACGGTGGGAGGGCTTTGCTCCAAACCTTGTGTTTTATCCCTGTGGGAGGACTGGGCAGGGCAAGAGGGAAGGAGCAGGGCTGGAAGTTGATTTTGCAGCTTCAGCTATCTAAACCAAGCAGTCTGGTCTGCTGGGGTCACCTGGGGCTCAGCGTGCTCCATGGAGAGACTGGCACCTCGGGGGGATGGAGGGATGAGGCTCCCCTTGGCTGCTGGCCTCCCTCCAGCAACTGCACAGATGGCTGCAACTTCTTCCACTTGCAGACTAGTCTGATCCATGCTCTTGAGCATTCACATGCTGGTTATTTCCACTCTGTAAAAGGCAGAAGAATTTAACCCTGAAGGACCTCCATCAAAATCAGGAAGAAGGATGCTCTGCACTTGTATAACATCTCCCAGCCAGGAAGCCCAGAGCACTTTGCTCCCAAATGTTTTTAAAGGTTTTGGGTTACTATAATGCCCTGAAAACCTTAAGGATGAAAAAACCCCCAGAGCAATGGAACATTTGGTATAACGGCATAATTTCACCAGGACAGGCAGGGAAATGAAGGATGTGGCATCCAGTAAGACTGGCAAGGAGCAGGCACGGGAGAGTAACTATTATTATTCTGATGCTGATGTTGCGTGGCTCTTACACAGTGCTTTTCATTAGGAGCTCTAAAGTGCTTTAGGAAAGAGGAGACTCAGATGTCTGGGCTGTCTGCAGTGGTTTCAGCAGAGGAGGGCAGGCCATGGTCTGATGCAGAAGCTCTTACTGCAGTTCACTGCTTGCAGGGCAAGGTCCTCCTCTGCTCAGCTCCTAATGGCATTTTAGTCATTCTTCAGCTTCCAGAAGTTTCCCTGTGCTCCACACAGGACTGTGGTCCTCACAAACCAGTGCAGAGCTCCCAATGAGCATCCCCCTCCCCTCCAGCCCCCCAACATTCCCATTCCAACTGCAAGGAATGCAGCAGACTGCTAAAATCCCAGCACTTCTGATCATCCACGTGCTGAAACCCGGCACTTCTGACCATCCACGTGCTAAAATCCCGACACTTCTGATCATCCATGTGCTAAAATCCCGGCACTTCAATCCAACAGCAGCCCTCCCACGGCGGGAGGAGGCACGAGGTCCCCGGGGGAGGACTCTTGGTTCGCCACCCCAGAGGGGTTTGTGTTGCACAAGGACGGACGGACAGGGCGTCACAGGCGCTCCTGGCACAGCCCTGCGGCACAAACCCTCCTCTGGTTTTCCTCCCCACTCTGGCCAGGGGCCAGCAGGTAACAGGAGCTGCCCTCCTCCAGCGTGGCCCTGCGGATGCTCCCAGGGGCATCCCTGGGGCAGCAGCAGCTGCAGCCCTGCAGCCCCCCCGGGGCAGGTCTGTCCTTGCATTCCCTGCTGCCTGCAGCACCCGAGGGCGGGGAGCAGCTGCGGGAGGCGAGCTGGATTCCTGCCCTGCCTGGGGGGGAAATGCTGCTTGGAAAAGAGCTGAACCCAGTGCGGGTGATCCTGGGTGCACATGTCCAGCCTGGATTTGAGGGTCAGCGCTGGAACTGCCCTGGATTCCCTTGGCGGGGTTTGCAGTGAGCTCAGCCTTGGCCTGGCCTCTCTCACCTGTGGGGACTGAGGCTTTTGGCTGCCATTGCCATTTGGCTCGCTCCTTAAGGGTTGGAAAATTTCACTGTTTGGTGGCAGGCACCCCAGACCAGGCCACATCCATAGGACATGGCCAGGACACAGTCCTGTATGCAGGGACATGAAAATACCCCCATCAAATCCCAGTGAGCACTGATTTGGGATCCCTCCATGCCCCAGTTCAGCCTTAGTGGTGATGCTGAAGGGGAAAATAACCCATGGGTTTAGCTTGAGTGGTTCCCTGGTGGGAAAGGGGCACCGTGGCCATGGTGGGAATTGTCACGGGGAGAAAACAGGAGCTCTCCCTGTCAGCTCCAGAAAGAGAAGCCGAGACACCTCTGGCCATAGCAGAGGCATTGCTTTGATAAGTGGGATGGCAGTGGGATGCCTGACTGGTGGAGAAGGGTTGGCTCGGTTGGGCTCCCCCTGGCAGGGGCTCAGGGGAGGCTTGATTTGGCTCTACTGTGAGATTTGGCTCCCACAAACTCATCCTCTCCCCATCAGCACCCCATGAACTCATCCCCTCCCCAGCAGCACCCAGGAATTCATCCTCTCCCCCAGGAACTCATCCCCTCCCCAGCAGCACCCAGGAACTCATCCTCTCCTCATCAGCACCCAGGAACTCATCCTCTCCCCCAGGAACTCATCCTCTCCCCCAGGAACTCATCCCCTCCCCAGCAGCACCCAGGAACTCATCCTCTCCTCATCAGCACCCAGGAACTCATCCTCTTCCCCAGGAACTCATCCTCTTCCCCAGGAACTCATCCTCTCCCCCAGGAACTCATCCTCTCCCCCAGGAACTCATCCTCTCCCCCAGGAACTCATCTCCTCCCTCGGCGGCAGCAGCCGCAGAAGCGCCGGCTCAGCACAGCGCTGCAGCTCCACGGCTCGAGGATTAGCCACTCATTTGCCATAAATAGAAAACGGGGGGAAATGTGTTTTAGTGGATGAGATATACCCCGAGAGGCCGCTGATGCGCGGGAAGATGAGTGTGTGCTATCGATCCCCGTCCTGGTCCCGCTCCCTGCCTCCCTCCTGGCAGAGGGGACCCTTCCGCCCCGTGCTGACCCCGGGGCCTGACCCTGCTCCGGGAGAGGGGGTTTATCCCCGTGCTGGTGCTCCTTGGGAAGGAGGAGCCCCGGAGCCGGGCTGCCCCCCGGGCTGGTCCACCGGGGCACGTCTCGTCCTTATGGAAGCATTCCCAGGAGGAGCTCTCCCCATCGGTGTCGGTGTTGGGAGCCCCGTCATGGTCAGCAGAGAGAAACTCCTCCGCATGATTCATCCGGCTTAATTTAGCCCTTTGCCTCGGGGTGAGCAGAGGGAAGCCTGAAAAGAACCCGGTTTTCTGTATTGGTGCTGGAAGGAGTCAGGGAAACAAGCCCGGATGGACCATGGATTCCCACCCCTGGTGCAAGGGATGCCACTCAGATTTCCAGTGCCTGGAAGACCCTAATTAAGACCTAACTGTGTGGGGTGGGATGTGATGCGTGTCCAGGCAGAGCAGAGCTGAGATGTGGACTTTCCCTGCCTGTAACTGCTTCCCATCCCCAGCTCCATGCTTGGATCCATATTTTCACCGTGGAGCCAAGAGGATGTTTCCCTCCACACTCTCAGCCTTTCATGCCTGCAGAGAAGAGAGGAGATCCCTGTGGGTGCTCCTTTCTGGCCTCGTGCCTTTGCCGTGCTGGGATGTGCTTTCCTGGCTGGTGGGCTCTGTCCCACACCCACCCATGCTCCACTCCGTGCTTCCCCAAGGAGAGCTCCTGCCCAGCCAGGACGAGTCAGATGGGCAGCCAGCACAGCACTGGGGGTGCCACAGGCCTCAGTGTGGGCATGGGACACCGGGTTTAGGGACAGTAAAGTCCTTGTGTGGCTCTGCAGGGTGGCACCTCTTGTGCCAACATCCAGCTGAGCTTGTTTCCCTGAGCCCTTTCAATAGGAATGCACAAAACCAGGGCTTGTCAAGGCTTTGCTGTTCTGCATGGACGATTTTCCCTTGCCTGGACTGAGCTGGGTGGGTGAAAGGCCTCTGTCTGTCTGTCCTCTGCCCACCATGGTGCTCCTGGCAACAAGACCCAGGGAAGTTCTCCTGGGAATGCCCCCGTGTGTGAGGGATGAAGGGGTGAGTCAAGGGCTCCGTGTTCCTGTCTTTCCCCACCCCAGAGTGATCTTCTTGTATCCTCGAGTCATCCCTGCTCAGAGCAGCATTCCTGGTGCTGAGGAGCAGCCCAGAGGAGCACCCACGGCAGGGTGAGGGTCAGCAGGGCCGTGGGACAGCTCAGGGCTGCATTTCCTGGGCTGCTGACCTTGCTCATCTCTGAGCACACAGCTCAGGCTGCCCTTGGTTCCCAGCACCCCTCTGCCACGGCTCCAGTGTTCCAGCCCTGCACATCTCCCTGGATTTACTCCAATTTTATGCCTGGTGAGGCTCAGGCCTTACGCTGCCAGTTAATGGACCTTGAAATGCCTGGAGGTCCTGGCCCTGCTTCCCTGGCTTCACCGAGGGTGGAGTTCTGCTGCAGGGGAACAATGGTGGGAGTGCAGGTGCCCAAATCCCGTGGGAGTGGGGATGCTCATTCCTTTGGTGTCGCTGTTTGCCACGCTGAAATGACCACATGGAAATTTGAGAGAAAGATGAGCAGGGGCAGAAAGCCCTGATTTGTTTATTTCATCCTATTATATACTTTTAGAAATGTGACCATGGATTGGAGGGTGGAATTCCCACCTCTCAACCACATTGGTCAAAAGGACTGTCAACCAACACTCCTCTCCTCTCTCCTCTCCTCTCCTCCTCTCCTCTCCTCTCCTCTCCTCTCCTCTCCTCTCCTCTCCTCTCCTCTCCTCTCCTCTCCTCTCCTCTCCTCTCCTCTCCTCTCCTCTCCTCTCCTCTCCTCTCCTCTCCTCTCCTCTCCTCTCCTCTCCTCTCCTCTCCTCTCCTCTCCTCTCCTCTCCTCTCCTCTCCTCTCCTCTCCTCTCCTCTCCTCTCCTCTCCTCTCCTCATCCTCTCCTCTCCTCTCCTCTCCTCTCCTCTCCTCTCCTCTCCTCTCCTCTCCTCTCCTCTCCTCTCCTCTCCTCTCCTCTCCTCTCCTCTCCTCTCCTCTCCTCTCCTCTCCTCTCCTCTCCTCTCCTCCAGAAGAATGCAAAAACAATGTCAGTATTTACAAAAACAATCTCTTGTTTACATGAGCAGAGCATGAGAAGTGAGAACTTCTACTTTAATATGAACGCTCAGAAAACCAGGAAATCTCATGGTGACACTTTGGGTCCCCTGGGGGTGGGGATGCTCATCCCTCTGGGTCCCCTGGCAGAGCCCAGGCTCTCCCTGGAGGTGGATGTCGTGCACACATTTCCAGCAGATTCCTAAGCAGGAGCCTCAGGATGTCCTTTCCCAGGGTATCCCATTCCTTGCTCTCACAATACTGGCTCAAGCCCATGCCCATGGGATTTGCCTTCCCAAGCCAAGGTGTGTCCTCTCCACCAGACCTGTCTACAAGAAGATTTCTGCATCCAGCAGAGGAGGGAAAGACTTTTCGAGGGATCTGATGAGATATCTGCAGGGGAATCAGGCTGGATCCAAGAGGAGTGAGGAGTGTCCTTCTCAGCGTGTCCTGGTGATGTTCCCACCCTGGAGCAAAGCCATTCATTTCTAGTGACTTTCTGCTGAGGTCTTAAAAGCATTGGGAGGGATGGGCAGAATTTCAGTGGCCTTGGGAGAGACAAGAAGTCTCACATGCTTCTTCTTGCTATTGATCCAGCCCTCCAGATGAGACTTTCCTTCAAGACTATTGCCCTGGCTGTCCATTTTTCCTCCCAAAGCCTCCTGCAGGGCTGTGGCTCCAGCGGTTCTGCTCACGCTCCCATCTGCTGTTTCCATCAATAAAGGATGAGGGGATTGATCAATCACTTCCCTCCAGCTCCCGCCCTCTCGGCCCTGACCATTTGTTGGCTTAAATGGAAACTTCTCCAAGTTCTCCTAGGTGATACCAGAGTACAATTCCCCCTGGGGATGCAGTGGGAATGGTTAAGAATCAGGAAAATCTCTCCTTCCCCTTTGCTCTTGCTTTGGATTTGTCACGGGCTGGTTTTACCTTTGTTCCCTCACGTACCTGTGGGACCCCATTCGTTCTTGGGGTGGGATGAAGAGGGGGCAGTGAGATGGAGGTGCTCACCCTGGGGTCCCCCCTGCTGGGACTTGGCCAGGGTTTGGGGGTACACTAAGACAGGAAAGGATGTTCTGCCTCTTTTCTTCCCCCTGGAAGGTCTTGGGCAAATTCCTTTTGCACAATCCTCCAAAAACAAACAAACAAACCAAAGGACTCGGTGTCCTGGGAGGCTTTGAAAACCCCACCCCTGCAGGGCGTCACTGCCTGGGGGTGGGGAGGAGCCTTTTGAAACACAAGCCAGCTCTCACAGGTTAATAAAGAAAGTGTACCTTGATGGAAAAGTGCATAACTCTTGTTAAAACTAAAAACAATTAGGAAAAAACCCCAGATACAACAATTAAGATTATTTCAGATGACAAGTGTAATTATTGACTATTAATGATAACACATATGAAGTTGAATGATTAACAGTTACATCCAGCCCCGGCTTGCTGGGGAGGGGAGGACAGGGCCAGGCCACCAGCCCCAGGCTCTGTCCGCTGTCCCCCCACGTCAGCCTTGTGCCTCTCACCGTGGTTCCTGCCCTGCATCTTCCTATTTAGAGGAAATCCATAAACCACTCAGTACAGAGCGAACCCTCCGAGGCCTTCTACGGACAATTGATCAGCCGAGGCTTTCAGCTCTGTCATTTCTTCCTTTGCTCCTTTTTTCTGTCTTTCTCTGTTTTTCTGAGGCCGCCCAGGCCCCCCTCAGGCTCCATCCTGCCCCACCTTTTGTGCAGTGGTTCAGAGGCCCCCAGCTCGTGTCCCTGTGCCCAGCAGGCTCAGCCCATCTGTGGGCCTGATATTTTTGTGCCTTAGGGATCTGAGCCTGCTGGTAGCTGCTAACTCCTTTCCCAAGGGAAAAGTTTCTTAGGAAAGTTTCTTCCCAAAACAATCTTGGTAAAACACCTATCCTTGCCCAAAACAATCTTTCCACAGGTGGTGTTTGCCTTTCTGGTTCTCAGAGAAAAACATTTTGGCTGTTTCTCTAGTTTGACCAATGGCATTGGGGAGGTGTCAGTCCTGTTCACCAATCATGTTAAGTTGGTATCAGAACACCTCATAAAATTAGACATTAAAGGTTTTTTAGGCCTTTTGCCTCCTGATATATTTGGGGTGTTTTGTTCGTGTCCTGTAGTGACACCCAGTCCTGGGATATTGGGGGCAGCTGGAGCCTGCCCAGCAGCCAAGGTCCCACAGAGCTCTGCAGCCCTTGATGCCATCTCCGGGCCCCAAGGGGTGAGGTGCCCCCATGGGGTGCCCCAATCCTCACAGGCTGCTCAAATCCCTCAAACCCCTCCAGTGCACCAACCTTTCCTCCCTCTTTGCCTCCAGAGGTGGGAGAACAACCAAGAGCTGGGACCCCACTCCCAGCTGCCCAGCACTTAGTGCTCAGTCCATCTGCACTCTCCTCCTCCTTGGAGGGCTCCAAAATCTCTGTGGGTGAGTGAAATAAAACAAGAGGACAAAGCCCACCGTGCCCCAAAGGTTGGAGATGTTGCCACCAACCTCAGAGGGAGGACAAAGCCCTGGACCTGCACCTACCCCCAGGAAAGCTCCACATCTGGCTGGGACCTGCCACAGCTGCTTCAGCCGCAGGGGCTGGTGCAGAGATTGGTGCCATCCCTGAGCAGGGAATTGGGAAAATGTTTATTTTTCTTCACAGGAAAAATGATGACTCATTGACTCACAGCCTTTTGTTGCTGTTGCTGTTGTGGGAAACATATTGTTTTGATTAATATCTTGGCTTGGGAATGGAGATGAGGAAAAAAGATTAGAAGTTATCAAAGCATCCCATTGGGAAAACAAAATCTCTTTTGTTTCAGATGTTGAGTTAGTTGAGAAAAGGCTTTTTAAAGGTTAAACTGAGTGAAAAGCTTGGCTTAAGAGCAACAGTCATTCAAATACTCAAACTGCAAATTGTTTTGGTGTCCCAAAGTCTTCATTTACTCTGATTGCAGCAGGGGAAGCCAAAGAAGCCCCAGAGGTGACAAAGCCGTTTCATGGAATCCCAGAATGGTTTGGGTTGGAAGGGACCTTAAAACTCATCTCATTCCACCCCTGCCATGGCAGGGACACCTTCCACTGTCCCAGGTGTTCCAAGCCCTGTCCAGCCTGGCCTGGGGCACTGCCAGGGATCCAGGGGCAGCCACAGCTGCTCTGGGCACCTGTGCCAGGGCCTGTCCACCCTCACAGGGAAGGATTCCTTCCTACTGTCCCATCTAAACCTACTCTCTTTCAGCTAAAAAATCATCCCCCCCTTGTTTCCAGTCCAGAAGTTGTCTTTTAAAAAGGATTATAGGGTCGAGGTACTTTGGATCCTGTTTTTATCCAAGGATGGCCCCAAAGCCTCTGCAGTGATGATCTGTAGCTCTCAGGGGGCAGAGCCAGGATTTCCTGGTGCTGCCTGCTCTCTCCTCCTCTGGTGACAACTCAAGGACTGGGACACCCCACCAGGCTGTGGAGCAAGAGCACAGCCCCTCCTGGATTATTTTTGACCTTTCCCTGGAGGATGATGAAGGAATTTGCAGCCAGAGTCTCCTGGCGAGGAGGACCACGAGCACCATGAACACATTTTCACGTGCTGGTGCAGGGAGACACGGAAGAGTGAAGAGCACTTGGCACATTTAAAACTGTTCTTGCAAAGCTGGAAAAAACCCCAGTCCTGGTGAAACCCACTGAAACCCCCAGGAGGAAAACGCCCAGAGCTCCAGCAGCAGAGGGGCCTCACAGCAGAGCCCTGGGGAGAGGTGGAGGTGGGGGACAAGGTGGCTGTGGCACACATCAGCCTGGGACCAGGAGCCCCCACCTCTGCAGCCACGGTGGCAATAATTGCTCCAGCAGTTTTTCGGGAAGGGTTGGGAGGCACCAAAGTGATGCTGAAGCAGAAGGTGCATCCTCACAGCAGCTGCCCAAGACTGTGCTGTTCTCCTGCACATGGTGAACAAAACCAGCACAAAGCCACTGCTGGGATGGGGATTGTCCCTGGAGGGGATCCTGGTTCCTGCAATGAGCTCCCACATGTCCCCTGTCCTTTGGGACTGGGTAAATAACTCCTGTCCAGGCTGGATGCCACGCTGGGAGCTGGGAGAGAGCCCAGGATCACATTTTAATGTCAGACGTTGTTTTCTTGTTTTCCAGGTGGAGAGAAGAGCACAGGGAGCTGCAGACCAGAGGAGAGAGAATTTGCTGATCTTTTTTTTGGCAATCATAAATTCGAGTGAAATTCCACTGAGGTTTTGAGCCAGGGGAAGCCAGTGGAGGAGAGTTGAACCATGTCCTTTGGATACTCCTGTATCCTACATTGGAAAATGTTGGAAAATGTTCTTTTGTGAACGGCCTTTTTTTTTTTTTTTTTTTTTTTTTTAATTTTGGAAGGGCAGAAAGGCTTGGAGATTTGCTCCTTCTGGAGATACAAATCAGTTTTCCCCGTGGAGCTCTCTTGTCCCTTCCCCAGTGCACACAGAGCCTAAAAAGTATCCCCAAGGCATCTGCCACCCTCCCAGTGCTCCATCCCCAGCTCACCCCCCTGCACAGCGCTGCTCCCCAAGCCAGAGGCTCTGCTCGGGTTCATCCTCCCCAAGTTCAGCTTGAGACATCTTGGAGCTATTTAAATATTTACAGCAGACGGTGGTAAAAAAGATTGAACCATGAATTATTCACGGCTTCGCTTTTATCTTGGCAGGGGCTGTTGTGTTCAGCAGGGAGGATTCCTCTGCCAAGGCTGGGCCGAGCTCGGGGGTGTGGGGAGGGTCTGGGGTGGGCGAGGGGAACCCGGCTGGGCACAGGCAGGGCACGGGAGATGAGCCCGGCAGGGTGAGATGAGCCCGGCAGGGTGAGGTGAGCCCGGCACCGATGCCCGAGGGGTTTTTCCCTCCTGCCGTGCCTCAGTGTCCCGGAGATGGTGCCCGGAGGACGCGCCGGGGCCCCGCTGAGGTTCAGAGGTGTCAGAGCTGTCCGGCGGTGGCACCGACAAAAATCCTGCTCCAGGCTCGTCCCTCAGCCACCAAACACGGAGGTGACTTCCAAAGGGTTCATATCCCACCGAGCTGCCGTGGCTTTGGGCATCCCTGGCACCAGGTGGGCTCGGAACTCACCTGTGCCCTGGAAGGGCAGGGGATTTCTGCTGTCCTGGGGAATGTGCTGCGAACCTCTCCGTGCTCCTGCTCACTCCCCAGCAACTTTCCCCAGGGAAGCTGGCACAAAGCGTCACACAACACCCTGCAGGACACTTTTTCTGGGTCCCCAAGGGCTTCAATTCCACCCCTGAGGCAGAAATAAGCGTTCCAAATCTCGGCTGCAGAAGGGGGCTGAGAAATCCCCCGTGCCTTTCTGTGCCTGGCAGCCTCTCCCCCTCAGGGCTGACTCCCACCAGCCCGCAGATGGGTTCTGACACCACTTGGGATCTCGAGAGGAGCAGGTGACACAAAACGGAGTTTGGGGAGGGGAGGAGTGGCGGTGAAACCCATTGGAAAAGAAAACCAATTGGAAAAGGAAACCTGCAATCCTGCGTCTCCTCTCCCTGGGATCGGGGTTTGCTCTCAACCTGCTGGCGTCTCGTTTGCATCCAAATAAACCCGACACCAGACCAGTCCCACCGGTGCGGCAGGAGCCAGGAACTGCACGTTCGGGAGGGTCCCGCATCCCAGGAATTCCCTGTTCGGGATTCCCGGCTGCAGCACTGCGGGGCTGTGGAGCCCGCAGAACATCCCCGTGCCCCTCCCCCGCTGCGGGAGCATCCTCTCCTCTCCTCTCCTCTCCTCTCCTCTCCTCTCCTCTCCTCTCCTCTCCTCTCCTCTCCTCTCCTCTCCTCTCCTCTCCTCTCCTCTCCTCTCCTCTCCTCTCCTCTCCTCTCCTCTCCTCTCCTCTCCTCTCCTCTCCTCTCCTCTCCTCTCCTCTCCTCTCCTCTCCTCTCCTCTCCTCTCCTCTCCTCTCCTCTCCTCTCCTCTCCTCTCCTCTCCTCTCCTCTCCTCTCCTCTCCTCTCCTCTCCTCTCCTCTCCTCTCCTCTCCTCTCCTCTCCTCTCCTCTCCTCTCCTCTCCTCTCCTCTCCTCTCCTCTCCTCTCCTCTCCTCTCCTCTCCTCTCCTCTCCTCTCCTCTCCTCTCCTCTCCTCTCCTCTCCTCTCCTCTCGTTGTTTTTCGTTCCCTGCCGGGAGTTCTTGGATTCTCAGCTCCTTCTCCTCCTTCTCCTCCGCCAGCCCCGGCGAGAACCAAACTGAAATGGGCTTTTGGAGCTCCTGGGTGCCCGCGGGGGCTGCGAACCCCTCCCAGAGCAGCCCGAGGAGGGGTGGGCGGGCAGCAGGAGCTCGGGATGGGCTCGGAGCGGCAGCAGCCGCTCTCTGCCCGTGCCGGGCTCCGGAGCCGCTTTCCCCGTTATTCATCGCAAAATCTCCCCTCCGAGCCATCCCCGCCTGCCCTGGGAGCCAGCGCCGCTCACTGGGACACCCCCGGGAGATCGGAGCCCTTGACTCCACTCCCGCCTGCCCCGAGAGAAGGAGCTCCCCGTGCCTCAGTTTCCCTGTGCCCGAAGCAGACACCTTCCAAAGCTCTGCGGGATTGCGTTTGGAACTGATGGCGACACAGGATGTTTTAGCTTTTCCTGAGAGGGAGTTTCCTTGCGTGTGTCCTCCCCAGAGGAAATTCAAGGCTAGAGGAGGGAACATTTGGGTGCCTGCATCCCAAATTCAGGGGATTCTTAGGGGGCAGCCGCATTTCCGTGCATGGTGAGCACCATCAGCCTGAAAACGAAGCACTCCCTGGATTTTCGCGGATGGGAAAAGCTGCATTTCCCCGTTTGTGGGCACATACCGCCTCCGGGGCTTCCCTAAGAGGCCATTCAGCTCGAATAACAATAACAAAAGAGTGGAATGACTCTGCGGGGTTAATCCCACGGAGATCCCAGCGAGGGCTGCATCGTGCCGTGGGGTGGGAGAGGGGGATCGTTCCCGCTTAGCAGATGGAGAAATGAGGGGTCAGGAGCTCGCTGGAAGAGGAGAGAAATTCCAAAGGTTGCTCTGAGGGTTTGCCCAGCCTCTCGATGAAAGCCTGGCTGTCCCTTCCCTGGGAAAGACCTGTAATTATTTCCTTGCTCCCAGAGGAGAATTAGTCATTGCTGGCTCCAAAACAAAATTTAAAATTTCTTATTTTGACTTTTCATTCCAGCGAGGATGGGGAGAACCCAAGACAGGGTTCTGGGAACTGGGTGCAAACCAGAGGCAGCTCTGGTTTGATGTGGGATTTCAAGGGATCTCCACCTGTGGCCCCCACAAGTCAACCTCTGACTTCCCAAATTTCAGCCATTTGTCCCAGCTGATATTTACTGGAGCAATAACTTAAATATTTTGCTTAAAAGTCTTTTTCAAGAAGCCCCCTGGAGCTGGAGGGATGGTGGTAGGTTGCAGGGTTGAAAAGGTTACAGACCGACATTGGGATGGGGTTGAAAAGCAGGAAAATGAGGAAAAATGAGTGTTTCTGCCTAATCCCAGCAGGATTATTTCTCAGGGAGCTCTTTCCCACTTGGGAATTGCCTCTGGAGGGTCCCCAGGTCCAGCTCTCCAGGGGTGCAGCACATCTTGCTGGTTTATGGGTGCAACCAGAGCCCCCAGCCCCCCAGGAATGACCCTGAAGGTGCCCATGGAGGAGGGGTGGGATGTTCTCTCCAGACCTTTTCCATGGCACATCTTTGGGAACGTGGGCCTTGGGGCCTGTGCTGTGGAGCACTGCATGGTTCTGCAGGAATTTGCTTGGGATTTGTGGGGCAGAGGAAATGGGCCAACCCCCAGAGATGATTCAGCACCTCCATGGATGGTCCAGCACCTCCATGGATGGTCCAGTATCTCCATGGATGATCCAGCATCTCCATGGATGGTCCAAGAACTCCATGGATGGTCCAGCACCTCCATGGATGATCCAGTGTCTCCATGGATGATCCAGTGTCTCCATGGATGATCCAGCATCTCCATGGGTGATCCAGTGTCTCCATGGATGATCCAGCATCTCCATGGGTGATCCAGCATCTCCATGGATGATCCAGCACCTCCATGGATGGTCCAAGAACTCCATGGATGGTCCAGCATTTCCATGGATGATC
Organism: Prinia subflava; assembly: GCF_021018805.1. Taxonomy (NCBI): domain Eukaryota; kingdom Metazoa; phylum Chordata; class Aves; order Passeriformes; family Cisticolidae; genus Prinia; species Prinia subflava. The sequence continues at coordinate 4,973,335 of NC_086269.1, forward strand.
CAGTGTCTCCATGGATGGTCCAGCATCTCCATGGATGATCCAGTGTCTCCGTGGATGATCCAGCATTTCCATGGATGATCCAGTGTCTCCATGGATGGTCCAGCATCTCCATGGATGATCCAGTGTCTCCATGGATGATCCAGTGTCTCCATGGATGATCCAGTGTCTCCATGGACGATCCAGCATCTCCATCATTCCTTTTCACCCTCTGAGTGAAGCCTTTGGGGACGGATTTTCTTTTCTCCTGAAAATACATCTAAATCAACCTCACTGCCTGGAAACTGAGCGCTGTTACCACGTTCCACTGGGAAAAGAAATCCCCACAGCATTCAGGAATGTTTTATGCACTGTACTTTAAATACTGAGAATTATGGCCACAGGACATCAGAAAATGGCACAGGTGGGATGGGTACTGAGCAGAGCCAGGGACGCTCACAGAGCTGTATTAACTGGCACACGAATTTCCTGATTTCACCATTTTGGGAGTGGGGAAGGGGAAGGGAGGATGCTGCAGCCCTGGATCTGGGGTCACACTGCCAGGACCCCCGACTCCAGCCCCATCACCTTTTCCCTCCCATTTCCTATCCAATTCCTAGATTTTCACCCAGTTTTTTACCTGGCCAGCAGGAAAAGCTCCTCGTTGGCATTACCAGGGAATCTGGAGCCTTCCACAGCTCTGGGTTAGTTGGACACCCGAGGAATGAGGCGTTAATCTGGTGAGCAGCTCCACCTGCCTGAGGTTGGGAAAGACCTTTGGCAAAAGGGAAACCAGTTTGGGAGCATCCCTGGGGCTCCCGGTCTTACTGGGACAGCCAGGAACGTGCTGGTCTTGGGGTGGAGCAGGCGAGTGAGGCCAGGCCGAGCTTAGAGGGAGAAGGGGCCGGGTTTAGGTGGTTAAGCAGGAACAAAAGCCGGGATGTGCCTGTCGTGCCTCAGGCAGCGGTGCCGGGGATGTTGTGACAGCTCCCTGGCAGCTCCTGTCTCCTCGTCCTCCCCTGCGGGATCCCGGCAGGGGGAGGGAGGGAGGGAGGGCTGTCAGTGGAGGGATGAGGGGAGGTGGCTCCCGTGGGCTGGTTTGTTTTACACCTCTCAATTTCCCCGTCTCGCTTCGGGGCGGGCACCGTGGGATTGGGGGTGGTGCTGCCTGCGGAGCTGCAGGGAGCAGAGGAGGGTGGGGAAGGGAAGTTTTGGGGACTGCAAGGAGAAACCAGCCCCTCAGGAGCCGCCTGCAGTTAGGGAAAAACGCTTCCATTTTTCTTTCTTTCAAATGCTTATTTTGAGATATTTTACCCCAGGAAGGCTGCGGGGTGGAAAGGCTGGTGAGGGGATGGATCTATCAGTGTCCAGGAGCTCCTGAGGATTTATCCATGTTAAAGTGTCACCTCTCCAGCCACACAAAGAGGCTGAGTGAGTGGGTTTTCCCATTTTTCCCCCAAAGAGGGTAAATTTTACACTCCCAGGAGGTTTGCAGCAGCAAGGGGCAGGTTTTGAACATCGCAGGGGGTTGAAAAAGGAGGGAAGGGCTGGAGTAGGGCGGAGGGGCTCCCTCTGTTAGGAATTTTCCCGTCACTTGTGCCCATCGGAGCGCGGAGCTCGGGGCTGACGGGACGGGATGTGACAGCTCCTCATGAGGACATGCCAAGCTCTGGGAGTCCTCTCGGCTTTTGCATGGCAGGAGTGGCTCTTGGGGAGAGAAAATCACATTTTGGGAGAAGGCTGGAACGCTTTGTCTCTGCTGAGACCCTTCCTGAACTGGATCTTTGCCCTTTGCATCCGGCCTCTGTCACAGGAGAGAACATCAGCGGGCCCCTCTGAGCTCTGGAAAGCAGAAAAGTGAGGGTTTGGAGCACTTGAGTAGTTTGAGGGGGAAATGGGACCTGTCCAGTTCCTGCAGCATCCAAACATTGGTGACAGTCAGCAAGAACCCCTCTGCCCCTGCTCCAGAGGAGTGGGGTGGAGAAAACCCCGCTGTGGGACAATTCTGGATTTCCCTCCTGGGGTGAGTGACTTTTAGATGAACAAATTCAGATTTGAGGTTCTGCATGTGAAAGAGCTGTGAATCAGTCTCATTGCAGCCCCTGAGAGCTGGTGCCAAATCCCCGGGACATTTTGACCCTAGATCCCTAAACGTGGTGAATTTTGGCAGCAGAAGGGTCTCTCCCTGTGTTTCCACCCTTGCCTTCCTCCCCAGAGCAGGAGCAGCAGCAGCACCCTCGTGCATGGGTGGGGCCTGGCAGCTTCCCAGCTCTGCTTTCACTTTAGTCCTTATTTCTTTAACTCCAAGCAAGAAATTACCCCTGAAACCTGTGCCAGCCCCTTTGCCATGGGCAGCTCTCCTCTTTGGGGTTAGGAAAATATGCTGAGGTGCAGGGAACAGCTTGGATACCTGTTCCTGTGCAGTTATATGATATTTATCTGCATATCAACATGAATATAAGTGTCATCTTTAAATTCACTGGGATATGTAGGTGTTTCCATTCCCTTTTGTGTGCAGGAAGAGGAATATTTCTGTCCATGCACGTTATTTATCTCTTCCCTAGAGAACCATGACACAGCTGAAGCAGCTCCTTCCTTACTTTTCCAATCAGCCCAGCAGCCCCTAATTTATCTGAGGTGAAAATTTTTCCCAAAAAGATGAATTCTCCACATCTTCAGGTTCAATCTTTGTTGCAACATCTCCCTGCTGCCTCCCAGCAGCCAGGGCCAGGCCCTGCTGCAGGTGATGTCCCCTCTGCATCCACGGCTGGATGGGTTTTGTCACTGGGAATGGCCTGGAATGTTGGAAAGGGGGATCTGAACAGCAAAGAGGCAACTGGAGCCTTTCAACCCCTTGTGGTGCAGCCCTGAATAAAACACAGGCACCACTGTCCTCTTCTGGTTGGAGCTGTTATATCACAGCCGAGATCTCCCGGAGCCTTTTTTGGGGTAGATTTCCCGAGTTCCATCCCTGCAGAGGGTGGGTGGGCAGGCAGCGCCTCCTCAGCAGCGCTGGGCTGGGGCTGGCTGCGGATCCTGGGGAGCTCGGGGTGTACCCCGGGCTGTCCCCGGGGCTGATGAGCTTAAATCGTTCTTGTGCTGTGCAAACACCCCTGCAGGGAGCTGCTGTATTTCCATCCCCCAGACAGCGGCACTGTTGGATTTGATTCCCAGTCCTAACTATTTCGTGATCTTTTTTTTTGTTCATGGTCCACTAAATCTTCTCCAGGAGGAGCACAAATTCCCCTGCAAGGTGAATTTAAGATTACTGACAGTAACTTTAATTTTCTTGGGCATTTTTTCAGAGTCACCCGTGGCCGACAAGAGCCAGTGAGCACGGAGCAGACAGAAGCTGCTGCTTTGGAGACACCAGCAAACACTTTGGGATGTCAGCAGGCTTCAGCTGCTGCAGGGACCTGATCTGGTGAACCCTGAACAGGCAGAGCTGCTCCCTCGGGCTGCGGATGGGAGGAGGAGCAGAGGGATCAAACCTGCTCTTCCCCTGCCCTGTGGGAGGGGGTGCTTGGCAGCTCAGCCCTCTCGTGCCTCAGTTTCCCCACATATAACCCCATTTTGGGCAGGGTTTTGTGGTGGTGGAGTGATGCCATGCTTGGCCCCGTGGTTCCCCAGAGCAGGAATATCCACTCGGGATGGATGTTGGCTCAGCCTTGAGTCCTGCACCTCACAAGAGGGAATTTTCCCCTCCCATGCTGCTGATTCCAGCAGGGCCCCAGAGCCTCCTCCTCTCCTTCCTCCTGCCCCACCCCAGCACGTGCAGGGAGAAGAAAGGACCCAGCAGAGATTCCAATTTCCCATTTTCTTCCTTGCTCCTTCATCTTTCCCTGACTTTCAGCATCACTAAAGGGAAAGCGTTTAATTTCCAACTTGCTCCAGCATTTTATTTTCCATCTGTGACTTTGCTGCCCTGATTATTTGAAAAGAAACCATTTCCCTCTCCTTTGCTTCAGCCCAGAGCAGCTGGAAGTGTCCAAGGCCAGGCTGGACAGGGCTTGGAGCAGCCTGGGACAGTGCAAGGTGTCTCTGCCATGGCAGGGGATCGGAGATGGGCTTCAAGGTCCCTCCCAACCCCAATTATTTTGTGATTCCACATCCTTTGGCTGATAAAAAATGGACAAGCAACACCCCCTTCCCCTCTCTCCCACGGAGGATAGGGTTATGGGGATTAAATTCGGGCTGGAGCTGGATGCTGCCGTGTCACCCCCGGTGGACACCGGGGGGAGAGGCCGCTCTCCCCGGGGAGGGAGAGGCCGCTCTCCCCGGGGAGGGAGCAGCGCTAGGAGCAGACACGAGCTCTGCTCGGCAGCGCCGGGAGTTTCCTATTACTGATACAGAATAGCCCGATTTTGGTGACCAGGAGCTGCCGTGACGCGGGCTGGGGTCATCCAAACCCGCCGAGGAGGTGACGGGCACGGAAAAGGAGCCTGGCCCCGCGGCGAGGCGGGCACCGAGCCCCGGGAGCCGGAGCGCGGCGGGGTCAGCGCGGGGCGCGGGTGTCGGTGGCGGTGCTCAGACACTGTGAGGAGGGGGTGGCGATCGGATTGCCCAGCCCCACCCAGGCACGGGGGATAGCGTAGCCCGGCCCGTGAAATCAGAGCGGGCAGAGAAAGCGATGATGGGAGGTTAGAGAAGGGGGAGTGCTGGGGAAAGGGGCTCTCGGGGTTGCTTTTCCCTGAGATTCTCCTCGGGGTTGCTGTTCCTTGAGGTGTGTGGGGTTTTCGAGCTTTTCTTGCCCAAAAGGTCCCGCGCCAGGGCCAGAGAAGACAAACAGAGTCTGCCAGTCTGTGTTTCCAAGGCTGTTCATTCTTTCATTATCTCTCAGTTCTTTCCCAGCTCTGCAGGGCGTCCCCAGCAGAGCAGGACACGCGGGGGGACTGGGCGGGTCAGAGGGTCCCGGGTTTTATGTACAATCCCCTGATCCAAACACCATCCAAAATGTACTTTTTATTTACAAAATCTTACCAACACTTACTACCTATGTTAACATGTCATTTCTACTCTAAACCAATCCTTGTGATCCAACTCAGCAGAAAATGGGGATGAGAACAAGAACAAGGAGGACAGGTGTCACCATGAGATTTTACCAGTTGCTGAGCGTTCATTAGAAGCGTTAAAGCGTTAAAGTAGAAGGTTTGCACCTTCTCACGCTCCTTTCATGTAAACACCAGCTGTATTCTATAAACATTGCCATTGTTTTCACGTTCCTTGCTGGGGCAAACAAGACTGTGTGACAGTCCCCTTGACCAGTGTGCTGAGAGGTGGGAACGCCACTCTCCAATCCATGGTCACCTTGCTAGAAGTATAAAATAGGAAGTAATAAACAAAGCACGGGGATTTCTCCCTGCTGCTGTCTAATCTCCCCAAACTCCGGGCTCTGTGTGTCTTTTCTGGCGAGGCTCACAGCGACAGACAGGAACACTCCCCAATTCCTCCATCTTGCCTCTTCAAACCCATATACTAAAAATCCTAGATTCTACACTCGCACTCTGTCATAAACTAGCTACTGCTTATTTCGAATTCTCTTGGCTTGTGATTCTTCAAACAATGTGGGCATTCACTCCCATGACCAGGGATCAGAAGCAGTGTCCTGCTGGGCTCTGTGTGAGGCTGGCTGAGCCCCTTGTACAGACCCCAGACCCTCCTGTCCAGGTCTCAGACCACAGGGATGTCCTGGACTTGGACAAGGCGCCTCAGGGACCATTGTCCTGGTTAAGGAGCTGCGCCAGGGGCTGGGATGCTGCTCCTGGCTCTGCCCTAAACGCCTTCACCTCCTCGGTGCTTTGGGGACGTGGCTGTGTCCCAGAGCTGTCAGAAATCCCCGACTGCGAGCAGGAGTGGAGAGTTCCCCTGTGCGAGCGTCCCGCGCTGCTGCTGCTGCCGCAGCCAGCCCTGCGGCCCGGGGGTGGCGGGACCCGAGAGATTTAACAAAACAAAAGATTTAACAAAAACTCTCGCACGGCCTTGGGCTTCCTCTGGCACGCTGGGTGTGGGCTCCCGGCAGGGATTGGGAGCTCAGGAGGGAGCATCTGCCGGGAAGGAGCGCGCTGGCTCAGCGTCAGGCGGGCACCGGAGCGCAGCCCGCGGAGCAGGAGGGAAGCGGGGCTGCTGTCCCTGCTGAAATAGGAGCGGGTGGCATGAAATTTTCCTCCTGCAGCCCCCTGGAGTTCCTAGGCTAGCTCAGATCCTAGAGGGCTTTGGAGGGATATTTCAGGGACAAGGCAAAAGATTCTAAAAGAGGCTCTAACCCCCAGATGTAGTCCAAGATGTTTATTCTCAAAGGTTTCCAGGGGGGAAAGAGAACAAATGAGGAAGAACAGGGCCTTATCTAGATTCCTGCTAAGGAAGAGATAGTTGGACCTCAGACAACAGGGTCAGAAAAGGGAGGAAGGGTTAAACTGCATGGTTACAGACTCCAGGGGTCTCTGGGCGGGGGAAAACCCATTCCCCAGAGAAATACAACATGGGCAGTCCCAGCCCGCCAGCAGCCCCAGCAGCTGCTGCCTTATCCTGGCTGGAAACGCTCCGACAGGGCAGGGCCGTGCCCTCCCGGGGCTGTGCAGTCACACCGGGACCGGGGAGATCCCCAAACCTCCTTTAACCAAGTTCATCCTGCCTTTCCCTCCTCCTGCTCTGGGCTTTGGAGGTGTTGGGAACACCAAGCCCCAACACACAGAGAAGCCCCCCTTTTCTCCAGCTCCGTGCCCTCTCCCAGCTTTTCCCGTCCCTCTGGGGCTGCCAGGGAGCCTCTGGAGCGTGGCCGGTGTGGAGCTGCTGGCGCTTGGCCACCCTCGCCGCGGGCACCTCGGGCTGCTCCCGCCGGGCCGGGCAGATGGCAGGCAGGGCACGGCACGTCCTGCAGAAAGCCACACTGGGGAGCTTTTGTTGTGCTGCCCGGAGCTTCTCTTTCAGGTTTCCAGGGCATCTAGAAGTGGGAGAAGCCCTGCTGGGATGGGGGAAGTGTCCAAACCTTCCCCAGAGAGGGCTCAGGGTGCTGCCCTGTCCTGCTCTGGCATCACCATGGGACAGGCTGGACTCAGCTTTGAAGCTTTTGGTGATGGGCAAACACACTAAAAATCCTGCCAAGCACAAAATGAGGGGAAGAAAGAACCAAGTGGGACAGAAAGCAGAGAGCAGGGGGGTGATGGGGATGTCGGGGTGAAGTGAGGAGGAAGAAACCCAATCCAGCTGAGTGGGTGCATAATTTATTCCCTCATTAGCTATTAATAAGCCGGCCCTTTGTATCAAGTCTCCTGACGTCCTTGTAACAACTTCAGGCCTTTCTGTGGAGCATCACCCTCCGGGGCTGTTCCTGTGCCACTTTGCCATGCAAACATGATTCTTGATGTGTCCTGGGCCTTCGTTACCAGCGTTCAGCAGGACGAGTAATTAATGAGATTCCCATGGCTGCGGTGTAATGGGAGCCCCGGGGAAACACCCAGGGCAGTACCACTCCCAGGCTGCTGCCCTTGCACAGCCCTGGCCGGTGCTTGAAGGATGAGCTTGGATTTTGGGGCTTCCTCCTGAGCTGGGTTCAAGCCGAGTGGCCAAGCCACAGATCTTCCCTCCCCCATGATTTCTGTGGGATTGGATGTGGTGCTGAACACCAAAGTGTTGGTCAGCTCAGTGTGGCAAGGAGAGGTGAGGGAGACCCATCCCTGCTGCTCTGCAAACTCAGGGCCACACTGCAGCCTCCAGCCTGTGCCTTCCTCCCGTCCTCTTCCCCCAGAAGAAGAGGGGTTTGACACATCCCATGTATTTTGGGATAAAGCTGACCAAGACACCACAGCATAGACTTGGAAGGAGCCACCAGAGCAGCCAAAATCCCCTACAGCTCCTTGGTGCTCAGGGAATGAGGTGGGTCTTGGCTGATGGGAAGATCCCTTCTGCATCCTTGGGATTTTGTCACCTCTTCCTCTGCACTACCTGGGGCTCAGAGCTGAATATGGGGCCCTTTTCCTGTTCCCCATGCTGTGGGGTGCTCCAAACTGAATATGAGCCCCTTTTCCCGTTCCTCACAGTGTGGGGTGTCCAGAGCTGAATGTGGGACCCTTTTCTTGTTCCCCACAGTGTGGGGTGCTCCAAGATGAATGTGAGACCCCTTCTCCTATTCCTCACAGTGTGGAGAGCTCAGAGGTGAATGTGAGACCCCTCTTCCTGTTCCCCACAGTGTGGAGGGCTCAGTGTCTTCTGGAAATCTCCTGAAAAGCTCCCAGGGCCTCCTTGAGACACAGGCAGTCTCAAGTCAACCAGCCCCCAAAATTTTGGCCTCATGGCCCTAAAACATTGCACAGGGAAGAGGCTGAGGCCAGGACCTGATCCCAAATCCATGCAGCCCCCGTTGAGGCAGGTGGGACCCAGGGCCTGGATTGCAGCCCGCACCTGGGCAGGTAAGAGCTGCTGGACACTTGGGGGCCGCTTGGTCTTGAAATGTAAGTGTTGCTGCTTAAATCAGGCAAGACCTCAGTGCCAAGGGAGGAAAGACCTCAGTGCCGAGGGGACTCCCTCCCTCCATGGAATAAATCTGTTCCCAGCTGCTGAAGGGGTCACTGGGGGGTTCAGCCTGGGGCTCTGGGAGGTGCAGCCCCTCCCTCGGGGGTGGCTGCTGGAGGGCTGGGGGTGTTTTGGGGTGCTTTGGGGTGCTTTGGGGTGCTTTGGGGTGCTTTGGGGTGCTTTGGGGTGCAGTGGTTCCCCCGTGTGTGACGCTGCACCGCAGCCCCATTCGCAGCCCCGCGCCTCTTCCCGCGTTTCCTTTAAATCCAAGGGTGGCCAGCCCAGGTAGGGTTTCAGCGGGGTGTAGGATTTCCGAATCTGAGTCTTTCCTGAGCCAAACTCTAATCCTTACCTGCGTGTCAGAGACGTGCAGGGACCTGCCATGTCCAGAACCCCCGGGATCTTCGTCTTGCTGGAGGAAGGGCTGTGACTGGGCTGCCTGGCCGGGCTGCAGGTGAGTGATGCTTTTCTTGTGCTCTCTGTGCTTGTGGACACCACTGATGAGATAATGGAAACAGAGCCCAGCACCCAGCTGCGAAGGTTCCCGCTTATATTAAGCCCCTAATTTTACTTTATTGTCAGTAGGATGTGGAAGAATCACCTGGTTGAAAGGTTTCCATTTTATCTCCAGCTAAATTGGTGCTGGATTTGTGGTTTTAGACCAGCTTGTGCTGATACAGGAGTTTTGGCTGCTCTTGGGTCTGTGCCCGACCCCAGACAGAGACACTCTGTGCTCTGAGCATTTGCAGCCTCTCTTTCTCTTCCAAGACTTAAATAAAGTGGTTACTTTTGGCTGTGATCTTTTTTAATGGGTTTGAACGTTTCACAAGGCTTCCATTAGAAAATCCTCCTCTGCTGCAATCTGCTTTATGGGAGTGTGTGCAAGGCAAGGAACGGTGAAGACAGCGAAACACTCCGAGGAAATATTGGTTGCCTTCAGCCTGCTCCAATTAAACTGTGAGGACCTGGAGTGAAATAATTCATCAGGATTTCTGACAGGCTGAAATCCATGGCTGCCAAGGAATCACCTACATTCCGAAGCAGTGTTGGGAGCATCCTTTTCTTTGGGATGAATTAAATTGGGAGGGGATGAGGTGCAGGACAGATGACATCAGGTTTGGGCTGCAGTAATAATAATAATAATAATAATAATAATAATAATAATAATAATAATAATAATAATAATAATAATAATAATAGTTAATGGGATGTCTCTTTTTAGCTTGGCTTGGGAATGAGGGACACTTCAGGTGATCCCAAGGAGGGAATGTGGGAATCCCCAGTGCTCACCCCAGTGAGACAGAGCAGGGTTAATGAGAATATTGGGTCACAACTGCTGCTGGTTTCATGGATTTGGCATGGGTTGTACTCAGTGGGGAGGAATAACATGATTTTCTGAGAGTCTGGTTTAGGATGTCTTCCCTGGCCCTGCGGGTCAGTCCTGGTGCTGGCTCAGTGCTCACTGCTTGCTCTACCAGCGCTTCCATCCTCCAAATACCAGTGGAAAAGTCCATGGCAAACCAGTCACTGGTAAGGGATGGGTGGCAGAGCTCAGAGGGATCGGAGGCTTTCCTTAGCCAGTGCTGGGTTCAGGTCCAGCCAAGCACCACCCCAGAAGTGCTCGGTGAGAACTGATTTGTATTCGATATGTGAGGAGATTCACAGTCTCAGCAGGAGACAGTCTCCAGAGACTGTAGAAATTCAACTCAAACAAAGCCTCAACCAAATAAAGCCGGATTTTTAATGGGCGAAGAAAATGATTGTCTTGCTGATTCCCAGAGAGATGGGATTGAGGTTCCTGGGCTGAGCCCTTCTGACCCCAAAATGGCTTCAAACTGTGCCTTTTATAGCCAAGGCTCTGTGCTGTGCCCTGTGACTGATGCCTATTGCATCCCAAGATGGAATTCAACTCCTGGAGTGCAGCTGGGAAAACGCCTGGCCTGGCTGAGGGGTGGGGACCAGGACAGCGCCTCCGTGAACCCCAGGGCTGCATCTCTCTGGAAAGGTCGTGGGAAGGAGACTGGGAAATTGCTCCGAGACAAAATCAGCTCCAGCTTCCTGAGAGGAGCCTGGGGCTGCCAGGGGAGGAGGGACCCACGGGGCTGCTTTTTGCTTTTCTTTGAGATCCTTTTTCCACTGTTTGTGAGGGATTTTCCAGATCTGACTTTCCGGGATTCCTTTTATTTCCTTGGGTTTTCTCTGGAGCAGCACCTTCGGAAGACCCCAGCTTTGCACACCCCACTGCCTCTGGAAGGGCTCAGTGCAGGCTGATCTCAATCTTTTCCTATCCCAGTTCAGCAGCACAGCATGGAAACCTGCCCCAATTACACAGGCTGGAATAAAGCTTGAGGGAAAACTCCGCATCCCAAGATGCTGGCAGGAGGATTCAGGATGCAGATGACTTTTGGAGGTCAGTCAGGAAATGCCCTGGCTGCTGCTCCCCCATTCCTGTGTGTCCAGTCCCTTTCCAGGGTGATGCTTTTGCCTTTGCTTGGGAAGTTTTGGGGAAGGGAAGGAAGGCAGAGCTCACTGACGGGGCTGGGGGAGCACATGGAAAGGGAAATACTTGTGGTTTCACTAAATCCTGCTGGAAAAACAGGCTGAGGGTTGGAACAGCAGCTGGGCAGCCTCTGGGGTGGTGGGTGATGCTCACAGTCCCGGTGGATCATTGGAATAACGAGGGGTTGTGGCCACAGCCAGAGCTCTGCCCAGAACTTGCTGGGAGCTGCTCCGGGCTCAGAGCAAGGCACAGCCAGGACCCAGAGCTGCCCATGGGGGTGTGACACCCCCACAGGGTCCCATGGACGAGCAGCCCCCCCTGGCCATGGAAAAACAGGATGGGAAAAGCCCCGGGGAGGCAGCTCCAACTCCCGGAGCATCAGCAGTTTGGGAGCTCTTGTGGTGGCAGTCACAGGCTCCCGGGAGCAGAGGATTTTCCTGTGTACCAGAGAAAAAGCAGGCCCAGGTGAAGAAGTGCCTGGACAAAGGGCCGGAGGAGCCCTGGGTGCCTCCCCCTGGCTGGTGCTGGGTGTGTGTCCGTGCTGGCACTGGGAGCACTGGAGGCTCCTGTTTTCCCAGCTTTTCTCTCCATGGATGCGAAAGAGCCAGGTCCCTGTGAGCCCTGTCCTGGCTGCCTGTGGCAGAGCATCCCAGAGAGCAGCCCTGCTCGGAGGGGACACAGGGTCACACCCTGGCACCACCTCCTCTTCCTCTGCTCCTTCCTCACCCCGGCTCTGAAAGCAAAGGCCTCAGACACTTCTGAAGACATGAAAGAGGTGCTCCGGAGCCCTGGATGCCGCTGCTTCTGCCAGGCAGGACAAGCGAGGGAGCAAAAACCCATTTCAGGCACAAGGAGAATGAGGGCAAGGAGTCCCACCGGGCTCACGTGGGTACCGGCATCGCCTTTCCGCAGGAGAGGCTGGAGCAGCCCCGCGCTGCCCGCCAGAGGCGGAGGGGCAGCTCCGCCGGGCAGCCCCGGCCGGCGCAGCCCGGGAGGCGATGGGAGCACGGGCACCGCGCACCCCGCACGCCGGAGGAGGATGAGGACCATGCCAAAGCCGGGTTTGTTGCTCCCCTCTCGGGCTCAGCCGCCGTAGTGGCCGGGGGAAGTTTGGGAGAAGAGGAGAGGAGAGTTTGGTGGGTGGGTTTGGGGCAGCCGGGTGCTGGTTTTCTTTCCTATTTTTTTTTTTTTAATTTTTTTTGGTGGGTTTTTTTGGGTGTTGGTGACCGGAGGAAGTTTAGCTTGCCCTTGGAGAAGCAGGGAGGGTGAAGTTCCTGAGCACTGGGTGAGCGCTGCGAGGAACCTCGGATTAGCCAGGAGTCAGAGGCTCTCACTGCCGTCATCCCAATCACTTTAAATCTTAATTACTTATTGAGGGTCCAGATTCCCAAGTCCTCTCCTGGGTGCCGTGGGGCAGTGGGGTCTGGGCTGGGGGCTGCCCTGACCTCTGCAGTGCCCCTGGCTCAGCACGTGAAGCCACAACCCTGGAGAGGCACCGGGACCCCAAAGCTGCCACCGGCCGCCTCCAGTGCTGCTGTTGCAGAAATCGGGATCAATGCAGGATCTGCCTGACCCCATTAGCGGCTTCCTATTGCTTTCCATTTATACCTGCTCTCCATTTTTGGCTCCGGCCGCCGGCCTCCTCCGGGGTTTGCTGCCAGTGCAGGTTCTGAGGGGAGACAAAGTCATTTGTTCATCCCTGGAGCGGACTGAAGTTACAGCAGGGAGCTCTGCATGCTGGCGGGGGGCGGGGGGCGGCTCTGCCTCTGTCCCAGCACTTTGGGACACGCCGGGAAAGTTTCCCATCGATTTGGGATCGGATTCTTTATCGTGTTACAGGGCATAAGCAGGAGGGGATGGCTGCGTGCCCCGGCCCCAGGCAGGCGCCCGGGTGGAGCCGGGATGCTCCAGGGGGAGGAGGTCACTCCACGCACCCCCTTTTTTACACCTCTGCTGGTTCAGGCTGACCAAAGCACTTTCTGAGCGCTCTCTGTCCGTGTGTCCGCTCATCAGAGGTGCAGCAGCAACTGCTCCGTGAATCCCAGCGGGGAGCAGCCCCCAAAGCGCCCGCTCAGCATCCCCAAACAGCCACGGCAGCACCTCGCGGTCAAAAATCCTTTTAAACCTTTTCCTGAATCAGGCTAAACCCCGCCTCGGAGTGCAGGGAAGATGAGGAGGGCTCAGCCGCAGCCAAGCCTGGCCGGGTCCCAAGCTGTCCCTGTCCCTGTCCCTGTCCCTGTCCCTGTCCCTTGACTGAGCAGCCGGCACCACCGCAGGGCTGATTTTGTCCCATCTGGCCCTTCCTGCTACCTGTGCTGGGCTCTTTCAGCTCTCCTGGCACCCCCGGGGCGGGACCCCGCCGGCTCCCTCCGAGCAGAGCTCGCCCTCACTGGTTATTAAATTACATCCTGACCCGGTTAATCCATAGCTGATTAATTTTGGGCTCCACGGCTGGCTATAAGAAAGGGTTCATCTGTCTCGTGGCGTGTACTGTATGTACTGAGCTCTCTGATAATCAGATTTTTTTTTAAATATGAAAAAGTACGGGTGGAAAAATCAGGAGGAAGTTTGAAAAGTGGGGAGGGCTGTAGGGGTCTGGCTGGACCTGCCATGGGGTCAGCAGGGATGGACACTCCATGCCAGCACTGGGAATCCTGGGGATCTTCCCCATGTGCATCTTTTCCTGGAGAGCTCCTGCCTGGCTTTAAGGCACATCCACAGCCCTGGGGAAACTGAGGCACGGGGATGGAAGTAGCCCACAGGAGTCGGTGGCTGCTTGCTCAGGCTCGTGGTGCAATTTCATGGAATCCCAGGACGGTTTGGGTTGGGAAGGATGTTAAAGCCCATCCTGTCCCACCCCCTGCCATGGCAGGAACACCTTCCACTGTCCCAGGCTGCTCCAAACCCTGCCCAGCCTGGCCTTGGGCACTGCCAGGGATGCAGGGGCAGCCCCAGCTGCTCTGGGCACCCTGTGCCAGGGTCTCTGCACCCTCACAGGGGATGATGTGTCCCAAATACCTCATCTAAACCTCTTCTCTTTCAGTTTAAAGACAATTTTTGTGTTTAAATGTTGAGGTTCATCCTGCCCCCCTAACCCCTCACCACAGACAAACTTTAACCTCTGCTTTTAAAAGCGAGGAGGTTTCAGGTCTGGCTGCTCCTAAGCCCTGGGCTCTCCTGGGGCTGGAGAAACCCTGTGATTGCTCTGAGTCTCACCATAATTTCAGTATATTTTGGTCTATTTTCCATTTCTCCACTATTCCCACAGTCAGGACTGAAAAGCAGAGGCAGCTTTTGCCAGACCCCACCATCCCCTGGAAGATCTGAATTATTTTTTCCTATATTTTCATCATTCGTAAACCACCAGCATCTCCCCTCATTCCCTCACAGCTGCACACATTTGCTTGGAATCTGAAGGGTTCCATTTGCAGACACCTCTCCTGAGGAGGGGGAATGGCCACAAATTTTGGCAGGGTCTCTCTCTGCAGCAAACCCAGAAGCTCCTTATTTTTCTTCCTTGATTCCTGCCCCCCTCCATCAGTGCCAGATGCCCAGGGCACCTCACTAAGCCTCCAAGGACGCTCCGTGCTGGAATCAGAGCTCGAATATTAATAACCCCAGCCCTAATCGAGGGCGTTGGAGGGTCTGGGCTGTGGTTTTACATACTGCACCCCCCAAAATCCAGCCCTCCTGATGCTGGGGGACCGCTGCTAATTGAGGGGCACTTCAATTAGCTGGGATGAGAAATAAGGAAAATTCCCTTGGTGGAGATGCCGCGGAGCCACCTGAGCTCCATCCCAGAGCCGCGGGGCTGGAATTACCGAACCCCAGGTAATTAGCGCTGCAGAGAGAGGACAATTAGCGGAGGCTCATTAGTGCCCTGAGCTGCTCCGTGGCCCGAAGCCGACGCACGGCAGAGCCCGGCTCACACAGATTGCACAGGAGTCTCTGCGGGGCACCGTTTTGCTTGAGAATTCAGGAAAAGCAAAGAAAGTGTCACTGCCTCGTTCCACTGCAGGACGGGACCTGCAGGACCCCTTCAGCCTCCTCCTTGTTCCCACCCTGCTCCTGCTCATCCTTGTTCTCATCCTGCTCCTGCCCACCCTCCTTGTTCCCATCCTGCTCACCCTCCTTGTTCTCACCCTGTTCCTGTTTATCCTCCTTGTTCTCACCCTGTTCCTGCTCATCCTTTTTCCCACCCTGCTCCTGCTCATCCCATGTCAGATCACAGGAAAGGGCTGGGATGAGCTGCTCACTCTCCTGCACTATTTTCCACAGGGAAAATTAAGCTCCCTGTCCAAATAATAATTCAGGGATCTGCTGCCAAAAATTCCTCCTTTGCCAGATAATCCCTCTCTGTTTTGGGACAGACTCGGGGTGTTTTATCTCCCCTCTGGTGTTGGAGCTGTGCGTGCAGAGCTGCTGAGCAGGGATCACGTACCAGGACTTGCTGCATTCTGCTCCATCCCGGACGCAGGACACCCTCCGGGGCCGAATTTGTCTGTGGGATAAATCCCAGCAGAGCCGGTGATTCCAGGAGCAGGGGATTAGAGAGAAAGGAGTGCCTGGGGCAGCCTGGCTGGAGCGGGGATCGAAATCCTTCGAGCCAAGAGGGTGTTTAAAGTCACCTTGGCTGAATTCAAAGGCAGAACTTTCCCGGGGGTGCCGGGATGCAGCCGAACCCCCCAGAGATGGGGGCGTTGTGTAACTGTCCCGTTTCTCGCAGGCAGTGTTGTTATTCCGGGCATCTCCCCCCGTACCCATCTCCCCCGGACCACAGCACTGCCTTCACTCCAGGGTTATCCCCGTTATCCCTGGGTTTTTCTCCTCAGCCCCAGATCTGCTCCTCTGGATGCTTTTCCTGCTCATCATTTCCCTCAGCCACAGCTGCTCTTTGCCTGGGTGCAGGAAGGGACTCTGGTTGGCTCCAAGCAGATTTTGGGGAATAAAGAACTCCAAAAGAGGTCAGATTTTGCCTCCAGCCCCCATCACCCTGCAGTCAAAGCCCTTGCAAAGCTGGGTTTGAAGTGGAGATGGACACAAGCTGAATTGAGGTGCCACGAATGTTAATTGAATTCTTTTTTGTTAATAGATGCCCTCACTGGGAGGAGGGTAAATTGAAGGGCTGCAGTCTATAGGGGTAGAGAAATGGTGTATAAAATGATAAAGCCATCCTGAAGGAGCGGATCAAAGGTTTGGATAATCTCCTGTCCCCTTCCCATCACAGAAGGCTGGAGGTGTCTGTGAGATGCTCCAAGCCGGGCTCTCCTCCGGGACGGGGAGGTTTAATGTGCTCATTAACGCCGTGAGAGGAGAAATAGCTCAGAGGACAGAAAAGGATGCTGGAGGGAGGGAAATCGAGGTGACCGTGTCCCTCAAGAGCAAAGGAACGTCACCGAGGAGGAATTCAGGAATTCAGGCTGGAGCCTGCGGGTAGAAATGTGCCACCCCCTCCTCTGCCTTCCCCCATTGCCTGGGAGGGCGAGGAGCGGACAGAGGAGGAAGAGGAGGGTGGAAGGATAACCTGGGTGAAGGAACCAGCCCTGGGTGAGGCCAACAGGGACGAAATCACTCTGGAGCACCCAAAGCAAGGTGGCCGTGAGCAGTAACAGGCTCCGGAATGGCAAGAAAGAAAACAAAAATCCCGGTTATTTTAATGACTCATGCTAACCTGCCTGGTCCTGTCCACCCAGGGTGCTTCCTTATTTATTAATTAATTCCTGGAGGTGACAAGCCCAGTGTCGCTGGGATGGGAGCCAGCATCCAGCTGCACCCGGGCGTGAGGAAGGGCCCCGTCCCTCCTCTCCCTCGTCCCCCACCGATGCCCTTTGCTGGGCTGTGCCAGCTTTGCTGGTCCCAGTCACCCCGGGGCGGGGACGAAGGTGTCCCACGTGGTGGTGGCACTGTGGCCGTCCCCTCCTGGAAAGGCGCCCGCTGTCCCCACGGCCACGGGCGAGAGGTAGGTGGGCAGCGGGGACTGCTCCAACCCCTGGGCTTTCCCCTCCCCTGCTCTTTTTAAGGCCATTATTTTATATCTCTGCCCAAAGGAGCCCTTTCGCCCGCTGCAGATCTCTCCCGGTGCCAGCGGTGTGCGGGTCCCTGTCCCCCCTCTCCGCCTCCCTCCCGGGGACCAGCTCAGACCTCGCCACGTCACGGACAAGACTTGTCCCCGCAGGGCCATGCGGAGCATTATTGGGGATTAAAGGTGGCATCCGCCAGAAGGGCACGTCCTCCCCCGTCTCGCCCGCCGGCGGGTGGGGGCAGCGGGTGGGTGGCCGGGTCCCCCCGCCCCGGGGGAGGGGGCGTGGGGAGAGGGTGTCCCCAGCGGGCCACCAGCCCCTGTCCCCATGGAGCCCCGGCTGCTTTCAGTGGGATGGCGGGGACGGATCCCTGCCAAAGCCCGGCCCCGGCGTGCGGGGCTGCCAACTCCCCGGTGAACCCGAGAGAGAGCAGCCTTCAATGACACCGCCTGCGCTGTCCCAAAGGCGCCTCTCGGGGGTATGGCTGGACATTTTTCCCGTCCCCGCTTTCCCTCCACGTCCCTAGCTGTGTTTGATCCCTCTCTTCCCAGATGCAGACAGCCTCCGCGCTTCCATGCCCTGTCCAGGTAAGTCCCGGTAGGCGCGGGCGTGGGTGGGAAGCGGGAGGAATTTCCTCGTTTCTCATCCCGTTCAGGGATGATGGGGAGGGGAGGAGGGAGAAGAGGCTCAACATCTCCAACCACCTGCAAAAACCTTGGAAATGGACATTTCTCGCCGCAGGAGTGTGAGGGTGGTCAAAGGAGGGGGAGGAGTAGGGGATGGCAGGCGGGAAGCTTTCACTGGATGCAGAGAGCCCGGTGGAAGCCACAGCCCCGACTCCCCGGGACGTGATGGGTAAAACACAAACTCTCCCTCGAAATGACCTTTCTCTTTCACCGCCGCTCTCCCTCGCGTGTTTTTTTTTGTTATTATTATGATTTTCCACGGGCAGGGATTTCCGCTGAAGGATATTAGTTAATCAGATTCTGAGAAGCAGATGTTGGGTGATTTAGGAGGAAAAAACGAGGCAACTTTCTAGTTCAAGCCTTGGCTGGAGCCCGGAGCGTGGGGCAAAGCTTAGGGGGGATGTTTTGTGGCTTTGGGATGCACTGTTAATTTTGGTCTTAATTAAAGATGAGACAGATGAGGTGGTTAAGGACAGGTGGGGCATCTCCCTCCAGTGACGGGCACAGGCAGATATCAGCATGCTCTGGGGTTTTCAGGTAAGGAAAGGAACCTCAGAGCCCTGCATCCCATGGGAAGCTGTTCCAAGGGCTTGAAATGGAGCTGAAAAGCTCCTTTCCATGTCCCAGCGAGGAGAATGAGCCCGACCTCCCCCTCCCAGCCCTGCCCGTGACGTGAAAATTGTCCTGTCATAGCCCCGTGCCTCAGTTTCCCCAGGAGGGGGGATGCCAGGGGGGCTCAGCTCGATGTTCACGAAGGCTCCAGAGCAAAGGAAGATTTCAGCACATCACAACTTCCTCTGTGACCAGAAGTGAGATGTCCCTCCAAGCTGGGGCTGGGCAGCCTTCTCACCCAGGGTGCAGTGCTGAGAGTCAAACCCTCCTAATGCTCCAAGCACTGAGACCACCCCACGGTGCTGCCTTCGGATGCAATCCCCTCTTGTGGCTTCCTTCCACCTCAGCCTATTGTGTCATTCTGGGTATGTCATGGTCAGCTTTAGCTGCCCAGCTTTGTTCCACTGCCAAGAGAAGTTCCTGTACGTGTGGCCCCCTCTGGGTTCTCCCCCTGGCCGGAGGTGTGGTGAGCATTGAACACTAAACTCTGATTCAAACTTTATTTTATTCAGATTTTAAAATCAGCTTGGGATTTATATTAAGAAAAAACAAGAATGCGAGAAGGGAATGATGTGGGCTGCTTTTCTTCTTCCCTTTAATACTTATTTTCCCCTTGGAAGTGCTTTATCTGGGCCAGGTTGTTGCAGAATCCCTTTGTAGGCCTCCTGATGCTCCTGAGGGTTATCCTCAGCTCTGGGTTGCTGCTCTGACACCACAAATCATCCTGCCAGCACCAACTTCTCACAAAGCCACCCACTGGTCCAGCCTGGGGTGAATCCAGCCCCATGGAGAGCAGCTGCACCTTGGGCATGTCCCAGCTGGACACTGCTGGGGCTGGAGGACTCAGGTTTGGAGTCCTTGAGGCTCCCCAGCTTTGCCTGAGGTCGCTCTGGGGACAAAACCATGCTGCTGCTGCTCCAGGTTCTGTCCCGTGCCCCAACCACTCCTCTCTACATGTGCCCAAGAGGGAAATTCGGCACAAAACCAGCCTGAAGCAGCTCTGTAGGCCTGGATTTCTAGGAATAGCCAGGCTTTGTGGGTTCAGTTCAAGTAAAGAAACCTGGTCTGTAAATAGCTTATGATAAATTGTGGGATTTGTCTCCAAATACAGACTCTCTGAGGAGAGAGTGATGAGGTTGAGCCTTGTCTGGGTCATGGGTCCCTTATGAAGTTCTGCTGTCAGGGCTGTGAAGCTCAGAGGAGGAGAGGGAGGATTTGCAGCAAGTCAGGATCTTAATGCCCATTTCTGCAACAGATTCAGGATTCTGGCTCGTCCTACCCTCCTTTCCCAGCTGTGTGTCAGCAATGATGGATCCTCTGTTCTGGGGAGGGAAAACCTTCAGTGCCCCAAATTGCTGCGGTGACAGAGGGAGCTCGAGGCACCGGGAGCAGCTCGGGCCCCAGGGGGGCTGGATCCCTGCCCAGCCCTGGGAAGCAAACCCTGCACTGGGACCATCCTCATCACAGGACCGGCCCCGGCGCCACCGCTGCTGCTCCGTGGCCTCGATTGTGTTGCTATTCCTGGCAGTTGAGGGCATTTGGGTTTTTTGTCTCCCTCTCGCTGGAGCTGGGTAAGAAAGCCAGAGTGCCCTTGGTGAGCAGCGGTCACGCCGAGCAGCTCCACGTGTCCTCCTGTGGTGTCTCATGTCTGGGAAATGCATTTCGAGGGGAAATAAATCAGGGCACAGAATTTACTTGGCAAGTTCATTTTGGGGGGAATCTCCACTGAGCCCTTCCCTGTTAACACCTAATTTCTCTCTGTGCTTCTCCTTGAGGCAGGACAGGTGATTTCCCAGCTCCATAACTTGGCCTGGTGTCCGGGCTCCTCTCTGACTTTGCTGAGTTCAGAACGGTGTCGGTGTGTGGGGAGATGTGTGCCCGGGAGTATCTGGGGACATGGTGGCTGTTCCTGAGTGCCTCACAGAGCTGGGCTGGGGAATAACCCACCCCATGGCCTGAAAGGGGCTCTCCAAGCGATCCAAAGGCTCAGTCCTGAGCTGCTTCCTGGGGCTGGGAAGATCAGGTCTGTTGTGGAGGAGGACCAGGAGAGCTCTGGAGGATGTCACCCCATCCTCTGCCTGCCCCAAGGCAAGGGGTCCTGTTCCTGCCCTTCCCAGATCAGAGAGGTTCTCCAAGGCTGGTGGACATTTCTCCTCCTGGCCTGCTCCTCCTGGGCTGAATTCCCCAAATTCCAGTGTGGTTCCTGCTTTGGGAATTGTTTCCAAACAAGGGTTTACCCTTCTGTAACGTGCCCAGGACCTCTTGGGGTTTGACCCAGGGGCCTCTCCCACCTGGATCAAGGGCTGCTCTTACCTTGGGACAGCCGTGTTTAAAACCCCCAAATCCCGCTCTGCACTTTGGATCCACACCTGGAAACAGATCCAGCTCTGGGATCACTGGGGAGAGGCTGGGGGGGACACCTGGATTCACCCCCACGCTCTGCTGCTGCCTGACCTTCCATCCTTGGGTTCTGCAGGCATTTTGGGGGGGTTTAACAATGGCAAAGCTGTGCCAAAAGGGTGTGCAGGACCCAAAGGTCCTGCTGGACTTGCTGGAAGCCATTTTGCTGGTGAGCGGCACTAACGCTTCCATTAACAAACAGGACAGGGCTGTGTGAGCCCGGGTTTGCTTTCCCCTGCACGTGCACAGTTCAGCTCCGTGTCCCTGTCCCTTGCAGATCCTCCTAGCGTGGGAAAGGCGCGGGCAGCCGGCGTCGGCCGCGGGGATTTCTGCTGCTGAGCTGATTAGCGTATGATGGACGTGGCCAGTTGGAAGGAGATGGAGGTGGCACTAGTCAGCTTTGACAACGCTGATCAGATCGTGGAGGATCCCTGCTACTCCAACGACCTCAGCCCCGCCGGGCAGTCGCGGAAAGGCCACCCCAGCTGCGCCAACCTCCTGTCCAACCTGCGCATCCTCATCAACAGCGAGAACGCCAACAATGAGACCATCTTCTCCAGGTTCTCCGCAGAGTTCAGCGACCACCTGGTGGGGGAGAGGGTGGGCATGGATGAGGGGGACCAGCGAGTCATCATCAACATCGCTGGCTTGAGGTTTGAGACGCGGCTCAAGACCCTTGACCAGTTTCCCGAGACGTTGCTTGGGGACCCGGAAAAGAGGATGCGTTACTTCGACTCCATGAGGAATGAGTATTTCTTTGACAGGAACAGGCCCAGTTTTGATGGGATCCTGTACTATTACCAGTCCGGGGGGAAAATACGGCGCCCGGCCAATGTCCCCATCGATGTCTTTGCTGATGAAATCACCTTCTATGAGCTGGGTGATGAAGCCATGGACCAGTTCCGGGAGGATGAAGGGTTCATCAAGGATCCTGAGACCCTCTTACCAACCAATGACTTTCACAGGCAGTTCTGGCTGCTCTTCGAGTACCCTGAAAGCTCCAGTGCAGCCAGAGGCGTAGCTTTGGTCTCCGTCCTGGTCATTGTCATCTCCATCATCATCTTCTGCATGGAGACCCTGCCGGAGTTCCGGGAGGAGAGGGAGTTTAGGTCTGCCCAGGAGCTTTCTAAGAATGTGACAGACACCTTGCTGTCCCACAGCACCTTCACGGACCCTTTCTTCGTCGTAGAGACCGCCTGCATCGTCTGGTTCTCCTTCGAGCTCTTCGTCCGGTTCATCGTGTGCCCCAGCAAGACCGAGTTCTTCAGGAACATCATGAACATCATCGACATCGTGTCCATCATCCCCTACTTCGTGACGCTCACCACCGAGCTGATCCAGCAGAGCGAACTCAACGGGCAGCAGAACATGTCCTTGGCCATTCTGCGGATCATCCGCCTCGTCAGGGTCTTCCGCATCTTCAAGCTCTCCCGGCACTCCAAGGGGCTCCAGATCCTGGGGCAGACCCTCAAGGCCAGCATGAGGGAGCTGGGCTTGCTCATCTTCTTCCTCTTCATCGGCGTCATCCTCTTCTCCAGCGCCGTCTACTTCGCGGAGGTCGACGAGCCGCAGTCCCACTTCTCCAGCATCCCCGACGGCTTCTGGTGGGCCGTGGTCACCATGACCACCGTGGGCTACGGGGACATGTGTCCCACCACGCTGGGCGGGAAGATCGTGGGGACGCTGTGCGCCATCGCGGGGGTGCTGACCATCGCCCTGCCCGTGCCCGTCATCGTCTCCAACTTCAACTACTTCTACCACCGTGAGACGGAGAACGAGGAGAAGCAGATGCTGCCCGGGGAGGTGGAGCGGCTGCTGGCCAGCGTGGCCACGGGCAACGGCAGCATGGAGTCACTCAATAAGACCAATGGGGGTTACCCTCGAGACAAGGCCAAAAAGTGATGGCTGAGGCCCTGAGGGACTGGGCACCGCCAGGTGGGATTGGCTGGAAAATGCATCCAACATCTGCATGCTCTGATTTTTTTTTTTAATAATATGCTGCTGCTTTTTTTTTTTTTTTCTGGACATTTTTCAATCTCTGATTTCCTGTGGCTGTTCAAATAAATACCATCTTTCTTATCTCTCTGCCCTGCCCATCGGTCTGGTGTTTTTTATTTGATGCTCATCTGCTTGACATTTCTCTTCTCTGTCCTTGGCGTCAGAGCGGAATTCCCCACACACAGAGATTTCCCCCTTTGCTGGAGAGAAAAAAGGGCAAAATGACATGAAATGCTTGGCTCGGTGACACCCAGCTGTCCAGGGATGAAGGTGGGTCCAGCTCCCTGATTTGTTTAACCCATTTTAAATTGCTTCTCCCCACCCACCACTTCAGATCTGGGGGTCTGACAAATTCCCAGACCTGTGACAGCTCCGGCTGAAAAATAAGCTGGCAAAAAGGAATGAGAAGGATATTTTTAGCTGGATGAGTTCCCTGGTCTGCCTGACTAATTAATTTTGGTGGCACAGCAGGGTGGGCAGTCACAGATGCACCCAAGGCAGGAGGTGGGGGCTTAGGGGATGCTGACCAGGCACAGCCACACCAAAGGTCCAGGGCACTGCAGCCCAAAGCCCACAGGGGTTTCTGCTGGAAAACTGAGCTCTGAGAGAGGGAATGGGATTTCTTCTGCAACAAATGCTCGTTATCTGGTCTACAAACAATCCTGGGGACGAGCCACTGTGACCTTGTACCTTTTATTGTCACTTCTGGTGCGGCAAAGGGGACACAGAGCGATGAGAGCCAACATTTCCTGACAGCTCCACTCCCTGTTGTAACAAGGCACTTCTGCTTTGCTAGAAATGCAAATTTCCAGTGGTACTTTGGATGGGAGCAGCCAGCAACAGCTCATTTTGCCATTCTCTCCAATGCCAGCAGGTTTTCCAACAAAAACATTTTGTTCCCACTTCACTGTTTCACTCGATTTTTTTTTATGTTTTTGCCTTCATTAAAATCCCAGCTCCTCGTGCAGTGTCTCATCTGCTCTGATGTCCCACACGTGCTGCACAGATGTCTCATCTCCTGACGGATCCCCACATCATTATGCAGCGTGCCAGCATCCCTGGTTTGCAGTTTCTGCAGTTTCATTCAGAAAGCAGTGGTGGAACAGGAATTAGATTTATTGCTCCTGCTCTGTTGGAGAATGTGGGTTTGGACCTGCTGGGATTTTCCCTGCAGCAGAAATCCCACAGCCCTGGTGGGAGGGGGCTGTTATTTTGGGTTTTAGGGGATTTATTTTGGTTTTAGGGGATTCTGTGCACTGTCTTTCTGCAATGAGGTGTTTTTGCAGCCCAGGAGATGGAGCTGAGACACAACCAGTACAATTCCTTTTCCCTCTGGGACAAATCCCACTTATCACCTGCTCTCCCTGGTGGTTTTTCCCCATCCCTCCACTGCCTTCTTCCCCTCCCTTGCAGCCCTCACAGCATCACCTCAGACAAGAGAAACTGTCAGAGCTATTTAATCTCCTCCCCACAGTGTCCAAGTTCCATCATCTGTGGGGACGCTTGGAGAATGCACAGCTGGGCACAGCTGGGAGCAGCACTCAAACATTCCCAGCTCCTCTCTTTTCACCCCTCAATCCTCTCCAGCAGCTCTTTCACATCATTATTTTTATTTCATAGCAGGTTCTTTCTCCTTTTCTTCTAGAAAACTTGAATTTTTCCATTATTTTGTATTTTTATTGCTCCCCTCCCCAAATTCTCTCCCAGCCTCTCTAACTGGAGGCACTTTGGGTGGTTTTTCCATGAGAAATCACCATTAAAAACTGTGATGAGAAGGTTTGGGCTGGGAAATATTCAGCCTGATCAGCCATGAGCACATTTCCACTCCTCCTGCAAACATGGATTGTAATGGTGCTGGGATAGGTGGGTGGATGGATGGATGGATGCATGGATGGATGGACAACCTGATTCTTATAAACTTGTAAACTTTATCCTCAAATAAAAGAATAAATGCTTCAAAATCTGGTATGCAGAAAATATTGTTGATTTGGACTCAACTTTTTTGTTCCTGGCTTTGTGCTGCTCCATGGTGACACAACTCCAGCTGGGAATTGTGTGTGGAAGGGTTGGAATGTGGAGCAAAATAGAATCCCAGGATGGTTTGGGTTGGAAGGGACCTTAGAGCTCACCTCATCCCACCGCCTGCCATGGGCAGGGACAGTTTCCACTGTCCTGGGTTGCTTCAAGCCCCGTCCAGCCTGGCCTTGGGCACTTCCAGGGAAGGGGCAGCCACGGCCACCCTGGAGATCAGATGATTGCAGCTCTGTGAGCTGAGGACAAACTCTGCAGTTTGGCTCACACCATCCATTGTGGGAGGCCAGGTCCAAGGGGGATCCCTGACTGGTGCCATGGGAAGGGGGTCAGAGGCATTAAACCTCTCCAGACACACCAACCTATTCCCAACTTGCCCAGAAGAGGAGGAAAATCCGGCTATGAATTTCCAGTGACAACACTGATGAAAATCTGCAAGAAACCCCATTTTCCTGCACAGTTTGCAGCTTTGTCCCTTCTCAAGCACAGGCCCAAAGCTCCATGAAATCCATAAAAAGCCCTCAGTAACTGTCCTGCTTTGGAGTCCAGCCCTAACGAGCCAATCTCCCATGTCCTTCTGCACAGAGGATGAATTCCCTCTTCAAATTTTTTACTGCCTCCGGAAAAGCTAAAAGAAGGCAAGGACCCCCTCTGCTCTATCAGAAAGGTGTCCTGGCCATGTTTTATCCTTGGAGCAAGACTAAACCTGTGGCCACGTGCGAAATATTTGCAGGTGGGAGCGACTCCCTCCTTTGCGCTGAAATTCCCGAGAATCCCAGAACGGTTTGGGTTGGAAGAGACCCTAAAGCTCACCCAGTCCCACCCCCTGCCATGGCAGGGACACCCTCCACTGCCGCAGGTTGATCCGAGCCCAGTCCGACCTGGCCTGGGGCGCTTCCAGGACGGAGCATCCCGGAGCTCGGGTTTGGCACCGCAGCCACGAGATGGCACCGCAGGATCGCCATTGCCCTGCCCAGGCAGCCCCGGCTCGGCCCCCGCTCTCCCACCCGCGCTCGGAAGCTTTTCCTTGGTTTATTCCTTTATTGGAATGTGCGGGAAGGGCGGCCCCGGCCAGGGGGATGCTCCCGTGCAGGAATCCCTCTGCCGGGAATTCTCAGCACCAGCGCGGGAGGAGGATTGAGGAGCTGCCCCCGGCACGGCACTGGGGCTGTCGGTCCTGCCTGGAATAAGAACCAACGAGCAGCTCCCACCCCGCTCTGAAAGCTCAGATCCAGCCCTGGCTGCTCCTCCAGGTCCTGGCAGGGCTGATCCCTGCTCATCCTTGGGGTCACGGTTCACACCGCATCTGCCTCATCTCTTGTTGCTCATAGTAATGAGAAAATTCCTGCGATGGAGCTGAGGGCAAATCCCCTGTGCCCAAAAATCCAGGGCTGGGTCACTCCTGTGCTTGGGCACAAGAGATTCCCACCAGCCGGCCTGGGAATCCCAGGGATGTGTGATCCCAAGGGGATAAATCACATTCCCACCACCCCACATCACATCCTCCTCTATAGCCAGCTCAATTTTTGCACAGTGCCAGAAGAGGATAATTAATTTCCAACCCCAATCACCTGGATCTCTCCCTCCACATCCCTGTTCCTGCTGGGTATGGAATCTCCAGGCCCCACCAGTGATGGAGCCTCATTTACCAATAAATAATGCAGCCGGTCCCTTGTCCCTCAGCACTGCAGAAATGAAGACACAGCAGGGACCTGGATCTCTCTCCCGGCTTCCTGCTGAGCAATTCCACTGCAGCTGCTCCTGGGAAAGAGGCAGCCTCCATTTTTAATAGGCTTGGATATGGATGGAGGTAATTTCCTCCAGAAAACAGAACTGTGCGGGTTCTGTGCTGCTGTAAAAGCCTCGCTGTGGGAGGCTCTGGGTGAAGCCTTTTCCTGCTCTCTTGGGTGGTCCAAGGGAAATCTCCAGCTGAGCCACATCCTCCTGGGGGGCTCCCTACCCTGGGGTGGCTTTGGGCTATCAGACACCGTGCAGGGAAAGTGGGAACAAGCCCTGTGCCCAGGGATGGGAGCTACCAGGGCAGGAACTGGTGGGACACGGTTGTGGGTCTAGGGTGGTGAGTTCAGCCTCCCTGGGTGGACATTTGGGGGCTCCAGAATCACCCATTTGTTGTAAACCAAATAAAAGAGCCAATCTTGACTTCCACCCCTCATCCCTGCAGCTCTCAAGGGCCCCAAGCAGAGCTGTGATGACCAAACAGTCCTTGGCCACCACAAAGGTGCTGGGGCACGCCAGCTCCTTCCTGACTCCGGCCATTCCACCAGAAACAAACGTGCTGCTCCAGCTCAGAGCCATCAACACTTTATTTGTGCCCAAAGCCGTGGCTGGGCTCTGGGTGTGGACAGACCCACACCACTGCTCCCATCCTGGGGGATCTAAACGGCCCTGGCCAGCCCAACGTGGTTGTTGGCCCGGTCGAAAACGCTGTAGTACACCCTGATGAAGACATCTCCCAAGATCCAGAGGTCCCCAGAGGTGTCCTGGAAGCTGCTCATGCAAGACCCTTGGCTCTGCTGTGTTTGAGCACGAAAAGGCAGTTGGGGAAATGTAGGCTGGAATCTCCTCTTGCATTGCTCTGGAGGCCCGTGGCCATCTGTGCCCCATCTCCCGAGGGAATGGGAGAGGCCAGGGTGACCAGAGCCACTGGAGAGAGCAGGAGGAGCTTGGGAGAGGCTCCTGCAGCCAGGACCAGCTGGGTCCCTCTTACCTGCTCGGTGTAGGCCGAGGCAGACACAGGGTACTGGACCCCGTCGATGACAAAGATGACATCGGGCATGGCAGGGACGGAGCTGCAGTTCACACTGTGCTGCAGGGAGCAGAGGAAAGGGGCTCTCAGGAGGGAAACGTGTTCAGAGGTGAGGAGTGAGGGGAGACCTCTCTGGGCCTTCAACCTCCTCCCGAGGGGCTGCAGAGGGGCAGCTCTGATCTCTGCTCGCTGTGACAGGGACAGGAGCCAGGGAAGGGCTGGAGCTGTGTCAGGGTGGGTCAGGCTGGATTTCAGGGAAAAGTTCTTTCCCCAGAGGGTGCTGGCACTGCCCAGGCTCCCCAGGGAATGGGCACAGCCCCGAGGCTGCCGGAGCTCCAGGAGCGTTTGGACACCGCTCCAAGGATGGCCAGGGTGGGATTTTGGGGTGTCTGTGCAGAGCAGGGGTTGGACTGGATGGTCCTGGTGGGTCCCTTCCAGCTCAGGACATTCTGTGATTCTCTCCTGGCTGACACAAACCAGGGGTGTCTCTGGGTGTCTCTGGGTGTCTCTGCCATGAGCAGAGGGCGGTTCTCCCATGCACGGCAGGGCCTTGGCTGGGCTCTGCTGTGCCAGGGGCCTCCAGGACGAGCTCTCACCTCTCCGTACATGCCCTGGCTGGCCCCAAGTGCGCTCTGGATGTTCCTGATGCCCGAGGGTGGCCCGGCCACGAGGGAGGTGCCGGTGTCGATGATGGCCTGGCAGCCCCCAGCACACGCGACCTCCTGGCTGTTCACAAGGATGCTGTGGGGAGAGACCAGCCAGGGGCCGTGAAATAACCAGATGGGCCTCAGGGAGGGATTTTAACTCCTTTTATAAGAGTTAAAGCCGGGTGACCCCAAGTGCTGCCTGTGAGCCTCCTCCATTGAGGAGTTGCAGACCCAGCCGGCAATGCAGATATGGGCACTGGACACAACCCACTGGAGCCCAACAAAGGAGGTTTAGAGCCTTGATTTTGTTCTCCTCATCACCAGAGACAACCCCTAAATAACAGGACAAGAGCTAGGCTGTGCCCCAGGCACAAAGTATCCTCATTTGGGGTGTCAATTATCAAAGTGCTCTGGAGCTTGTCCCCTTATCCCTCTGCATCCCTCAGCCCTGGGGTGTGGATGTCAATGGAAGCCTCTGGTGGTGAAGAGTTCAAGGTCTCTTTAGCCATCATTTTTGGCTTTTCAGTTTGGCACCCGAGGCCACGGCAATGCTTTGAGGTGACCAGAGAGCAACAGAACTGGTTTGTCACCTGTCCATGGAGACCTGCCAGTAGCCCTGGTAAGAGACGGGGATCCAGTGGATGGGGCCGGTGAAATAGGACTCATCGATGCCCCCGAAGATGACCACGCTCCCTTCTGCCTCCCTGGATGATGCAGGAAAGGAAAACAAGGGGAGGTTTTGCCCTGTGGGTCAGTGCAGGGCTGGGTGTCCCAAGGGTGAGGGGCTGACTGTGCCCCCCTCCTCACCCCGACACCGCAGCAGGGCCTTTGGAAGCAGGAGCCATGGAGGAGCCATGGAGGAGCCATGGAGGAGTCATGGAGGAGCCACGTGCCTGGAAACTCTTTCCAGCAAGCCATAAGCCCTCTGGGGAGGCTGGTGGCCCCAGCCCTTGCACAGACAGACACAGACACAACCTCCCACGGCAGCAGTGACAAGGGAGGAGCCAGAGCCACCAGCCAGCGCCGTGCCTGAGGTGCATCCCCCCTTCCCCAGCCCCGCGGGCCCACAGGGCTCACCGGGACAGGTAGACAGAGAAGAGGTTCTCCTGCAGCAAGCTCTGGTTCACCAGGTTGTCAAAGACCGGCGTGATCCCATCAGCAGCCAGGTTTGGGTAGCCCAGGCCCAGGATCCCATCGAATCTGACGTGGACGAAGAACTGGCCGGGCTCGGCGGTGCTCAAGCCGAAGAACTGGTTGGTGTCCACCAGAGAGGCCACCTGGGGACAGCGGGGAGGCTGTGGAGCAGGCTCTGGGATCCTGCTGTTAATCTGGTGGGGAGGGAGCAGGGGATGCCCTGCTGCAGGTGGTGAGGGAGCTTCAGACAGAGGTTATTAAAGAAGCCCAAAAACAGAGGCACGAGGGGCCGAGAGAGCCCACGGCTTTCTGAGCCCCTCCTCAGAGAGAGGAGTCTGGGGGCTGCTGGAGCCCATCTTAGCCTCAGACTGTCAAGGGTTTGAATTTTGCAACCTCGTCCCATAACTTTTAATGATGGCAAATCATATGCTTTAATAAAAGATGAGATATTTAGTAAAAACAAACAGACAAACAAACACAAAATTTTTAAAAAACAGACAAAAGAGATGAAAGATCTCAATCAGAATTACTGCACAGGATAAAACTCAAGAACTACAAGTAGATTACAGCATAAGATAAACAGTGCACTACAGCAAGGGCCCTGTATTAAAGCTGGCAATAGGAATAGGATTGATTGGGAGCTGGATGTAACTTGCCACCAAAACAATGAAACAATGATCCTGTGCTCAGATTCCTTCACTTAACCCCTGAGGAGGTTAAGTGTGAGGGGACCCCTGTGCAGAGGGGTCCCCACTCACAGGAGAAACCCCACACATCTGCAGGAAAACGTGCAGGAGATTTCTGCCTTGTGGAAGTTTGGTGTGGCTTTTAAAGAGCGTGTGTGTCAGTCACAAATCCAGCTGGTCTTGCCAGCTCCCACTTTAACAGTGAGGTGCTCACGGGCAGATGGGAGATGCCAGCCCAGTGCTGATGCTGGCTCCAGAATCACTCACTACAGGACAGCCTGTCCTGCTTGTGTTCCCTGGTTACCTAAAACAGGTCAGCTTTAGGGGTGGGATGTTCTCCACAGCCCCAGCGAGGCCACGGGGACACTCACGGTGACGGTGTCCGAGCCCACGGTCCCCTCCATCTCCCCGGTGCCGTAGTGGATGGACAGATTCAGTCCTGTGCTCTTGTAGGTGGAGGACTGAGAGGGGTTAAACATCTGGTGGGTTTCTAGATAAGTGGAAAAACACGGAATTAAACCTTCTGGCAAGGCTAAGCCTAAGGGAGGTGTGGGAGGAGGAGCCCTGCTGTTTGTTGTCTGCCTTCAGGAATAATTCAGCTGTGGGCATCTGAGTTCATCCTTCCCCTCCTCCAGCACCCAGGGATCCACAGGCATTCCCATCCCCCTCGGAGAGATGGGGAAACTGAGGCACCAAGCAGTAACCCCATCACCTGAGGAATGCAGCTCTGAGCAGGCCCTGCACCCCAAATATTCATCACTCCAGCTCATGGCCCAGTCACCACAGGCCCAGCTGTGTGAGCCCCTCTCCCCTGGCAATGTCACCCCAATTTTTGGGCTGGGTGGGGCTGTTCAGACCCAGGAGGTGCAGCTGGGGCTGGCTCCTACTCACGGCAGGCCAGGCTGGTGCAGGACACGGAGGGAACCCAGAGGTCGGAGGAGCCGGTGTCGAAGACCACGGTGAAGTCCTGTGGGGGGGTGCCGATGGAGATGGTCCCGTAGTACTCCACCTGTGGGGCAGCCAGGCCAGGAGTGGGTTCTGAGACATAAAACCAAACCTGGAGCTTCCCCAGGCTCAGTCTCCTTCCTCATGGAGCCCCCCTGCTTCCAGCAGAGCTCCTGGGGGACATTTCTCTGTTCAGGGCTGGGGGGAAGGATGTGAGCTGAGCTGAAGGCTTTGGGATAAAGGATTTCAGTTTGATCCGTGCCCAGGACAGAGGAATGGACACCCCAGAAACCTTCCCAGGGCTGTGTCCCTGGGGATTAGAGCCCATACTCACGTCGAGGGTGTTCAGCAGGGGCTCAGTGGCCACCCTGGTTCCGTTGGGAAAAGCATGCGGGAATTTGGTGCCAATGTCGTAGTGGTGATTCTGGAGGAATTGGTGCAGCAAATCCTTCTCCCTGAGGACATCTCTCAGCTTCTTCCCCCTTTCCAAGGGCAGCCTGGCACAGGCAACAAGGGAAAAATGAAGAGTGAGAGGGGATTTTGCTGCCTGCAGCTGCAGCAAGCAGGGTTTGTTTGACACCTCCAATGTTCTGATCCAACAGCAGGAGCACAGGAAACTCCCCCAAAACTCTGAGTCAGGGATTTCCTCAAGAATCGTAAAACAATCTGAGCAGCCAGCCCCTCCCCAGGCACATCCTCATTCTCTGCACCCCTGGAGCAGCTCTCTGCAGCCTCAGACCTCACCTCTGCTCCCCAAAGCCGTTAAAAGCTCCAAATTCTCGTTTCCCCCTTCAGTTTCCCCGGGCGGCCCTGGCAGTGATGCTGCTGTGACTCACCTGGTGACACCCTGGCAGAGGGCAGAGGCAGCACAGAGGAGCACAAGGAGCCACATCCTCGCCAGGATACCCTGCCAGGACAGCCAGGGCTGATTCCTGCTGGTTTATAAAGCCCCTGCCCATCCCAGCTGCCGTGCCAAGAGCAGCCAGGACCAACAGGAGCGGCCCCCTCCCCTCCTTTGGGCACCCAGCCAAGGCAGGTGGCACCCAGGGACCGAGGGACACAGCAAACATGAGCCACACGTCACCTGGCAGGGAGGAACTGTCCCCTTATGCCACCTGTGATCCCCTCCTGGGGACCCCATGCTCCCCACCAGATCCCAAATCCAAGCTCTCCATCCCCAAATCCTTCATCCTGACCTGGCGCTGTGGGCATGGAATCACAGAATTCCGGGATAATTTGTGTTGGAAGGAACCATAGGGCTCATCCTGTCCCATCTCCAGCCATGGACAGGGACCTTCCACTGTCCCAGGCTGCTCCAAGCCCTGTCCAAACTGGCCTTGGACACTTCCAGGAATCCAGGGGCAGCCACAGCTGCTCTGGGCACCCTGTGCCAGGGCCTGCCCACCCTCACAGGGAAGAATTCCTGCCCAATCTCTCATCCAGCCCTGCCCTCTGGCACTGGAAGCCATTCCCTGTGTCCTGTCCCTCCCTCCCTTGTCCCCAGTCCCTCTCCAGCTCTCCAGGATCTCCTTTAGTCCCTGCAAGGGGCTCTGAGCTCTCCCTGGAGCCTTCTCTTCTCCAGGTGAGCACCCCCAGCTCTCCCAGCCTGGCTCCAGAGCAGAGGGGCTCCAACCCTGGGAACATCTCCTGGAATTGCTCCAGCAGCTCCAGCTCCTCCTGACGTAGCAGACCCCAGAACTGAAGGCATCATTTTTGGCTTTTCAGTTTGGCATCCGAGGCCACGGCAAAGAGCAGTGGGACCTGTGCCCGCAGGAATGTCCCCCGGGCTGGCACGGGCAGGGCTGTCCCCTCCGGCTGCCACCCCGGCCCGGGGGGGTTTGGGCAGGTCCCCCCCGTTATCTCAAACCCCAGCAGCGCCGCGGGATGCAAACAGCACAAGGTGACCGGCGGGCGCTGGCGCCGGGCCGTGCCCGAGATACGGGACAGGGGCCCCCAGGGGGCTCCCGTATCGCCCGGGGCTCCTGGGGCTCCCGGGGCTCCAGCGGCTCCCGGGGCTCTCCATGGTTCCTGTGGCTCCCGGGGCTCCCGGGGCTCCCGGGGCTCCCGGGGCTCCAGCGGCTCCCGGGGCTCCAGCGGCTCCCGGGGCTCTCCATGGTTCCTGTGGCTCCCGGGGCTCCCGGGGCTCTCCATGGTTCCCGGGGCTCCCGGGGCTCCCGGGGCTCACGGCTGCGGGGGCAGAGCCCGCGGGGGGCGGCCAGGGAAGGGCACGGGGATGCGGGACAAGGATCCCGGGTGTAACAGCGTGTCCGCAGCCACTCCACACCCCCGAAATTACAGGAGATTTGGGTTCCTTGTGGATGGAAGGGAAAAGAGTACGGATTTTTAATTAATTTATTTCTTTTCAATTGTTAAATTTCCTGTGGGCATTGCCGCTGCTGAGAGGATGCTGTGGGCAAAGCCACTCCAAATTTGGGGACTGGGATGTCCCCCCCACTGCAGGGACACACAGGGTTTCCACAATAGGGGTGGCTTTTGCAGTGCAGTAAAGCAAGAATTTATAATGATTCATAACAATTTATAATGATTTATAATAATTCATGATCATTTTTCTGCTGCAGTTGTCCTGGTGGTTTGTAGAGGAGTGGGAAGGGGCTGGGCCATGGCAGCCAGAAAGGCAGTGAGGCTCATCCAGTTTGGTGTCAGGAAGGAGTTCAGGATGGATTTGAAATGTGGGGAGCCATCAGGGTGAACTGTAGAAACCACCTTTGCAACAAAAACTTCCTCCAAGCCAAAAAAGAATATTAAAATAAATATAAATTATTGAAATAATAAATATGTTAAAGTAATGATATTAATATAGCATATATAAGGGATACTATGAACTATCAAACAAAAAATATAATTATATACTCTGCATTTTAATATGATACGAATACATAAAACTCCTGAAGTCCAGTGAGGAAGAGACTAGAGAACAGAATAGAGCTGAATGTAAGGTAATTAGATTAGAATAGAATTACAATATGAGAGAATGATAATAGAATAGAATAATAGAATGATAAAAGAATTATAGATTAGAATAAAACACTGTTAGAGAGGAGAAGGAATGGAATGGAATGGAATGGAATGGAATGGAATGGAATGGAATGGAATGGAATGGAATGGAATG